>NC_069802.1:3302578-3602812 GCF_027406575.1 Nycticebus coucang
AAAAAAAGGAAAAGAATACAATTACTGTGCTTTGAAATTTGTTTGAAAATAATTTAATTAATGAACTTTAAAAATTTTCACAGTACACCTATGATCTTGTGCACACCAGTGATTTTCAAATCACTGTTCTAGAGTAATTTATGTCATTTCATGTCTGTACAGAAAAAAATCTACAGCTGGGCAATTATATATGGGTTGTACCATATGTTTTTAACAGGAGTCTTCCCTAACACAAAATATAGGAATATTATTCTTGGATTTTTATCTCCTGATTTTGACCTCTTAGCAAATAAGCAAAAGAAATTGCCAAAAAGCCTATTCCGGGGAAAAGACTTTTTTTCTTTGTACATAAAAATTGATAAGTTACTACCCTGCCACCTGGAGCTATTGCTACTATTATCCATGCATGTGATTGAAAGTATCTTTATTGTGGTTTTATAAGAGAATATAAAAGATTTCTTTGAGCAGTTAGCCTATCTAGGAACAGTGTGGTCTTTTTTTCAGTTATTTAGGTTGGTGTTACTATTTTGTTTTCTTTAAGTATTTTGAAGTTTTCTTTGCAATATTTTGGATTCCTAAGTTTTAAATAAAAAGAATTAGGAAATTAAATTGGAAAAAGTTGTGTTTGACATTTCTGGTTATCAATTTTTAATGAAAAATACAGAATTTTTCTTCTATTTTATTGAATATGTGATAACTGTTCTTTTTTCACTTTACATTCTTTTTGATAGTAAAACATTACAAAGTTCAAAAACAAAATTTGTACAGATAGAGTATGTTAACGTCTTTTGGGAATAGATGGAAGATAATTACATGAAACTTAATATGTATATTTCTAGTTTTTTTTTTTTTTGGTAACTTTTTTTTGATAGATTTGCTTTTTCCCCTGTAGACGTTTTCTATAAGATTATAGCTTTCATGAAAAAAAAAAAATACACCGACCAAAGCTCATGTCATCATATCACTCTTCCCTCCTAACCAAAATAGTTCCTAAGGGGAACTATTAAATTCCACCTGACTTAAATTCTCCTTAAGAACAACTCATATACTGACTAGGAAAGGGTAATGCAATGTGTTGCTGTTCAGCATGTTAAAATAATTGAGTAAAAAAATAAGAAAACATAGCCTAAAGTTTAGAAGCCAAGACATTTTGCTTTTGTATGAGTGCTAAGGAATAAGGCCTCCGGTAAGCAGATGGAGGTTATTTCTTATGTAGCCATAACATAAAATTCATTTGTTCAGCCTAACAGTATTTACTGAGCACTTACTAGATCCCAGACACCCGTTCTTTGTCACCAAGGATAAATCAATGAGCCAAAAAAAAAAAGGTCTGAGCTACCTTCTTTGAAACATAAAGCAACATTTTTTTTTTACTACCTTCAAAAATGTCTGTGTCTTTATTAGAGAACAATATACTATCATGACATTATTTTATGTGTGTTTTTTTCTTTTGTTAAATTTCAGATTAATATGGGGGTACAGATGTTTGGATTACATTGTTTTCATTTCTAAGGTAAAGTTCAAGTTGTAGCTGAGCCCTTCACTGGGGTGTGCTGACACCTTCTCACTGTGCACATCAGGTGAGCTCCCGCCAATCACCTTCTTCTTCCTTTTTCCCCTATTGTCCTCTCCCCTTCCCCTCACTAGACTATACTTTTGTTTTTCTTTCATGAGGGTGTATAATTATTTATATATTGGTTTCATATTAGTATTGAGTACATTGGATACTTGTTTTTCCATTCTTGTGATACTTTACTAAGAAGAATGTGTTTCAATTCCATCCAGGTAAACACAAAAGATTTAGAGTCTCCGTCTTTTCTTATGGCTGAACAGTACTCCACGGTGTACACATCCCACAGTTTGTTAATCCGTTCATGGGTTCATGGGCACTTGGGTTGCTTCCAGGTCTTGGCAATTGTGAAATGAGCTGCAATAAACATTCTAATGCAAATGTCCTTGTGGTAAAATAATTTTTTTCCTCTGGGTAGATCCTTAGTAATGGGATTGTAGGATCAAGTGGAAGGTCCACTTTTAGTTCTTTGAGAGTTCTTTATACTTCTTTCCATAGAGGTTGCATTAGTTTGCAATCCCACCAGCAGTGCAAAAGTGTTCCCTTTTCTCCACATCTATATCAGCATCTGCAATTTGGGGATTTTGTGATGTGGGCTTTTCTCACTGGGGTAGGTGATATCTCAGAGCAGTTTTGATTCACATTTCTCTGATGGTTAGGAGCTGAGCTATTGAGGAGGTTATATTATACAGCGAGAAGGGACAAACAATAATCTGTTAATGTCACAGAGAATGGCCTGTGAAAAAGAAGGGTAAAAATGTTTTCTATCTTTTCAAAACCCCCTTACCTGCCCCCCCAAACTAAAACCTACATCCCTGCCTTAGGCCAGTGGAATGTCTTTTGTTCTTTGTGCTACAGGCGATAGCTCAAGGTGATCCTCTGGTTGAGGTCAGAAGAACATTTTAGCTAAAGAAGGGTTTAATCTGGGTGGAGATCACAAAATTGTTTTAGTGGAAGATGGGATGAATCCGGGCAGAAGCCACCATTGTCTTAGACCAAATGGGGATTATTGGATTAATCACAATCTTTAAAATCTCTGTGCTTCTATTCAGAAGGGGGATAATGGTATTTTTGAGACAGGAGTCTACCAGCCTTCTCATTTGCCAGTAAGTTAATTAACTTCTCTGTCTTTCTCCTCAAGCCTCTTCTCTCTGTTTTTCAATGCAGCTTTTGAGGACAAGTGCCAAACTTTCAGTAACAGATTTTGGCATCCTTGGGTGGGCCCCTTGGCACCCTATTAGAAAGGTACCCAGCAACTGTTGGAAGAGGCAGGGAATAGCCCCAGTTCAAAGCCATGTTTCTTCAGGGGTAGGGGCAACTTCTTTTCAAGGTGAGAGAGCAAGGGACAAACCCAGCAGCAGCTGCAATCTGTTTTGGCTCTGGGAAACTCTGTCTCTATCTCCCTAAAGTAGACAAAGCTCCTCGCAGCCTAAACTGAGTTAAGGAGAAGGAAATGGATTTGGAAAGTGTCTGGATGTGTACCTCTTTTTTCTGGTGGGGCTTCAGGGAACAAGTGCCGAATTTTTTGTAACATCCATAAGACCTGTAATTATAAATTTGGAGCATTAATAGGTCGATGCACTCTGTTAAAGGGTTTTTTAAAAGTGATTAATTGATAAGAGGTGTATATTTTAACACATGAATGTTTCTGTCATAATATGTCAGAGTGTATATCTATCCACAACAATATGGAGGATGCTTGGAGTTACGTGCATCTGACCCCCCCACCACCACAGTACCAGTACTGCCAGCCTGGCATCTTGTCACTTATTTATCTATGCTGCACCTTCACTTGGAATATGCTTGACCTGTAAGCAGACTGTGTAGTTCTTTATAGTGACACATTTTCATCTAATTTTATTTCCAAATTATATCTCCATTATCTGAGGTTTTAAATATCTGATTCACCAACATTTTCATCTATTTTATTTTCATCAAATTCACCAAAGAGGTGATTTTATTGTTGAAGCCACAGGGATTGTTATGGAAACTGCAAGGGGTTTTCATGGTAGGTTCAGTTGCTCACGGCACGAAGATCAAATTATTGAGACAACAAGGATTGCCAAGAATCCTGCCAAGGATTACCACAAAGGAGGTCTCTTCTTGTTGAGAGAATGGGAAAATCTGGCTCAAATTTATCTCCTGAGTAACAGATGAAGGGAGACCATGGGCTCTTTAAGGAGGAGACACGTGCCTTGGGGCTGGTGGAAGGGGAGGCAAGTCTTGGCTTCAGGAATTCTGCCCGGGGCCTTCAGAATCTCAACTGTCTTTTACAGAAATCCATTATTTCTGGGAAACAACTTAAAAGATGGGGTATTTAGTGAAGGGAGAGGATTGTAAAAAACATAGAGGTCATCCTGTAACTGGATGAGAGTGTAAGTGACCGCAGACATACAGAATGTATGTTTTCATGCACATGGGAGAATAATGAGTTATAGGTAACTCAATTTTATGAACACTAATGTAACCTGAATTTTCCCTTTTTGTTTTGAAAGGTCACAGTAAAGGTAGGAGGATACAGCTGGTCGTGTCTATAATTCTGTCTAATCTTGTAAAATCTGAGTCTTGTCACAACCCCTTATCACTTTTCTTTAGATGATGCACTTCCATTTCCACCCTTTCCTGTGAAATCATTCTGAAGTTTTTACAAAATGTTTGCACTGAAATATAGTTGATTCTCATTTCCACTTTATCTACCCCTACTGACATCTTGCCAAGTGCCAGGAAGTAGGGTCAAGTGCTTTACTTGCATTGTCAAACCTCTTTATTTAAAAATGCATATTCACATCCCTCATATACAAAACTCTTTTCTCAAATTGTACTTATTTTATCATCTTTCCACAGCTGAAATTTTAATGGGTGCTCTTTTATACAAAATTGATGAATGGTGATAAGAAGAATCTCCATTACAGCCTCCATTGTAGCCAATACAATTAGGCAAGACAAGGAAATAAAGGGAATCCAAATGGGAGCAGAGGAGGTCAAACTCTCCCTCTTTGCTGACGACATAATCTTATACTTAGAGAACCCCAAAGACTCAACCACAAGACTCCTAGAAGTCATCAAAAAATACAGTAATGTTTCAGGATATAAAATCAATGTCCACAAGTCAGTAGCCTTTGTATACACCAATAACAGTCAAGATGAGAAGCTAATTAAGGACACAACTCCCTTCACCATAGTTTCAAAGAAAATGAAATACCTAGGAATATACCTAACGAAGGAGGTGAAGGACCTCTACAAAGAAAACTATGAAGGGCAGCGCCTGTGGCTCAGTGAGTAGGGCGCCGGCCCCATATGCCGAGGGTGGTGGGTTCAAACCCAGCCCCGGCCAAACTGCAACCAAAAAATAGCCGGGCGTTGTGGCGGGTGCCTGTAGTCCCAGCTACTCCGGAGGCTGAGGCAAGAGAATCGCTTAAGCCCAGGAGTTGGAGGTTGCTGTGAGCCGTGTGACGCCACGGCACTCTACCCGAGGGCGGTACAGTGAGACTCTGTCTCTACAAAAAAAAAAAAGACTTAAAAAAAAAAAACTATGAAATCCTCAGAAAGGAAATAGCAGAGGATATTAACAAATGGAAGAACATACCATGCTCATGGACGGGAAGAATCAACATTGTTAAAATGTCTATTCTATTCTTCCCAAAGCAATCTACCTATTCAATGCCATTCCTATCAAAATACCAACATCGTACTTTCAAGATTTGGAGAAAATGATTCTGCGTTTTGTATGGAACCGGAAAAAACCAAGTATAGCTAAGGCAGTTCTTAGTATGAAAATAAAGCTGGGGGCATCAGCATACCAGATTTTAGTCTGTACTACAAAGCCATAGTGGTCAAGACAGCATGGTACTGGCACAAAAACAGAGACATAGACACTTGGAATCGAATTGAAAACCAAGAAATGAAACTAACATCTTACAACCACCTAATCTTCGATAAACCAAACAAGAACATACCTTGGGGGAAAGACTCCCTATTCAATAAATAAAAAAAAAAAAGAAGAATCTCCATGATTGAAGGTCAGGGGATGGTCAGCTAAAAGGACACAGGAGACACTCACAGAGGCCACTCACAAAAGTCACTCACAAAGGTCCCTCACAGAGGTCTCTCCCAGAGGTCACTCACAGAGAGCTCTCCCAGAGGTCACTCCCAGAGATCTCTCCCAGAGGTCACTCCCAGAGATCTCTCCCAGAGGACCCTCACAGAGATCTCTCCCAGAGGTCCCTCACAGATGTCACTCACAGGTCACTCATAGGGAGCCATTCTCCCATATGTTGACCATGTGCTTCATCTTCTTCCTTAGGAAAATAAAATGCTAAAAAAGCATTGCAGATAGGTCAGCCTTGTAGTAGGTGATCACTGTGATATACCCATTAGAAAGACCTTTTTAAGATTGGGGGTAAATAACGCACAGAAACATATAATAACCCATAACTATATAGGGGGGTTAAAAATAATTTGGTTATAAGTGGGTTTTGGTAGGTTGGTTTGTTTCTGGAGGCAGAGGTGACCATTGGAATGAGACAGTCACAGTGACCTTGCTGTGCAGATCTGATTCTGTCATTGCCCCTGGCCTCTGCACGTGCTGCTCTCTGGTCATCTCTCTACCCGTGGCTTCTCTTTTCCTTCATATCCAAAGTAGCTGCCTTTCCTGGATGCTTTTCTGATCACTGTATTTAATTTAATTAATTTAACTCATAAATTTTTATCTTTTTAGCTCTCTGAAGGTAGGGATCCTATGTGTCTTTTTACTGCTGTTTTTTTCATTTGTCCTATAGTAGCTGTTCTTCTCTCAACTTATTTTATGAGTTTACTTTAATGTTAATTAGAATCCTAGTAAAAAATTTTTAAAGAATTTGATTCTGTTATTCTTAAAAATAGCCAATGGAAAAACGATGTTGGGTGAAAGACTTCTAATTTAATACACATTATAATACTTAACAGTTTATCAATTATATTAATTATGTATCAATTATATATTAATGATATTGATCAATATTTCTAGTAATCATTTTTTGATTTTTATTTTTCATTTTTAACTCAACAATTAATCACGTCCCTCTAATCAAAAATAGTCGCAATAATGTGGTACTGCTGCCTCATAATTCACAAACAGGTGCAGAACTATTTTAGTAATTTTTGTATTTGATAAAACCAGTAGGAAAAGAAAGAATATTTAATAAATGGCAAAGAACAACCGATAGGGGAGTTACTACTATATTAAAATGTAAATAGGAAAACTAAAACCAGGTAGTGCAATGGTTCACACCTGTAATCCTAGCACTCTGGGAGGTCGAGGCGGGTGGATTGCTTGAGTTCATGAGTTCAAGACTAGCCTGAGCAAGAATGGGACCCCATCTCTAAAATAAAATAGCTGGGTGTTGTGGTGGGTGCTTGCACTCCTAGCTACTTGGGAGGCCGAGGCAAAAGGATCACTTGAGCCCAAGAGTTTGAGGTTGCTGTGAGCTATGGAGGAGGGACTCTACTGAGGGTGACAAAGTAAAACTCTGTATCTCAAAAAAAAAAAAAAAAAGAAAGAAAGAAAAGAAAAACAAAAACCAAAAGGAAACTACTAGAAAATGTTGGTAAGCATCTGATTTATTTTGGAATAGGGAAGAACATTACAAACTAATAGCCGTGGCAGTAATCACAAAGGGGGAAAATCACCAGATTTGATAACAGTATAGCTTAGTGATTAAGAGAAAGAACTTTAATGACAGAAGGTTTTGGATCGAAATTCTGCTCCTGACTTGCTGAGTGATATTGGTGGAAATTATTTACCTCATTAAGCCACAGTTTCTTCATTTGTAAATTGGAGGGAAGCAAACTCATTAAGTCTTTATAATACAAAAAATTATGTGAAGTGCTTACACTTTCCCAATCACAGAGAAAACACAATAAATTTTAGCTGCTATTATTACCTCTAAAATTTTTATATAGGATAATAACAAATCCCTCCAAAATAAACAAAGAAAATAGGAAGTATTTGTCATAAACATACAGAGTGAGATACATAACAAGTAAAGAATTCATTACAGAAAAAAGAATCCATTCATACAAATTAAAAAACATAATAGTCTGTGCAAGGTGGCTCACTCTTATAATCCTAGCACTCTGGGAGGCTGAGATAGGTAGATTTCTTGAGCTCACAAGTTCAAGACCAGTTTGAGCAAGAGTGAGACCTCATCTCAACTAAAAATAGAAACAACTAGCTGGACATCATTTTCGGCACTCGTAGTTCCAGGTACTGGGGAGGCTGAGGCAGGAGGATTGCTTAAACCCAGGAGTTTGAGGTTGCCATGAGTTTTGATGACTGTACAGCATTCTAACCTAGGGCAACAGAGTGAGACTGTCTCAAAAACAAACGTCCCCCACTCTCCAAAAAACCCCAAACTTAATCATTCAAAAGAAAAAATGGGGCGGTGCCTGTGGCTCAGTGGGTAGGGCGCCAGCCCCATATACCGAGGGTGGTGGGTTCAAACCCGGTCCTGGCCAAACTGCAACAAAAAAATAGCCAGGTGTGGCGGGCACCTGTAGTCCCAGCTACTCGGGAGGCTGAGGCAAGAGAATTGCTTAAGCCCAGGAGTTGGAGGTTGCTGTGAGCTGTGTGATGCCACGGCACTCTACCGAGGGCCATAAAGTGAAACTCTGTCTCTACAAAAAAAAAAAAAAGAAAAGAAAAAATGGTAAAAAAAATGTGGCCAGCTAGTTTATAGATAAAGAAATAATAATGGTTAATAAATGTATGAATAAAATGTTTACTTTTCCTAGTGTAAGTAGAAATTAAGAAAACATAAACCCAAACTATACTGAGAAGTAATCTATCACTTCAAATTATCAAAGACTCATTAATAATAATTCAGTTTGGGGTAAAGCTCAATAACTTGTGCGTGTGGAAACGCTACCATTCGAATGGTGAATTTTGTCAAAGCACATTGGTAACACACATCTAGCAAGACCCTTGAAAAGTTTTATATTTTTCCTGATAATTTCACTTCTGGTAGTTAACTTAAGAACATTATCAGAAATCCTAGCACTCTGGGAAGCCGAGGTGAGAGAGGATACCCGGAAAAAGTGAGGCCTAAGAGAACAGAGGTTCCCAAGGATACACCTGTGAGTGCTGACTCAGCTGTAGCAATTTGTAGAAACTTAACTTCCTGGGATCTGGAAACTAATACTTGCTTCTGCTTCTATAAAAGCCCCCAACTGCTTCTCCAGCTTGATTCAAACTGACCAATGAGAAAGGTACCCGTGGGCCAGAACTTTTTGACTGGGGATAAAAAGGAGAAGACTGAGACAGCCAGGGGGTGGGGCTGTTTTGGGACTCTGGGTTTGCTGTCACTCTGCCAACTGGAATAGAGTCCTTCCTCTTTTAAACACGGGTTTACATGTTCCTTCTCTCCATTTGGCCTCAGAGGCCTGCAACAGAGGCCGATGTATTGCCTAAGGTCAGGAGTTCAAGACCAGCTTGATCAAGAGCAAGACCCTGCCTCTAAAAATAGCCAGGCATGTGGTTGGTGCCTGTAGTGCAAGCTACTCAGGAGGCTGAGGCAAGAGAATTTTTTGAGCCAGGAGTTTGACGTTGCTGTGAGCTATGACCCCACAGTACTCTACCCCAGGGTGACCGAGTGAAACTCTGTCTCAAAAACAAACAAACAAACAAAAAACCCCCCAGAACATTGTCAGAGATGCTGATATAATTTGTGTTGAAAGATGTTAATTACAATTTTATTTATAATAAAGAAAAATTAGTAGCAACCTGAGGTTTTACAGCAGGAAGTTGATGGAAAGCATTATGTAGTAGTTAAATGTCAAGTTATTGAAGTATTTTTTTTTTTAATTGAGATAGCGTCTCACTTTGATGCCCTTGGTAGAGTTCTATGGCTTTATAGCTTCACAGCAACCTCAAACTCTTGAGTTCCAGCGATTCTCTTGCCTCAGCTTCCAAAGTAGCCGGGACTACAGGCACCTGCTACAATGCCTTGCTATTTTTATTGCTATTTTTAGAGACAGGGTCTTGCTCTTACTCGGGCTGGCCTCCAACTCCTGAGCTCAGGCAATTTACCAGCTGAGCCTTCCAGAGTGCTAGGAGGCTCAAGCCTGTCCTTTGAAGAATATTTTTAATGAGGTGGAGAAATGTTAATCATGTATTGTTAATGGAAAAGAGTTTATTCATAGGGGTGTGTAAAACAAAACTGCATATGTACTATGAACCCAATACTTTTCAATAATAAAAAAATGATAAAGCAGTTGAAGGTCAGGTACAAAAAGTAGAAGAAATACTGGAAAATATATCAAAATGATTATCATAGTTTTCTATGAGTAGTGGGTTTTCTGGGTGTCAATTGGGGCACAGTAAATTACCCCAAAACTTAGTGGCTTAAAGCAAACATTTTTTTACAGCTCACAATCTCACGTGTCAGGAATTCAGGGTTGAGCTAGGCATCTACCCAAGTTACTTGGTGGTACTCAGCTGGTAGAGAGGGAATACGAATGGTTTCAGTCACCTGTCCAGGCTTTGAAGGGAAAGCTAAAGGGTTCAGCTTCTG
Organism: Nycticebus coucang; assembly: GCF_027406575.1. Classification (NCBI taxonomy): domain Eukaryota; kingdom Metazoa; phylum Chordata; class Mammalia; order Primates; family Lorisidae; genus Nycticebus; species Nycticebus coucang. Next base: position 3,312,698 of record NC_069802.1, read on the forward strand.
TGGCTAACACAGCCTTGCCAGCCTGGCGGTCTCAGGGCAGTGGGACTAGGCAGGCCGAACAAGATGTCTATGAACAGTTCATATTTAAACTGTGTTTTGAAGGATGAAAGGAAATTTGCCAGTTAGGAAAGGGTGGGAAAGAAATGCAAAGCAGTGGGAACCGTGTGTACAAGGCAGCCCATTCTGAGAGCCCGCAGCACGCCGCAAGGGCTTTTAGTGTGGCAGGCTGCAAAGGTGAGATGTGTGTGTGTGTGGACAGGGTTAACCCCTGGGGAGGAAAGATTAAATACAAGAGATAACCAAGAAAGAGAATGTACAGGTCTTACTAACTGCTTAACTGTGACCATTCCTTGAGAGTTACAGAAAATGAAATGTAACGTTGTACTCGTTAAAGGAATCTTCCTATCTGTTCCTGATTTAGTTTTTTTCTTTTTTTTTTTTTTTTTTGTAGAGACAGAGTTTCACTGTACCGCCCTCGGTAGAGTGCCGTGGCGTCACACGGCTCACAGCAACCTCTAATTCTTGGGCTTACGCGATTCTCTTGCCTCAGCCTCCCAAGCAGCTGGGACTACAGGCGCCCGCCACAACGCCCGGCTATTTTTGGTTGCAGTTTGGCCGGGGCTGGGCTTGAACCCGCCACCCTCGGCATATGGGGCCGGCGCCCTACTCACTGAGCCACAGGCGCTGCCCTAGTTTTTTTCTTTTAACCTCAACATGAGTTGTATGGAAAAAGGACAGAACTCAGACCATGTAATAAATTGCATCTGGATAAATTTCCTTTCAAGCTAAAAAAAAAAAAATAGAAAAGTTGCAGAAAATGGCCACGCCATATTTTTAGGTTTAAAAACAAAATGATTCATCTATTTTTTTCGGAAAGTCAGTAGAAGACGTTTGTCTGTCATCTCAGGACGCTGCTCTGCCCGCCAAGCTTGTTAGCTGCATTCTCTGTCCCAGGGTTCTTGTGCTCAGGGGTCATATGGGCTCCACATCTGGTGACCAGTCCATGCTCTTTTGGGAAAAAAAAAAAGAAAACTTCCTTTGAGGAACTACACAAATACATTTCTGTAGAATCTGCTACTGCCCCTGTCTGCAAATATCTATCTGCCCCTGTCTGCATAAAGCTGCAGTTATATTACTTTTCAAAGATAATGGTAATTAGGTAGGACACAATACAAATTAGGCTTTTAAACGTTTGGCACTGTTCTTTTCTTCCAGCATGTCACTTGTGATGGTATCCCTTTGATGTTTTGACATATTTCTGAAATCATGATTAAATATGGTAACCAGGACTAGTACTGATTTGTGCTGGGTGAGTCATTCGGAATCAGTATAATAGGGAGAAAAATGCTGCCTATTTGGAAATAGTTCTTCCACCTTTAATGAATTTAATTGGCGTTAAAGTTCCTAGTCTTTTTTCTTTTTCCTCCACAAACATTATTAACGTAGTTATCACAATAAGTTACTAAACCAATTAAAAACTTCAAATAAAAAGTAATTTTAAGATATTATTAGTAATTTTTTTATCACATCATATTTTAAAAATTTATCATAGACACATATCCACCATCCCATAGCTAAAAATTACCATCAAGCTTTTTGGCAACCACTCGTGTTGGTACGCTTTGTGATTATGTAAAAATACTTTATTCTCACGAGGCTGGAGAAGAATGTTGGGGCACACGTACATGCTGCACTTTTCTCTAGGCCACGTAACCTGTCGGTGACACACCAGGATTTTATATCTCAGAACCAAGGTTTTTATTCTCTTTTTAATTCTTTGAGTCATGTTGCTTCTCTTACTGTTTTAGGACATGATTAAAATTTGTCCCATTCCCCTGGATTAAAGAAACACAGGGATGGCAGGTAAAGGGGAATAACACAGCCCAGATGGGATGGCTGTGTGGGAGCAGATTTTCAAGGTGTTAACTGGTGTTGTGGAAAGCCGTTTAGTAATAACCCTAAGGGGAAGACAATGTGGTCGGGAAACTCGGTCCTGAAATCTGACTCTTTCAGTCCACTGTCAGGTGCGCTGGGACACAAGGACACAGTCAGCAGAATCCGTCCCATGTGTCGCTAACTGTGGCTTTTGTTGTCAGCCCTTGGCCGTCTCTTCTTGCAGCCTCCCATGACGCCTGATGCTGCGCAAGGCCTGGAATGTCACCAGCTGTAGGAAAGCTGCTGGTTTTTCCTCATTTCTGGTTTCCCAATCACCATCTTCCAGCAGTATTAATCTTGTTCTACTTTTCTGCAATTTGCTTCCTGTCAATGCCATTTTAATCTTAACCTGATTTTTCTTTTCTAGTACAGTAGTCTTGATTTGAAATTTATATGTGCAACAAGTGAAAAAGCAAGCAAGGAATCAATGTAATCGTATTCTGACCATTTTATCCATAATCTGGACAATATCCTTTAGTTGGGAATTCATATTACAAATCACTATTGGAGAGGGAGTCAAGGATGAGGAGGCCTAAGTATTCTGTCTAACTCTAAGCAGGAGTAGTATCAAGGATAAACGGTTATTTAGCAAAGTCTTTTTAATAAATAAGGTTTGGATTAAGTGTGGTTTTAGCTTCATTTTACCATTTTTATTACGAGTCAAGATCATGGTGAAATTAAGAACATATGGGATTACTTAACCTTAAAAGACAAGGACTCCCGTGAATGTGAGTCAAAGGGCCTAATTTTCAGTCTTTAAATTCTTTTCTTGATTTCTTCATTAATCAATTGAAATAGCATTTTCTGCTTCCTTTCCTTGAGAAGCTTCTGTAATGATCAATATTACCTTGCTTTCAAGTCTCCAAGAATAGTTTCTTGGCCTTTTTCAACTCTGTTTTTAGGAGTGGCATCTGGTAGGTCTGGGCATTACAGGTCATGTACACCCTGCACTGGGCGTAGTGCCTGGCAGGTCATGGGTACTCAACATAGAGATTTGCAGTTGCTCCAATTACTCTGTGCTTATTACTTCCTTATTTACCAGTATTTTGTTAGTACTCATTTTTTCTCATGATTAAAATAAGCATCCCGATACTGGTAAGATTCATTTCTACCATTTCCTGCATAGGAAATGTTGTTTTGCTCTGTCGAAAGGAAAGAGAAGATAGCATTTCACATATCTCTGCATGCAATTTGAATTAGGGCTTCACATTTTACTACTTCAGTAAAGTTTATTTATTTTCTTAGAGGAATTCCTCTCCCCTTAGATCTTAAACAGCATATTCAATCAGAACTAGATGAGTCTTGGGGCACTTCATAGATATGTGAAGCCTTGCATGTGACCTCGGAATCATCAAAGATGTTATTATAGATATTAAGGTGTTATTATTAAATTCTTCTTTAGAGCTAATGCTATAAAACTCTGTGTGTGTATACATTTATATAGTCTTTGAATAAATTGCTGCATGACCACATTTCATATAAGAATATTTTTTGCCCTTCTGATAAATTGTTAAAATTTATTAATACATAGATACATAGAAATTACTCAGTTTCTTATTTCAACAAATGATTATTGAACACCTGTGGTGTGCCTGGCAGTCATCGTCCCCTGTGGCAGGAGCAGTGAATGTTACAGTCCCTGTCTTCCTAGAAGTTACTTTCTAGTTGGGAAAACAGATGGGAAACACACTAACAATAATATAAAGCATGTCAGGGTAATATGCATATGTGCTAATGAGCTAATAAGCTCATCAGGTTGTCTGTGGCAGCTGTTCCACTAGTTAGTGCCTTTGCTGTACTGGCTCTTCAGTAATTTGAATATTGCTATTAGTGATCAGTGCTGTGGTAAAAGAAAAAACTAGGTTGTGGGATAATAAGTGGAAGGAATTGGGGAAGCTGTCAGACACAGTGTGGTCAGGGTTAGACATTTCTGAAGAAGTGACATTGGAGTGGAACCCTGAATGAAGAGAGGAAGTCGGCCATGAGGCCGTCCGGAGAGAGAGCTCTCTCAGCAGAGGCAGCAGTCGGAAGGGTAAACTGAGGCAGGGTGGAGGCCACTGCTGGGGTGTGAGTGGTGGGTTGTGGAGGGGATGAGGTCAGAGGAGTTGGGGGGTGACCGCTGAGCAGATTTGGAGTTTCTCTAGGTTCTGGCAGTAGTGGTGGTGGTAGCAGTAACTGTAATTATTGTTATCATTTACATTTTTGATCTTAGTATGTCTTAAAATAATGTTAAGCATTAAGGAAAGAAAACCCCATGCAGCATTATCAATTGGATGAGTGAGAAAATCAGGAGAACTCAAAAATGCCACTGGTACTTATGCTGTACTTGCCTATATATCTTAATTCTTGAGTTTACTTTTAGCTTGAACTAGTATGAAGTTTTTGTGCATGAACTCTTAAGAGTTTCAACAAAAGAGCTTTTCATAGAGGCTGACTGAAAGCAGGTAGACTTTGGAGGTCACACTCTGGTTTTAATTTCAGATCCTTTTTTGTATTAAAAGTCAGGTCCCTGAAGAGAAATTAATCAATTCGGAGGCATTTTTTCCTTACTCTCTTCCAAAGAAAGTTTTGGAGTTCTTATTTTGGCCTCGTGCATCTCCAAGACATTTTTTCCCTCCCTATGCACCTGCAGCAATAAACCATGAAGGGATAATGATCTTGAGTTTCATCTTTATTCATCATTTTTTTTCTTATGCTGGAGACAATATATAAGATCTTATATGCAACTAGGTTGTCTTTAGACATTAAACTTAGTAAAAAGGTAGAGCTTTTTACATTACGCCTACTAAATAATTTTAATCGTCATTGCTAGGAAGTATTTATGTGTACCATATGTGTTTACACACACTTCATTTATCAGTCTTATAGAAGTGTTTCAATATTTTAACAACTAGAACAGCTATACTCTTACATACAGGCTGAATATTTTCCTTGGCTGCTGGTCTTCCTGCACCTACTTAACTGGTTTTCAATCATGTGTAGAATTTTTCTTTTTTAAATCAACCATATTTGCTAACAAGATAGAAGAAATAAAATGTGCTGGTTAAAAACAGTAGTGATGTAATTATCATGAATGAGTTAAGGATCACTTGTGAAAGAAAATTGGAATGGTTCATTTGGTTTTTTCTTTTAAAATCTGCCACCATTTCAAGAGAAAAAATGATTGCATGTAGCAATTGCATAAAAATAACTACTCAAAACTCCATTTATAACATGAATAGTTCTCCTTGCACCTTAATGAATATTAGTCATTCATTTATAATTCTTTATCCCCTCCACCCTACTCTCTCTCCCACTCTCTCTCATCGTCTCCTGAGTATTTTATTGTGCTGTTCTCTGTTCGTGTGCAAATACATTTTTGCTTTCTTTTAATTTTGATCCTCTCTGCAGCCTGTCCTGAGCAGTGCGGTTTGGGAAGTGAGATGCGCAAACACTTGCTGACTAGCTCATTGCTTTGATCACAGTTCTGTCAGCTCAGATACTCTGAAGTTTGCACCATTGTAAACGCACTTCCCACATTTTACGTGTGTTTGCTTTTGCAAGTCTTGGCTTTTTATGAGCTATGATGTGTGGTCAACTTTACCAACTTTGAGGGGGGAAAGATGTGTTTGGTGTTGAAGGGGGGAGAATGTTTTTCCAACAGTGAATTCTATTGAGTTCTGAAAACTTTTCTCCCCCAGCAATAAAGAACAGAGGTGCCTTCTATGCCTGAGTAATTTAAAATTCAGCTGGAGGATATTTGGCATGGGAGTGGACCACTCACCCAGTATTACAAGGTGACTGAAGAGGGGAAGGAAAAGTGAAGGTGAAGTAGCAAAACCCTGGGTAGAAATTAGTCTTGTTAAGCCTAAAATTAAACTCTTTAGTTGGCATTTTTGGTCTTTCAATATGGCCTAACCTGGTTCATCTCAAACTTTTTGGTCGTAGGGCCACTTTACATTCTTAAATGTTATTGTGAACTCAGTAAAGCTTTTGAATATGTGAATTATATATATTAATATACATATATCTTAGACATTAAAACAGAAATTTAAAAAATACTTATTAATTCACTAAAACCCAATAATAAATGTTATTCATTAAAATAAAAATAAATATGTATGCTAACATGAATAATGCATTTTTTAATTGGAAAAAATATAGTATTATAAAGGGAAATTATAAACATATTTCACTTATAAATGAGGATTCAATATCCTAAACAACATATTAACAAGTTGAATTAAAAATTATTGTTCAAATAATTTTTTAAGCTTTTTATAAGCTATGATATGTGGTTAACCATCATTTAAACCATCATTTAATTTTGACCAAAATACATTATTTAAATAATGCGTTTTTCATGAAAAATAGGTATATTTTTTAAAACAGAAATAGTGAGAAGAGTGGCATTGTTTTACATTTTACGAATATCTTTAATGCCTGGCTTAATAGAAGACAGATGGACTTTCCTATCTGCTTCTGCATTCAATCCGCTGTCATATCCCACATCACATAGTTTCTGGAAAACTTCACTGTGTACTCCTGAGAGAATGAGAATGAAAAAGGCAAACAATTTCTTAGTATTATTATGAAAATCATTTTGACCTCATGGACCCTCTGGAAAGGTCCCCAGGGGTGACCTGACCATAATTTGAGAATTTGGTCTAAATAAATCTATCCAGTCACACTCTTGTGTTAACCTCCACCACAGCCTCTTTGTATCAACACTTCAGATTCACCCTGTTCTTCCAACCCCCACCCACCTGTTCTCCTAGTTGTCCACATTTTGTAGACCAGAATCTTAAGCGTTAGAGTCCAGTAGAATGTACCCCGTGCAGATGTCTGTTATGGGAGGGTTTTTAAACTCAAGATATTATAAAAATAGCAAAAGGGTTAATTGAGAATGAGTGAACCCACTTTCTGAAATTAAAACTGTACTTGAAGTCTTATCCATGAAGATCATGGCCAGAACTGACAAAAGGAATTCTCAAGAGAGAATCATACAAAAGATACATCAACTTTTTAAAAAACTTACAATGTATAAGGTGTATAGATATAGTTCCGGGTGTTTTCTTTGAGTAAAGATTTGCTGATTAGAGCTTCCCCATCCTCCCCTTTCCATAAGCCACACTCATAGAGCATCATGTACTATTTCCAAATTTGTATTTTTTTTTTTTTGAGACAGAGCCTCAAGCTGTCACTCTGGGTAGAGTGCTGTGGCATCACAGCTCACAGCAACCTCCAACTCCTGGGCTCAAGCAATTTTCCTGCCTCAGCCTCCCAAGTAGCTGGGACTACAGGTGCCTGCCACAACCCGGCTATTTTTTGGTTGCAGCCGATATTGTCGTTTGGCGACCTGGGTTGGATTCGAACCCGCCAGCTCAGGTGTATGTGGCTGGCACCTTAGCCACTTGAGCCACAGGTCCTGAGTCCCAATTTTGTATTTTTTAAAAATGGAGTAAGACCTTAAAGTCACTTGCAAAACAGTCTAAAGCAGTCTTTTTCAACCTTTTTTAGTCTCACGGCACACTCAAACCTATAGTTAAACTTCTACTGTGTGTTTAAATTATGTTGATGAGAAGAAGAGTCAAAAAAAGAATATACTTACTGTGCTTTGCAATTCTTTCAAAAATAATTTAATTAATGGTCGTTAAGCATTTTCAGTGCACACTGGTTGAAATCACTGGTCTAAGGGCTGTGATCTCTAAGAACATTTCTGAGTACTGTAGTTTCTTGAGAACAGAGACAAGTCCTGTCATCTTTCTTCTAGTCTTAATATGGTGTCTGGCAAAAGTTGATGTTTCCTGAAAGCCTGTTAGTTGAATGCACAGCGTTCACACATCCATGCCTGAGGCTGCACCATGTGATGTGCTGGTTGTAAATGATTTCTGGTCCACTATTGGCATCACAGGAAGGAACAGTCAAGTGCATGTCACTGTGTTCAGAGAGGACCTGATCTTGATGCTGAGCCCCCACTCGGTCTTTAAAGAGACATCACATTCTCCCACCAGCTTCTAGTTCCCCAAAGATACAGTGGGCACAAATATTAACCAAAAGTCTGTTACTCAAAGGGGAAGCTTTGCTGTTGGGCACCCTCTCATCTAGAGTATTGTGTTGTCCACCATTATCAAGGACCCAGGAGGATGCTTTAAAGATTAAACTTTTGAATTGTTGATATTATGTATCTATATAGATTTTGGCCTTAGAAAATGAGAACAGGAAGGCAGGGTAGTCTTGGGTCTTATCCCCTTTGTAACCTCTATGGGGTGACCAGGGAAGAAGGCAGGATAGTCTTGGGTCTTATCCCCTTTGTAACCTCCATAGGGTAACCATGGAAGGCAGGATAGTCTTGGGTCATATCCCCCAAGTAACCTCCATAGGGAAACCAGGGAAGGCTGGATAGTCTTGGGTCATATCCCCCATGTAACCTTCATAGGGAAACCAGGGAAGGCCAGATAGTATTGCATAGTATCCCCTATGTAACTTCCATAAGGAAACCAGGGAAGGCAGGATATTGTTGGGTAGTATCCCCTATGTAACCTCCATAGGACAACCATGGAAGGCAGGATAGTCTTGGGTCGTAACCCCTATGTAACCTCCATAGGGAAACCAGGGAAGGCTGGATAGTATTGGGTCATATCCCCCATGTAAACTGCATAGGGAAACCAGGGAAGGCAGGATAGTCTTGGGTTGTATTCCCTATGTAACCTCCGTGGGATGAGCAGCTCATCCCAGTTTCTCTGGGACTTTCCTGGTTTTAGCACTGAATGTCATGAGTCTTAGTAACTCCCTCAGACCCAGAAAAGTGGGAGTTTTCTCTACCCTAAATCCTCATCCTCTACCCTAAATCTGTTCATAGGAGTGGGGAATTTAAATTATCATTTGTTAGGAATTCAAGTATTGAGTATGTTCCTGTTGCCAATTTGAATCGTCTTAATAGAAAACATTGTTAGTAACCTCTTTCTAAGAGTTTCTTAGTTGCCCAAAGACCAAGGTTTCTGGGATTAGTCTCTTACACTAGAATCTTTTTTACCCCCTAAAGAATACACAAACATTGCTCACTCAATTTATCAATTTTTCATTTAACTTGAGTTATACTTTCAATAAGATATTTAATTTATAAGATTTTTTCTACATCCTTCTTTGCCTAATTCCAAAAATGTATTAATATATGTTTTCGTTTCTTTAGAATTATGTCAGTGGGTGTGGCTTTGGTTGGGACAGGCAAAGCGGCTGCTGTACCTTTGCAGCTGTGGCACAGCACAGAACACAAGCTGGGAAGCAGGAGGGTGGGTCAGCACACCAGCTCACCGCAGATGCTTCTATGGGGGCCTGAGCCATGATTTCCTCTTCTATAAAATGGGAGGCAACTAGAATAACAATGTCACAGATTGTTCTGAATAAGAGAAGCTATAGAGAAGTGTGTGACATGTACTGGATCATTCAATGAATGTCAGTTGAATCACTGTGGAGGGATCTACATAGCCAGTGATTACCTTATTGATAAGCTTCTTTATTGTATCCAATGCCAAGGTTTTGAAATAGAAAATGTGTAAAATGAAATCCTTGATATAATTACTTAACATTTTTTACACTACTCAGCCACGTTTATATGTCTGTTCATGATCTTTCCAAGTTTGACCTTACCTGGATGTTAGGATTATTGGTTTTACCAATACAAACAATTTGAAAATGTGAGCACTCCTTTTTTCTTTAAAATTCTTCCCTCCTGTGTTCATAATTTTTTATAGCAAAAATGTATTAAATACCTGGGCTTGGTATGGTTTGAACATGTCTCCTCAACATTCACAGGTGGGAAACTTAATCTCCATGCGTCAGTGTTAGGAGCTGGGGCCTATTAAGGGGTGACTGGGTCAGGAAAGCAGAGCCCTGATGAATGGATTAATGTCATGATGGTAGAAGCAGGCTCATTACAGAGGGAGTGGGTTATCACTGTAGACAGAGTGAGTCTGGCCCTGCACCGCTCTCTGTCCCACACACCCTCTTGCCCTGTGATGCACTCTGCCATGTTCTGGTGCCCTAGGAACGCTCTCACCAGATGCTGGGGCTACGCTTTTAAACTTCTCAGGATTGGAACAGCAAGCCAAATAAACTTCTTTCTTTATATTAAGAAATTACCTAGCTTCGGAATTCTGTTTTTGTAATAGGAAATGGACTAAGACAGCTACATACTGTTTATTTAATTTTTAGCAAAGTAATACATGATATAGCTGTAAAAATTAAATACAAATAGTCCTTGCTTTGCACAGTAGTGTGGGATGGTAAAAATGACTGTTCTGAGCTAAAACTGTGAAAGTGATCTTAATAATTAAAGATAAAAATTACAGTTTTTCATGACCTAATTTTGTCAAAACATTATAAACTCATTTACTTTTGATAATATATATTTAGGGTAATTAGTATTTATTTGGTACATTGTAATTTAAAGCTGTAGAAATGTTGAGAATTAAAGCAGGTTTTTTTTTTTTCTTTTGGTAAAAAACTTAGAGTAGTTTCACCATTGTTCATTTTGTGTAAATTATAATGTATAGCAAGCATCTGTTTTGTGCCTTTGAGGAACTGTCCTAGTCCTTTCTAAGTTTGGGTTAACTTACGACATTTTACCCTTTGGACTTGCAATGTCATGGATATCTCTGAGTTTCTTGCCTGTGAAGTGTTTTGCCTTCATCACTCTCTCTGGAACATCCTCTTCATCACAACTACTTTCTTCATTTATGTGAAAAAAATTCTCTTTCACTCTTCCATTTGAAGGAGTGAATTCTATGTGAATTTTACTTCTAGTGTTGCCACTTTATTTGCTGCACTTTTATCTTTGTTGGTGAATTTCTACTTTCAGTTATTCATTTTTAAGGGGCGGCGCCTATGGCCGAAGGAGTGGGACGCCGGCCTCATATACCCGAGGTGGTGGGTTCAAACCTGGCCCCGGCCAAAAACAAACAAACAAACAACAACAACAGTTATTCATTTTTAGTAAAATGACGTGTTGATTTATCACGGGGAAACAAGGAGGCAAGACTACTACACACTTTGCTGTCTGTGGGTGATTTGAATCCCACCAGCACCAGCCCATCGCTGTCAGGCTCTGAAGGAAGTGATGTGAGTGGTCGCTGCCCTGGCGCATCTCAGGTCTGAGCAGTGATGTGTGTGCTGCAGAGCTAGCAGCAAAGTTTGTCCTGTGTACAATTACTTACAACTAACCCATCAAGATGACTATAATTTGAGCTGCATTTTGGAGGGCTGGTATGAAAATTAATGTTAATAATACCCATGCGAGTACTGTCCAGCCACGCCGTGCCAGGTAGTATGAGTATGTGTGCCCTTTTTTCTTTAGTTGATAATGTTTTTCATGTGGTAAGTTCACTTTGTGCCCATTGTTAATGTCTGTACATCTTGCCATATTTCCTTTTTGGTTCTGTAATTTTTCATAAGATGTGTCATCTCAAAGAGTGAGGGTTCCAGGCAGTTCTGTGGGTTTTATCTGGCTGTTTGGTTTATGCGCTGCTCCCTTTCTGCCTTGGTGCCTCCCGTTCTCACCCGGGGCGCCACGTGTGTCTCTTGACACCCTTCAGCTTTCATTGGCCTTTCTCCTGGGATGAAGTCACATTTTCTTGGATTTCTTATTTTGTCTTTATTGGTTTACTCCCCTTATTTGGTAGAGCACATCACCAGTGTTTTTGTCAGGTAAATGACTGTGCAGATCTAAAGGGCACGGGGCGATGACAGCCGTCAGCGTGCCTGTCTCCTGAGTCGCACCAGCCGCTCTGCAGGCCTTGTCTTATTTGCCTGGTGTGCAGATGTGATCCGCCGTTCTTTCTTCACCATGACTTTGCAGATTCCTTTTCTTCTTCCCTGTGTTAGAGCTCCTGTTTTCTCTATCTCATACCTTCTTTTCTTTTGATTTTTACAGAGAACAATTTCTAGTAATTTCCTGAGAAAGAGGACAGAGGACATGAGGAATATATATATATATATATATAATGTATATATATAAAATAAATATAAATATATAAAATATAAAATATATAAATATAAATATATATATATAAAATACATATATATGAATTTTAAAATCTTGAGCAGCTGAAAATGTCTGTTTGCTACCCTCACATCAATAATTTGACTGGATAGATAATTCCAGTTTAGAAATAGACTTTTGAAATTTTGAAGGCATTTCTCTTATTCTTTTCTTGTTCTCAGTTTTGCCTTTGGGATCTCTGAAACCATTCTGATTCCTAATCCTTTGTAATGCATGTTTCTCCCCTCTGGGGAAGCTTTATAGATCTTATCTTTGTTACCAGTATTCTGAAATTTCACAATCATGTACCATCCTGTGGGCCAGTATAGAATCACATAACCTCAATTCTAAGGAATTTTCTCAGTTTTGTTTTATTTTGTGATTCCTTATCTCCATTTTCCCTTTCTGAAATTTCTATTATTTTACATGTTGATGCTCTTTACCTGGTCTTATAATTTTTGGATCTTTTTTTCCTCATCTTTTCTATTTCTTTGTTTTTTCTTTTCCTCCTTTTCTTTATCCTCAACTTGATCATCCAAGTTTTTTATTAAGTTTTTATTTTTGCTATCATATTTTTAATTTGAAGAATTTTTTATGAGTATGTTTATATGTGGACATGCCTGTACTCTAAATATGATTTTAAAAGATAATGTCCTGATTTTTTTGTGGATATAATATTTTCTCTTACTGTTTCAAGGATGAAAATTTAAGGGCAGCATTTCCTTCTCCCTGCATAGTTTTTCTACATTGCTTTTTTCTTTTAGTTGTTTTATTTTCTATCTTCTGTATTAGAGGCTCTCCTCAGATATCCGATAGTCCCAGGCAGGATTAAGAGTAGAGGTCTAAAAACCTGATGGAGCATTCTGAGCTTGGGAATTTGAGGTTTACTATCATCAAGTGAGTTGCTTGTTGGTGAACCATCAAAATCACTATGAGGTCTTTCTTCTTGAGATACACGTATTCTCCCGATGAGTGCCTTTCCAATTTCTTGCATGGAACAGGAAAGGTCTGGAAGCATCTCCTGGGAGTCATGCAGAAGAGTCAGTAGTGTCAGCATCCAGTTTTGGTGTACATTCACCTAATAATGCCCAAGGTTTTGTCAATTTTTAAAAAATTTTTATTTTATTTCATTTTAATTTGTTTTTTATTGTTTGGGATTCATTGAGGGTAGAAAGAGATGGTCAGTTAATTCTGAGACCAAGACTCTCTTTTTCTCTGTCTAGAGAATAATCTCCTGTGCTGCCCAGGAAAAGAAGAGGCAGCTGCTGAGTGACATGGAGTGTTGAGGGACGTAGGGATCTGACTACTTTTCAAAGAACTTTATCCCACATATTACCAATTTCCCCCAATTTCCTCCTTGCTGCCATTTCCTGAGACTTTTAATGATTCTGTGGTGTAAATGTGTTTGTTTCTCAGCTTTTCCACTAGTTGGAGTTTGGCTTTTGGTTTTTCTAAATCCTTTAACACTTTACTCATTGACTTTCAAACTTCTAAAATTTAGGTGCTGTTATCTCCTTCCCAGCTCTGGGGTGGGTTTGTTATTTGTGGGGTTTATTTATTAAAAAATAAAATACCAAAACTTTTGTGTTTTCTCTCTGGGTAATTTTAGTAGGGTTTTGTGAGGGAGTGCCTTTGTATATATGAGGTCTCACAATTAAGTTGGTGAACTCGTCTTAGAAATATTTGCTATGGTCACTTTCATAACACTCCCCTTGGGAAGCTAGGCACAGACACCAGTGCCTTGTCCCCCCTTCAAAACAATTTTGGACCTTTTTTTTCTAGAATGGCCATCAGAGCTGTCATCATGTGAGGTCTGACAATGAAGTTCATAAACTTTTTTCTAGGATGAGTTCATGAACTTCACTGTCAGAACTTACGTGTGTTCAAATTGCCATTTCAATCCTGAATTTCCTTTGATCTTTCTAAAATTGAAAATCCTATTTACAGATCTTCAGTTATGACTACTGATCTCACTAGTCAAATGCAGACTAAAAGGAATATCTAATCACATTTTCTCTTTTTAAAATCCATTGTTCTTATTATTTATAAATGATAATATCAATTTTTTTGTCTCAGCAAATACTCAAACCTCACTAAATTTTGAACTTTTGACTTTGAAAATGGACTTATATATTTATGAGGAATTAGTGAAAAATTGACTTGTACAGAGATGAATGACTCAAGTGAATTCATTGACCGTGTGTGTATGTGTGTTATAAAACTGAGTCTATTACGAGCTACCTGAGTCATAATGTAGATTACATTCAGGCCGTGAAGATAAGAGTGTACTTTAATCTGCATTTATCCGTCAACAATGAGTAAACAGGGTTTGATTTGAACACATTTTTCTTAAACCAGAGACTCTACCTCATAGAAAAAGAGTTCTTTCAGTTATTAGCAAGTGCTTATCCTATGCCATGACTTTTCAAACAGGAAGCCCTAATCTTCTTTCCAGAAACAGATTATTGCTTTCACGTTAAGTAGAGGAAAAACTCTGTATTAGTCACACAAACAGTGCTTACATTTCTCTTCCACGTCTGATTATATCAGGATGCCATAGTAGTTTTTTTCATTTGCAGCCCACTTTAATAGTTCACAGTTTTCAGAGAGTCACATTGTTAGTAATTCTCACATTCTACAGTGAGTTTTTGTTGAAGGTAAATTTGAAGGTGGAAGGGTGGGAAAAGGATCAGAAAAAGTTGCTGGGAGGGATTAAGATGAGCTTTTGTTACAATGACGCTAGAGGTGACTCAGTTCTTACATCCTGGTTTGAAGGATCAGGTGAAGAATAATCACTCCCCTTTAGGAAGAAGTATCATCACATGACTTCAAGTTGTATGTATGATTTTGGCCGATGATCTTAGTGCTGTGGACTGAATTGTGTCTCACTAAAATACATATGTTGAAGTCCTAACTCCCCAGTGTGATAGTATTTAGAGATGGGGACTGTGGGGTATAATTAGGTTCAGAGGAAGTAATGAGTTGAGATCTTTCTGATGGGATAAATGCCCTTAAAAGAAGAGGCACCGGAGAGCTTGCATTCTCTCTTTCTTTCTCTCTCTCTCCAGTCCTGTCTCTGCCATGTCAGGACAGCCGGAAGGCATCCAGGAAGAGAGCTCTCACTAGAGCCTGCTTATGCTGACAGCTTAATTTCACACTTCCAGACTCTAGAACTGGAGGAAAATAAATTTCTGTTATTTAAGTCACCCAGTCTATGGTATTTTGTTATGGCAGCCTCAGCTGACTGAGCTGACTAATATATTCAGATTTTCTGTCATTGGTCACATAGGAGACAGCCTGGCTTCAGCCTACTCACACTCTGGAGATTATCCTAGGGAGATGTTGTCTGACACCAACCCATTCTCCAGTTTTCTTTTTTTTTTTTATTGTTGGGGGATTCATGGAGGGTACAATAAGCCGGGTTACACTGATTGCATTTGTTAGGTAAAGTCCCTCTTGCAATCATGTTTTGCCCCCATAAAGTGTGACACACACCAAGGCCCACCCCCCTCCCTCCATTCCTCTTTCTGCTTTTCCAACCCCCCCATAACCTTAATTGTCATTAATTGTCCTCATATCAAAATTGAGTACATAGGATTCATGCTTCTCCATTCTTGTGATGCTTTACTAAGAATAATGTCTTCCACTTCCATCCAGGTTAATACGAAGGATGTAAAGTCTCCATTTTTTTTTTTAATAGCTGAATAGTATTCCATGGTGTACATATACCACAGCTTGTTAATCCATTCCTCATTCTCCAGTTTTCTAATTGCCTAAACACCAACTGAGTGTCCAATTACTTAATTCACTTCTGACACTTTCTACCTGACATTAACATCAGATTTCACAAGTCAAAGGGACACAGTCCCATAAGACTGTCCCTACTTCAAGTGCCAGTTCCAAGCCTTACGGCTCCCCTATTTCTGTCAGTCTTTAAATTAGGGGTTACCCTTCGCCTTCTCAGGTTCCATAATCTGCTAGCCTGGTTTATAGAATTCAGGAAAACACTTTACTGTGTTCGTTGTTTATTATAACAAATGTAATAATAAACAGCCACGTGGAGGAGACAAATAGGTCAAGGCCTGGGGCAGAGAGCTTCCGGCCCTCTCTGGCCATGCCACCTTCCCAGCACTGCCCTGTGTTCACCAGCTCAGCAAATCCTGGTATTCAACCGTTTTTGTAGAGCTCAGTCTCTAGTCCTGCCCCTATCCGCATAGGTCTGTGCTCCGGACTGAAAGTTCTAACCTTCTATTTAATTGGTCATTCTGGTGACCAGCTCCATACTGAGGCTATCCAGGGGCCCTACCCTAAATTATCTTATTAATATAAGCTCAGATGTGCTCAAAGGAGCTGTTTATGAGAAATAAAAAACACTCATCAGTCAGGCAATTCTGAGAGTTTGGGGTACTCTTTGCCAGGAACCAGGGACAAAGACCACACAACCCAAACCTCACATTCGATTGTGTGTGGTCATTTTCTCCTTCACTCAACAGATACATAAGGAGGGAAGGGAAATTCTTTTTGTCATATATCAGGGTGCTTTTTGACTTCATAAGACAGAGAAATGACTTAAATAACAAGGAAAGTATGTTAGTATTAGAGGAAAATGCCACCCCCTTTCCTCAGAAATGCCATCATCTGTAGATGAAATAAGTGCTCCCCTTTGGAGGGACTGAGTGGTTACATCAGCTCTGCTACAGAAGAGCCTTGGCCCCTCAAACTACTTAAAACAACTTTGGCAGTGATATTTTGGTTGGTGAGAAACTAATTAGAAGATGGGACCATTTAACATACTCTTCAAGTGACCAGAGTTTCAAACAGGTGTTTTGGGAAAATGCATACCTGGTGCTCTTCTGTTAGCCAGTCACTTTGTTGTAACTGTCACAAGCTCTTTTGTACAGTAATTATGAAGAATAATGGCCCATCTGGTAACTTAGATGTACGTTGTTTAACTCAATTTCAGGGAAATTTGGTGATAATTACAGGCCTAGTTTTTCTGTTAAGTCTTGAAAAAGGAACCCATTATAACCATTGAGAAAACACCGGTGAAAAGGCAGAGGGCAGACCACGTTCTCCTAGAAGCACACATAGGAGGGTTGTAGGATCTTTAAATGAACACCGTGTACACACATATACACACATTCTCACACAACACATAATAAAACAAAAAACACCTTCAAAATAATTTAAACAAAAAGGACAAGTACAGAGAGTATGAGATACAATAACAGGAGTGTCAGAAATCATAATCTACTTAAATTAAATTCATAGCATTTAAATATGATTGCATAAATTCTTGTTGGCTTCTTATGATATTTCAACAATGTTTTGGTATTCGTAGGAACTTTTGGGTGCATTTTAAAATGTTATATGTCTATAAAGCAATAGTTTTAATCTCGAATCTTTCAGTGGAATTATTAGATTGGAAAAACAATTCTTGTTTGAATTTCATACACTCCACTTTGTTAAAGAAAGCAAGCAAACGAACTTTGAGTTGAAATTAAAGAGGAAGGTAAACAAAAAATACTGGCCTAAGACTGCATAACTTTTGATTCTTTTAAAGTCAAATACAGTAATTATTGTCTTAGTGTCTACAAGGCTTATAAGTATTAAAGTTTCAATACTGAGATTTGCAGAATTAGGAGAAATCTATGTTGATTACCATTACATATGATAAAAAGAAAAATTACCGTTGTGTATCCATATGTTTTATTCTTGGGCCCTGGTGAAGACTTTACTTTTTTCCTGCTGCAAACTTCCAAAATTTTGTTAAGTCATTGGAAGCCAAGCATTTAATACAATCAGTTTCAATTTCTATATTTCCGACCAGGCCTGCCAAGACCCATCTTAGGCAGATGGAAAGATAAAGTTTATTTCTGGAAAACACGAAGACATTCTTATACTTATAAATATTTTTTTACCCCATATTTTTTAAATTAACATCTAATTAGCATGGGTCACATGGACTAGTGTTTATAAACCAGCTCTGCATTTCATTTTAGACCAAGATGAAATATTCATTCTTTTTTTCCATCTCCTAATGTGATGTTTTATTTACAATACAGAACATATGGATATTTGCAATTAGAAAAGTCTTCATGCTTTTGAAATATGACATTCAATGAATAGTTCCCCTTTTACTGGTAAGCAGCAATCAGCATGTCTCGGATATTTGGGTACATTTTTAAAATAAAAAGCATTTGCCTTTAAGCAGGTTGGGCTTCAGGGAAAAATTCTGAAATTTTGTAATAAATTAGGGTAATTATGCCAACATGGTTAACTCGTAGTGAAGACTAACGGCCCTTCTTTCGGCTTGGGTCTGGCGCTGAGGCCGCGCGTGATGTTACAATGCTGCCCCCTGCCGGGACGCCGCGCGCCCTCCGGGAGGAGCGTCCCCAGAAAAACAGAGGAGGCCAGCGGGGGGCTGGGACAGGGCTGTCGCCTTACGTTTGGCATTTTAAAAGCATGTTCAGACCGCTGAAATGCAGAAATCGAGGCTCATAGTGTAATGCATACTTTTGTTTCTCAGTTTGTTTTCTTTTAAATTAATGTCATCGCCGTTTGTTCCTTCGGGTTAAACAGAGGAAAGTTTCCTCCCTCACCAGCTTCGGGGTGACGGAGCTTACGCGGGGTTTTGTGAATGTGTTTTGTTTTAATTAGTGTTGGTTTCAAGGAATTTGGTGTCTTTGAAAAAAGCACAGAGGGCATCTTTGAGGGTGGGTAAAGAAGGATGCTTTTGTCTATCTTCAGTGTGGCGTCGCTATTTTTAATAGTAGGAACGAATCTTGCACATTGCTTCGACGAATCGGATCTTTGCGTTCATCCAGCCTTAACTCTAACCGCCTGTAAACAACTTTGTCTACTTTTGCGTTCAGTAAAACTATTAATTTAAGTGAAAAAGTCTTCGGTATGATTTAGGCTTTTTTTTTTTTTTTTTTTTTTGTAAAATGTTGAATTCTATCTCCCTCCTATTTTTATGGGTATTGCTTTAACAAAATGATTTTGATGATATTTCTTTAGCAAATGCCTATTTTCTGACATTAGAAAACAAATCAAAGGCCACTTATCATATGAATCATTGTTAAAGTCAGCAGTAATCCACTGTGTAAAATCTCCCCGTGCAGGCGCAGAGGCCGGGGCTGAAACCTGGAGCGCATTAAATTAGTTCCAGTCCCTGCGAATGGGCCCTGCCCGGCTCGCTCGGGCAGGCAGAACGGAAACAGGCAGTTTATAACAAGAAGTCTGCTTTAACAACCACCGGGTTCATTGCAGAAAGATTTATATCCCCCACTTATATAAACATTACAAATGTGGACTGCGAGTAGGAGGGGAACCTTTATCGCAATCTCTTGAAGAGCTTTTTCATCGTGAGTTAAACGGCCAGCGTGCACTGTTTGAAGATGCGCCAGCGTTTCACAATCATCCTTTTCACTGCTTTGCCTGATTAAAATTTAACATTGTGAAGACTAACCAGACCACCTACTTTTAATTTATTTTCATGATGAGACTATGTTGGCATCCAAAGTAGAGCCAAACTACTGTGTGCCAAAGGAGAGAATTATCATTTTAGGATTTTTAAAAAGACAATGTACGTAGTAATTATGGAAAGCCTTGAGTTACATGGTATCCAGACATCAGTTTATATCACCTCCTGATTTAAAATGATTTTTACATATAAACACCATCCTAGATATCATGGTGTCCTTAGGATCGTAACAGAACACAGATGAGACTCGAAATATTTGGTCCAATAACATGAAAAAGGCTGAAAGGAAAGATCATCATTTGAGATTAGAGTAGCTATTTATTTGATATTTCACATATGGTGATTCTAAGGCCTTGAGCTTCATTTCTATTTACCTCTCATTCGGTTTTATCTCATTTTTAATATCTTGAAAATTGCCATAAAAATGTGCTTTCCTTTGGCCCAGATCCATCTCCCAGGGCCTGAGACCAGGTCATCTTTCTCCTTACACTTGTTAGCAGGAGCCTCTCTTTGAGGATGTAGTCACCATCCGGATGGTACTGAAGTGGGTTTTTCAGAATTTCTACACTATCTGGAAGATAGCACAACTACTTTGAACATTCTTCTCTGGTTCCAAATATTAGCTTATTGAAGATGGGTCTTAAAAATCAGTGCTGACCCTGAGAAGGGACATGGTGAAAGCATTGGAAGGACACAGCATGAAACAGGACCTGCAAGAGCATGATGGTTGATATCTCAGAGTGTTCTGACCAGAAGGCTCACCTCCTGCCCACCAGACGGAGCGTGGTGGTTGACATCTCAGGGCCTTCTGACCAGAAGGCTCACCTCCTGCCCACCAGATGGAGCGTGGTGGTTGACATCTCAGGGGCTTCTGACCAGAAGGCTCACCTCCTGCCCACCAGATGGAGCGTGGTGGTTGACATCTCAGGGGCTTCTGACCAGAAGGCTCACCTCCTGCCCACCAGACGGAGCGTGGTGGTTGACATCTCAGGGCCTTCTGACCAGAAGGCTCACCTCCTGCCCACCAGACGGAGCGTGGTGGTTGACATCTCAGGGCCTTCTGACCAGAAGGCTCACCTCCTGCCCACCTATTTGTCTCACTGCAAGTAGAGGTAACACAGATTTCTGAGAAAGAATATCATTCATTTGACTTCACCAGGTATGATTAGATACAACATTAAAAACTGGTGAAGTCAAGTCTTTCTGACTGGTACCATAATACCACTGAGAACAGTTTGAGTGGGTCTGGTTTGTAAGTTTTTATTGTATACCGTGCTCCAGGCTAAGTGCTTTAGATACATCATTATTTTTCATCCTTGCAATGACTCAATTTTTTTACCCGAGGACGTTTAGGTCAAATACTCAAGTTATACCAACAGTGGTAGCAGAGCTGGCCATTGTAACCAGCCATTCTGACATGCTTACCCGGCTGGCCGCTACATGGTATGTGCTCATTTTTGTTTGTGACTCCATTGCAGTTTCCATATCACATCTATAACCTATAATCCCATTAATGTCCAACTCTGCCCAGTTTAGATTTTTTATCAGCAGCTGTACCTGTACCTTCAGCCATAGTGCTCATATCTATGGCAATGAACAAGAGAATTGACTCTTCTGTTTCATGTACTGGGTTGGAGGTGGAAGGGATAGAGAGATTTGTGCCAGAGGTCATCAGGTAGTGATGAAAAGAACTTTTTTGTAAGCTATAACCCAGTTGCAACCTAAGAATATGGGGAAGGGGGCTAGGGCGGGAAGGGGAGGTTGGAGGATGGGCGGAGGGAGGGTAATTGGTGGGACCACACCTATGGTGCATCTTACAAGGGTACATGTGAAACTTACTAAATGTAGCATATAAATGTCTTAACACAATAACTAAGAAAATGCCAGGAAGGCTATGTTAACCAGTGTGATGAAAATGTGTCAAATGGTCTATAAAGCCAGTGTATGGTGCCCCATGATTGCATTAATGTACACAGCTATGATTTAATAATAATAAAAAAGAACTTTTTGGTAAAAGAGACTGCTACTTTGTGCAGAAGGATTAAGCTGAAGGATGATTCTAGTTATTCTGTGTCTAATCTGTGTTCTGTCCCTCCAAATAAGTTATATAAACTCCTGGCTCAAGCAATCCTTTTGCTTCAGCCTCCTGAGTAGCTGGGACTGTAGGTGCCCACTCCAATGCCTGGCTACTTTTTCTATTTAAAAAAGTAGAGATTGGGTTTTGCTTTTGCACAGGTTGGTCTCCAACTCCTGAGTGCCAGTGATCCACCTGCCTCAGCCTCCCAAGTGCTAGGATTACAGGCGTGAGCCCCCATGCCTGGCCAGCAGAGTTCTTAATCATTTACAGATACTACTTCCTTGGTTGAATAAAATTTAGTTTTTTATGCTCATTGGTAATATAAAGAAAACCGTATATATGTAATTAGAATGCACTTTGATAATGAATAAGTCAGTCTTCAAAAGTAAGGCACAGATGCACCACTTTAATAACTTATATAATTATAGGTTCTAAAGAGATTGTGATAGATAATAGTGAATTTCTTCTTTACATGATTGGAGTAAGCTTTGACTAAAAAAAAAATAAATCTCAGCAATACAAACAAATCTAGTAGTAGTAGTAAGAAGAGGAGGAAAAGAAAAAAACACCGTCCTTGTTAGTGTGTTCACCTGTGAGATAGGGAGGAAGGTCTATAGTTGATGGAAGAAGAAAACAGCAATGTAACTATAGTATTTATAGTGTTTAATATTGAGAAGGTCATCAATAGAGGAACCAGAGTGGTTCCGTAAATACATGGGGTCTGTATGTGTGTGCCTTATTGTGTGGGGTAGGGAGTCATGTGAGCTAAATTCTAATCCATCATAATAGAAAGTCCATAGAAAATGTCAAAAAGTGATTTATAAAAGAAGGTGTAATTATAACACATTATTTGGTGATTTGATGCTGATTGCCAGGGAAACCAAAATTCACGTAGCAAAGTATGAATGGAATGCACCTGAGAGTCCCTCGGTGGATGCGGGAGGAGGAGGATGCGGCCCACAGACGTGTGGGTACTACGCAGCCCGGCAAAGTGGAGCTGGAGGACATTCTCTTCAGTGCAACAACTCAGACACAGGAAGACACATGTTCTCACTTACAAGTGGAAGCTAAATAATGTGCACACATGGGGACAGAGTGAAGGCCGCTGGAGACTGGGGAGGTTGGGAGGGGTGAGAGATAAGAAATTACTGGATGGGTACAATGTACAGTGTTCAGGTGACGGACACAGTAAAAGCCCAGACTTCACCACTACCCAATATATCCATGTAACAAAATTGCACTTGAATTGCTGAAATTTGCACAAGTAAAAAAATAAAAAATAAAGCACAAAACAAAAACCATACAAAAGTGATTTCCTCTGAGGGACAGGAGCAGGCTTGGGAAGGGGTGAGGTGGGAGGCTGTTGCTTTTCTTGTAAATCATTCTGTATTATTTGAATCAAATCTTGAGCCATGTCCAGGTTTTATTTTGATAAAAATCAAAATTTTTAAAGACAGTTATAGAAACAAAAGAATTCTGAAGTTGTACATTTGAAAAAAGACAATACAAAAAAATCCCTTGTGTGCCCCATTTTGCTCTTTGGCCCCTTAAGGAGAGGTTTGAAAAATTATGTAGAATTCAGTGTATAAGTAACTGCCGAATTTGTTTAGGGAAAAGTTCCCTTTGTTGGTAAGGTGAAGGTTTCCAGAGAAGACATTCTTCATAATCTGTTTGCTTAATTAGGCCAGATTTTTTGATGACTAAATAAACCTAACCAATGACCTGTGGGCCATTTTGATTAATTTTCAGGCCCCAATTACTGAGGTCCACGGATTTAAGTGATGGATTCAGTGACAGGATATCTCAAGGCCTTTTTAGATGATTTTTGTCTTTTGTTACTATTATCAGAATATATTAAACTTGTTCTCTGTATCTTTCTTTGTAGCAGATGATCACTGCAACCTTGACTGTCTGGAATCTTAAAGCTGGTTAACCACTTAGGAAACGCTGTTATGTCTGTGGAGATGGTGGTGGTCCCAGCTCATTACATACATCTTAATACCAGCATCTGACTTAGTGTCTTTTGTAGACTGTTTTTACTCATTTTTTATACTGTCATTCTTAGATAGACTTTTTTGGCCATATCCCATGTTCCTGAAAACTTTACTAGGCTAAATTTATTTGACCTTAAGCATACCTTTACTTCTCAGGAAACTGATCATTTCCCAGTTTAGCAACCTGAAAAGTTAGATGTTATTTATGCTTGCAAATGTTTTGAAATAAAAAGATAGTTTTTAATACGTACATTTTTTCATTTCCTGAGTATGTAATCTTAGGCTTAATAATTTATTTTGTGCTGTTAGATAATAGGTAATGATGCTTTCTCAATGCACCACCCTTAAAGATTTGTATAAGATGCTGTTATTTTAAAGTATTTTAAAAATATGCTGTCTTACCCAAAGATTAGTGTTTACTATATGGTGACACTTCTATGAACTTTTACATGTGTCATCCCACTTAATTATAACCGCCAGCCTGTGAGAAAGGCAGAGGAGGGATCTCCAAGCCCACTGCATAGAAGAGGGAAGAGAGGCTGAATGGCGGGCGTGCCGTCACACAGGGAGTGGGTGAGGAACAATTCAATACTGACCTTGACTTCATGTGACTACCCAGTAGGATTTAAATCTAGCAGAGAAGGGGTCAAGGGCTTAATGAAACAAACAGCAGCATGCAGGGGCTCAGGGTTTATGCTGACCACCAATAAGAAACATGCTCATGCCCACTCTTGCACTGTGCAGAGGGGGCTTCCAGACTCTTCCCAGGCAGGCAACAGAAAGAAGGTGCAAGGCACAGGGAGTCCTGGGGACGGTGGGAGCCAGGAGTCAGGGGCTCAGTGTCCAGGGAAAACTAGTTAGTTACTCTTTTTATTCATCAGTTCAGCCTCAATGTTACTTGAAGTTGCATTTTTAAAAGAAATTGGGTTTTGAGGTTTTTGTGGTTTTCTTTCTTTTAAAGATGGTGTCTCACTCTCTCACCCACGTTGGTCTCAATCAGTCTTGCCTTGGCCTCCCCAGGTGCTGGGATGACAGGCATCACCCCCTGTGCCCAGCCTAAAGTTTCAATTTTTATTGGGAAATTTTCTGGGGAAATTTAGTATAATTTTTAAAATACTTCTCTTCGTAAACAAAATATTTGTCTTCTATGGCCTGTAGGCTGGGACCCCTGACATAAATGTTTCTCTATTTAGACACATGGGGGCAGCCGGGGTCGAGCTTATCTTTCCCTCCATCTGGGGTGGTCTCTGCTGGAAAGGGGTCTATGAAAGGAGTGACAGGGCACGTTGCAGACAGT
Organism: Nycticebus coucang; assembly: GCF_027406575.1. Classification (NCBI taxonomy): domain Eukaryota; kingdom Metazoa; phylum Chordata; class Mammalia; order Primates; family Lorisidae; genus Nycticebus; species Nycticebus coucang. The sequence goes on from NC_069802.1 coordinate 3,337,505, forward strand.
GGACATGGGACTTTGTTGCATTCAGAAATCCCTGTGCAATTGGTATTTTCTGATTTTCGAATAGAAAAACCTTTTCTGAAGTCCCAGTGCATTCCTGTTCCGTGGTAGTACTTTATTTAATTTTTGCAAGAGGCCATATAACCATAGAAAGGTTGGACATATTTAGGGGAAAAAAAAGTATAAATATTTTCAAACTTGATTTTTCTGCTAATGACTATGTTCAAATTTTATACTTAACATTGTTCTAGGTCTGAAGCAAATTAAATACAAACCTATATTTTCTGGTTATCAGTATAGTTTTTCTGTATATTTTACTTCTTAAATACTTTTATTTTATTTTTTTGTAGAGACAGAGTCTCACCTTATCGCCCTCGGTAGAGTGCCCTGGTGTCACACAGCTCACAGCAACCTCCAAATCCTTGGGCTTAGGCAATTCTCTTGACTCAGCCTCCCAAGTAGCTGGGACTACAGGCGCCCGCCACAACGCCCGGCTATTTTTTTGTTGCAGTTTGGCCGGGGCTGGGTTCGAACCCGCCACCCTCGGCATATGGGCCCGGCGCCCTACCTGCTGAGCCACAGGTGCCACCCTTAAATAATTTTATATGTATTGATTCCTGTAATGTAGGGCAGCATTTTAGAGCAACTCAGATTGGCATATATTTATAGCAATTGTCTGGTTTTAACTTCTGAAGGAATTCACATCTACAACACTCTATAGTTCATCAGATTAGAAAATATTCATGTTTCATTAACTTGAATCATTCATTTATGCAGCATCTATTATTACCCAGCATCAGGGGTCAACAGAAAACAAGAAATAGACTGAAATCTCTGCTTTCATGGAGTTTATCCCTTAGTGTGGGGAGACAGACAGATGATAAAGAAAATGAATAAGTGCATTGTGTATTAGAAGGTGGCAAATGCTATGAAATGGGAAATACGAGTGGTGGACAGGTTTGCAGGCCAGGGAGGAGCTGAGGTCAGACAGATCCTGTGGGGTCTCACAGGCTGTGATAGGACACACACATCACGCACGTCTGCCCAGTTTATTAAGTAGAAAAAGCTAGTGATGGGGGATTACTTTTGGCTATTATTTTGTGCCTGTTGAAGGTAGAGCCAAAGAGAAGATAAGGAGCTCTGCTGACTACTGTATCAGGAGGCATTCAGAGCGCCCACATGTTGGAACATGAATCCGGAATCTCTAGTTTCTAACACTGAATTGGACCCCTCGGTGTATCTTCAGGTTCTGTTGCTGACATCATTATTATAGCTTTCATGTTATTGTTTGGTTTGTATTAAAAGTAAGTGTCAAAGGATTGGTTAATTCAAGTATTAAATTTTCAGTGAACATCTGTAGAGTGATGTGTGTTCCAGGCACTGGACTAGGCTTTGGGAAGAGCAGTGATGTGCACTGAGGCTGTGGCCAGCATTCTAGTGAAGCTTGGAGGCTACACAAAACAACCTCCTCTGGTCGATATTTTGTACGTCTACAAAGCAGTTTAGGTGGTGTTATGGACTGAATGTTGGTGTCTCCCTCCCAAATTCATAAGTTGAAGCCCTACCCCCCAATATTTGTTTGTGGAGGTGGGGCTTTTGAGAGGGAATTAACTTCTGGTGAGACGGTAAGGGTGGAGTCATCTTGATGGGATTTGTACCCTTGTAAACTGAGACCAGACAGCATCTCTTTCTCTCTCTCTGTCTCTGCCATGTGAAGACACAGCAAGAAGGCAGGAAAGTCTATGAGCTTGGAAAGAGGGCCTCACCAGGACCCGACTGCCGGCACCCTGCTCTCAGACACCCCCGCTTCTAGAACTGTGAGAAGTAAATGTCTATTGTTTAAGCCGGTCAGTATATGGACTTTGTAACAGTAGCCCAAGCTAAGACAGGTAGATCAACTGGGGAGGGAGGAGTAGCCACCTAACCTCCTTTCCCCCATTTTACTGTCTCTTTGATTTCATGTGACAGAAAACCAAATCAGATGGAGATGAATGGCTTCAGACATGGTTAGATCAGCTTTTTAAATTAGTTTATCCATAATCTGTTTTTCCCTTTCTTTATTGGTTTCATTTTTGCCACAGGTTCTTTCCAAGTGATGGCAAAGATGTCCCCAGAAGCAGTAGATTTACATTCTCTCAGCATTAAACTCAGGTGGAAAGAATACACTTCTTTCCCAGAATCACAAAGAAAAGTTCAAAGGCTGATGATCCTTGTCCCCAGTGGGCCTGGGTTGGCCACATGGTTGATGAATGTTCATTCTGTGTAGAGGAATGAAGGCATCGGACAACATTCCTGGGTTACCTGTCAATTCCTGACGTTAGGAAATGAGGTGAGCCCCACTGTGTGAGCCGAAATGTGAGAAGTAGTGTCCCGTAGGAAAACTGGGTGCTGTTATGCAGACATAGGGCAGTGGGTGCTGGGCAGGAAAAAAACATGCGACTACTGCACCTGGAGGGGGGGGGTAGATGATGGATTGACAATTTAAGTGGTTATTTTGCTTCATTTTTTGTTTTAGCATTTTGTGTTTGAGATTTGTTTTACTAGATTAAATTAGGACTCTTCAATTGCATTTGTTCTCTTGTTGGTTTTAAAGAAGTGTAAGATAGTAGACTGCTCTCGGTGCTCTAACACCGTGGTCGACACTCTTTATTTTGAGATCTTTGCTCAGTAGGAGTGGTGAGAGTGAAGGAAGGCACAGCCCAGTGACACCACGACGTCCCTGCTCCTTCCTCACCACAGGGCAGTGCTGCTGAAGGGGGCTCTTTCATAGGTTTAGAAAGCCACTGACTTCATAATAACACAAACATACACCAGTTTTGAAGCATGAAGACTTTCCCCCCTTGCCTATTTCCAAAGTGATTGCACTGATTTTTTCCCTCAGCTGTGACCAAACATTTGAACTGTCAGACAAAAGCCTCCTTTAAATTTGCAGAAATCAGTGAGTTCCAACATACATAAACACATGGTGGAAGTGTTTCTAGAACTATAACCATACAGATCACTAAATCTTCTGTAATTAATGTTTGTTTTTGTTTTTTCTTATTGCTGCTGAGTAAGCATGAGATTAAGGTTTTAGCTTTATCCAGGACTGCTTAGTCTTCATTTTTTTTCTAATGCTATTTAACCATTAAACATATGATGTTCCCTTGAGTTGTTTTTGGTATTTAGTTGAACTTTTCCATTGAACTATTCGAACTGCTTATATACCCACAGAACCTGTGGGCTGAAGCTAAGTATTGGATGACTTTTCTAAGCACAGTGCAGACACCATTGAAGACATACTCCCATGTCAGGGATATCTGAATGACACTCAAGACCATCTCTTAATGTTCAATTTTTCCTTTTGGAAAAGATAATTTGTATACTCTTTTAAATTACAAAACTATGTTCATTATAAAAACATTTAGAAAGTGTTACAACTTTCCAAAGTCACCTATAATTTCATTATCTAGAGGTAACTAATGCCGGGGTCCCTTCGTGGTCGCCACTTATCAGGGCCCGGGACTGGTTGGTCTCTGGCCCCAGCCTATGGAGCTGGGTTCTGGATGTGGACCACTATGCTACCTTGCTCAGGAACAATTGCTCCTAGGTGCCTGAGGACTGTTTACTTTAGCTGAAGGGAAAGAGAAAGAGAGAGAGATAGCCTTTGAGAGAGTAAAGCAGTCTTCTTACAAAGATAGATCTTAGTAGAGCTTGGTAATCTTCAGCAGAGACTTGCCATGCTGGCGCTCTGCAGGCAGGAGAGGAGACAGAGGAAGCCGTCAGTGATAGAATGCGCATGCTCCCCACTGCCTTCTCCTCCAGCCTACAATAAGGCTGATCTTGTGCCTCTCACCACCACAGGCATGGAGACTGCCAATTCACCACTGCTCTCATCTCGCAAGTTCTCATGTTTGTTAGGAGAGCTAAATCCCTCTCCATGCCCCTTTCACCAAGGTGTTCCATTATTGAGCTGCACAGATATTTCTTATAATTCTCACTCCTCCTAGCCAAAGGCTATATGGGCTGCTACAAACTAATATTAGGATTTTGGTATGTTTCCTTTTGGATATTTTTTATGTGTGTGTACGTGGGTCATTACAAAAGTTTTGAGATACACAAAAATCAAGAAATGTAAAATCCACATGAATAGAAATGAAGTACTTTCAGCAATAAGGATGCTGTCAACTTTGTTTCTTGGAAGTGAAATAATGGACCATAATAGTCTGTCGCAACACTTTTGTAATGACCCACGTATAGACATACACCTATTCCTACACATATTTTGTTATTGCTTTTGTTTTACTGAAAAATGGGACCATATAACAATGCTATTCTATTTTATTCTTTTTCATTCATGGCATTAAATATCTTCCATGAGATCACAGCATTCACAGTGTTGTAAAGGTATCGTAATTTGCTAACTATTCTTATGTTTAAATAGTGAGCTATGAAATAGATTATTTCCAATTTTTCACTTATGCAAATAAAGCTGCAATTTATATCTTTGTGTATATAAATGATTATTTCCTTTGTAAAAATGCTAGATTTCCTAAGTCAAAAGGTATGCATATTTTAAGGCTTTTTATAGTTATTGGGACAATGCCCTTGAAATTATGCCAATTTAACCTCTTCTCATATCTCTGAAAGCATGTCCATTGCTTCATAGCATCATTTATATTGCTGGTTTAATAAGCAAAAATATTATTTCCATAAAGCGAACTCTTCATATTTAGTTATTTCTTTTTTATATATAATATTATTATTTTGTGAAATGCTAAATTCTGCTTTTCTGTTTATTTCTATTGGGATTTTCATCTTTTTGTTAATTTGTAAAAGCTTTTCATTTAGAATATCAATCTTTTTTTTTCCTGTTTGGAATTTAATATTTACTTTTTTATTGGAATTTTTTAGAGCATAAATGTTATTTTTAAGAGTGAAATATTTCTATCTTTTCCTGTATTGATTTGTTTTCAGATAGTATGAAAGATGTTATGTCAGGCCTTGTGTTGAGGGCTCTGTAGTCACTATCTCCTGTATCCCCCCCCCCACAACACTATAGGTCAGGTAGTCTTATCACCCCCAATTGCAGATGAAGAAACGGGACTCCACAAAGAACAAACTGGGAACTGAAACCATGCAGCTGACTCAGGGGCTCTCTCCACCATTTATTATTTTCTCCCTTACTTGATTTTTCCTTTGGTGTCATGTCTGGGCCTTTCACCTCTTAAGATTATGTAAACATTCACCTGTATTTTCTTTCATTATAATTATAGTTTAATGTTTGCCTAATATTTAAATGTTTTATCCCATAATCTCTTGAGATGGCTTTTGTCCTCTCAGATGCAGACACAGAGAATAATTGCTTGTTGCTTTTTATTCATGATTCTTTCTTTGTTTTTAAAGCTGCTGCTAAATTCCTTTCTTCTTTTTCCCCCGTATTAATGCTAGTATTAGTTCAACAAACATTTGCTGGGCATGCTCTTTGTCCAAGAATCTCTGCTGGGCACTGCAGGGAAACAAAAATGAATTAGACAGACACTGCTTCTCCAGTAACTTCTGATATAATGTCAAGAAAGAGAAACATGCATAAGGGACTTTAGGATGAACTAAGATAAATCCCGCAATAGAAATACATATAATATAGTGGGAAGGGGGAGGTAGAAAGTAATTCGAATTAGTGGTAGTAATTGGAGAAAGACTTGTGAGGAAGTGAAATTTAAACCAGTCCTCAAAGGACTCAGACTGTGAGCTGAGGCAAAAGTACTGTCCCCTAGGGATATTGCAAGGAGCGAATGAATTAACATATGAGAAGTGTTTGCAGCGGTGCCTGCGGCACAGTCCAGAGCATGGTAAGCATTGTTTTCACCGTCTCAACTTGAACAGAATTTTGAAGATAGTGCTGAGTGTAGAATAAGCCCTCCCTTGTAGATCTTTATTTGCTTATTAGAGTAGCCCTCTTGACTTCTTGTGCTAGTAGTGGCTGGGTTACATGTTTCTCGGGCTTAGGCCTTGCTTTCTCAAAGCTTTTCATATTGCACTTTAAGGAGGGTAGGATATTTCTGAAGGAAAATCAATTTAATTAACTTGGAGCCAGTTTTATTAACTTTTTCACATTATACTTTTATTTTAAAAATTGTTCCTTCGTTGCAAATTAATCTTAGAAAGAGGTTTAATTAACAAAGTTTGATAGTCTCAGTTACAGATTATAATAATCACAGTTGAATGTAAACATCTTCAAACAGTGGTGCGTATATATACTTTTTATTACTTTTAGTAACTGGAACAGTAGCTTAAAATACGTATTGAAGTAACTGCAGTTTAATTCAGACAATGAAGAGAATGTTTGAAAACCATGTTTGATACTTTTGCTGTTGACAGATGGGAGTGTTTATAGGACTCTGTTGACTGGAGGTCGGCCCCTGCCAGGGAGCAGGAGTCAGCATCAGAGGGTAGGGACCAGGAAGCTTGGAGTGCAGACGGAACTTGGAAAGCAATGCCATAGAGCATGCTGAAACCCGGCAACAGGATGATGATTTCAAAGCCCTTCTCCATTTAACCTTGAGAACAAAAGCCAGAACCCAGGCTCATGTGGAAGGTCCGTGCTGGTGGGTAAGGCTGGTTGTGGCTCCTCATGATCTTTAATGTGTACAGTACACTGGAGGGACACAGTGAGAAACCAGCCCAGTGCTTCTGCGGGGAAGTTGGCATAATCAACACTCAGATCTTCCATGTTTGTCATTTGAATTGTGCCCCCTTAAACTAGCCACCTGGTACTGCTCTGGGAGGAAAGGGACATGGGAAGGATGGAAGCCACTTTAAAGAGGCTTTCTCCTTTGAAGTCTTTCACCCACCATGTAACTTCAGCTCTGCTGTCCCCCAGCAGAGATGCAAGTGACATTTTGGACCACATAGTTCTTTGTTGTGCTGGTGTCTCTTGGGAACTGAAGGACAACTGGTGTCCAAGCCACATTTTCCACCTACTATAATAAATGCCTGTCATGTTCCCCAGTTACGGTGTCAACCAAAGACACCCCACCCCCATTTGCATATGCCCCCTACAGAGACAACATCTGGAGGGATTGTTATTTGGGTTGAGAACCTCTACCTTGGCCTCCCAGTACATAGATGGAGATGCCATCTATGAAGGCTTATTTTTCAAGACTGTTTTCCACGTCCCCTCCTCTGTACAGATGTCCAGTCTTCCCTCCTGGCAGAACTGATCCCTCTCTGTACTTCTACTTAGCACCTGTAGGGGAAGACACTGCGCTGGGTATGGCCAAGATTGAGGGGCTCTCTCCCTGTCCTCCCCCCATCCCCCATCAGATTTTGAACTCTTTGAGGTTGAGGATAATGTTGTCTCCATGGAGTCCAGCACAGTCCCTGGATCTTCCTGGAAGCTTTTCTTTCCTTATTTTAAATCTCTAAAATAAGTTTTTGAGATTTAAAAATTTTAGAGAAGGTTGACCTTCTCTGTGAGGTCAACTAAAGTTTTTACAGTTTGTTACAGCCCACGGGGTGGTATAGAGGTAGAACTCACAGAGGCTCTACTTTATGGCTGAGGATTATCATTTCAAGAGAATTTTGTTACTCTCTGTATTTCCCGTTGGCTTCAGTCAGCCTTTGTGGCCTGAAGTAAGTGAAAATGACCTCCTATCAGTCTATAATGCGTGAGAGTCAATTACCTATTGATAGTGTTCCTGGCTCCTATTTGAGGAGGATATTTTTTTATTTCACTTGGTTTGCTATGGATGCTTTTTTTTCTTCTAGCAAAGAGATAAGTCAAATTCATCACAATAAATCAATCTACAAAGAGAATGCTTGCTGACCAGGAAAGTTAATCTCTTGTAGCTCCTAAAGAGATTGTTTGATGGGCAGCCGGGGTATATTAGAACAAGTAAAAGATTCTCAAGCTTCCATAGGACACAGGGCAACAAAGAAAGGTCATTCTTACTACATAGCACTACTGCCATTTGACATGAAGCAAACAATAAGTACAGTGAGATATTGGTAAGTTGAGTTCTTTTTTGCCAACAGCTTGCTTAGAAGTAGCTCACCAGCCATCTGGAAAAGCCTGTGGACACATAGGGCAGGAATTATTTAGTTAGGATACCTCATAGCTGCTATAATAAATAGACCCTAAAATACAGTAGACATAAACAAGATCGAAGTTTCATTCTCGCTTAGATAAAAATCTCTGCCCTGCAGCCTCTCCAGGGCTGGCAGAGCAGCTTCTAGGTGCTCGGACTCTAGTTATTATTTCCCCTTATCCACACTATTTCCATTTTGTGGACCCAAAGGGCTGCTGTAGCTCTTGCAAACATTTCCTTATTTCAGTGCTCAAAAATAAAGACAGCGAGGAAGCACTGGGTACAATGTGTTCCCTTTAGGATTATGTTCCAGAAATTGTGCCTATCATTATATTTCTCAATATCCCATTGGCCAGATCTTAGTTAGATGACCACATCTAGTGGCAAGGGCCCCTGGGCAGGGTAGTCTTTTCTCCTGGGTGGCCATACGCCAGGATAAAGGAGTGATTATGTTACTAAATGAAGTGAGGAAAACAGAATATTTGGGCACGAAATAATCTCTGATAAAATGATCCTTGCCACTGGTTACAGTACTGTAAGTGGGTGACATAAATTGCATATTTTGGTAGGATATTTCTTTGTAGTAGATTAGTCTTCCTAGCTAACTTTTTAGTTTTAAAACTTTGTTATATCAGGTAAGGCTGATGGCACTGGCTACATCAGCGTCCTTGTTCAGATTGACTGTTCTGTGTGTCTTTTCATGCAGATTTGAATACAAGAACAGGCAGTCCATTATACTTTGTGGCCACTTGCGTTCTGAAAGGCACTGTGTTCTGAAAGGTGATGTCTTATACCTACTAAATTATCTCTATCATTCTGATAACCCAAATGGAAGGAAGATGGAAGATTTCATAAGGGCCTTAAAGTTTAGGCATGTTCTTTTTTTTTTGAGACAGAGTCCCACTATGTTGCCCTGGGTAGAGTGCTGTAGCGTCACAGCTCACGGCAACCTCAAACTCTCGGGCTTAAGTGATTCTCTTGCCTCAGCCTCCCAAGAAGCTGGGACCCGCCACAACACCCAGCTATTTTTTGGTTGTAGTTGTCATTGTTGTTTGGCAGGTCCGGGCTGGGTTCGGACTGGGCAGCTCTGGTGTATGTTGTGCCTTAGCCGCTGAGCTACAGGCACAGAGCCAAGGCATGTCCTTGTCATAATCCTGTTAAATATGAGTTTTCATTCCTTAGAATTTTTTATTTTTATTTGTTTGTTCAATTTACTTTGACTTTCAAAAAAGAAATCTGTAATCCCTTCTGTCCTTTCCTAGTCTTCTCTCTGGCTGTCTCTCTTCCAGAGTCTGCTTGGTCCTTACCTCCTTCAAGAAGTTTTCTTTGCTTGATATCCCAGTTCTGGATGGGGCTCTCCAAATGTATTCTACCATAACAGCAGGAATGCCATTTACTATGCCCCACGAGAGCCTGAGCTGTAGGAGGAGAAGAGTCTTGTTGTTTGTTCACCTGTGTGTCCCTTCTGTCTGGCACTCAGTGACTCAACACACGTTTGTTAAGCAAATGTAAGGACAAATGGTTGAAACAAGGGAGGAGGAAAAGCTTATAAAAAGGGGACAAGAGACGGATGAGACACATCCGTCTAAATCTAATCTTATATTAGATTTTATTAAGTTGACAATTTAAAAAACTGTTTATGTCTGACTCACCTAATTGGCAGCCTCCTCAGAGAACAGTCAAAACAAGGGTCTAGGACAATGATTTTCAAACAGTGTGCCACAAAAAATTTTAAAGACCATTATTTTCAAAGGAAGTTCAAGACACAGGAAGTGTATTCTTTTTTTCCCCCTTTTTTGTTGTTTGAGATTCATTAAGGGTACAAAGAATTATGTTACACTGATTGCATTTATTAATAAATGTGTCCTGTCCCCAAGAGGTGTGCCATACACTGTGACCCCCATCCCCTCACTCCTCCCTCTCCCACTCCCTCAATGCCCTCCCCTCCCCTTGTATTAGCTCATCTGCTGCCTTCATATTAGAGTAGAGGACACTGGATTCTTGCTTCTTCATTCTTGTGATGCTTTACTAAGAGGAAAGTGCTCCACCTCCATCCAGGTTAATATAAAAGATAAGAGGTCTCCATCCATGGCTGAATAGTATTCCATGGTATACATATATCACAGCTTGTTGATCCATTCCTGGGTTGGTGGACATTTAGGTTGTTCCCACATTTTGGTGATTGTAAACTGAGCTGTGATAAACAGTCTAGTACAAGTGTCCTTATGATAAAAGGGCTTTTTTCTTCTGGGTAGATGCCCAGTAATGGGATTTCAGGATCAAATGTGAGGTCTAGCTTGAGTTCTTTGAAGATTCTTCATACTTCCTTCCAAAAAGATTGTATTAGTTTGCAGTCCCACCGGCAGTGTGAAAGTGTTCCCTTCTCTCCACATCCACGCCAGCATCTGCAGCTTTGTTATTTTGTGATGTGGGCCATTCTCACTGGGGTTAGGTGATATCTCAGGGTGGTTTTGATTTGCATTTCTCTGATGATTAGGAATGATGAGCATTTTTCATATATTTGTTAGCCATTTTTCTGTCTTCTTTAGGGAAGGTTCTATTCATCTCTCTCATATTGATATATGGGCCTGTTGGCTCTTTTTTTGTTGATTAATTTGAGTTCTCTGTAGATCCTAGTTATCAAGCTTTTGTCTGATTCATAATATGTAAATATCTTTTCACATTCTGAAGGTTGTTTGCTTTAGTTGTTTCCTTAGCTGTACAGAGCTTTTTAGTTTAATTAAGTCCCGTTTGTTTATTTTTGTTGTTGTTGCAATTGCCACTGAGGTTTTCTTCATAAAATCTTTCCCCAGGCCAATTTGAGTGTTTTCCTCACACTTTCTTTCAGGATTTTTATTGTTTCATGGATAAATATTTTATCCATGTTGAATCAATTTTTATAGGTGGTAAGAGGTGTGGGTCCAGTTTCAGTCTTTTACTTGTGGTTATCCAGTTCTCCCAGCACCATTTATTGAATAGGGATTCTTTTCCCCAGTGTATGCTCTTGTTTGGTTTATAAAAGATCAGGTGGCTGTAAGAGGTTAATTTCATCTCATGGTTTTCTATTCAGTTCCAAATGTTAATGTCTCTATTTTTGTGCCAATACCATGCTGTTTTCAACACTATCGTCTTGTAGTACAGCCGAAATTCTAATAGGGTGCTATCCCCAGCTTTGTTTTTATTATTAAGAATTGCCTTGGCTATATGGGTTTTTTTCTTATTCCATACAAAATGAAGAATTATTTTTTCCAAATCTAGAAAGTATGTGATGGTATTTTAATAGAGATTACATTGAATCTGTAGTTTGCTTTGGGAAGTATAGACATTTTAATAATGTTGATTCTTCCCAGCCATGAGCATGGTATGTTCTTCCATTTGTTAATGTCTTCTGCTATTTCTTTTCTTAGGGTTTTGTAATTTTCTTTGTAGAGGTCCTTCACCTCCTTTGTTAGCTATATTCCAATGTATTTTATTTTATTTGAAGCTACTATGAAGGGAATTATGACCTTGATTACCTTCTCATCTTGGCTGTTATTGCATATACAAAGGCTACTGATTTGTGGACATTGATTTTATATCCTGAGACATTACTGTATATTTTGATCACTTCCAGGAGTCTTGTGTTTGAGTCTTTGGGTTCTCTAAGTATAAGATCATATCATTGGCAAAAGAGGGAAAGTTTGACCTCCTTTCCCCCCATTTGGATGCCCCTTATAGAAATTCCAGCACTATGTGGAATAGTAGTGGGGATAGAGGACAAGCTTTTCTGGTTCCATTTCTAAGTGAGAAATCATTCAGTTTTACTCCATTCAGTACAATTTTAGCTGTGGGTTTGTTGTAGATGACTTTGATCAGGTTAAGAAATGTGCCACCTATACCTAAATTCTCAAGTATTCTAATTAGGAAAGGATGCTGAATTTTATCAAATGCGTTTTCTGCATCTATTGAGAGGATCATATGGCCTTTGTTTTTGCTTCTGTTGATATGGTGAATTATGTTTATGGACTTGCATATGTTAAACTAGCCTTGCATCCCTGGAATGAAACCTACTTGATTGTGATGAATGTGTTTTTTTTTTTTTTTTTTTTTTTTCTGGGTAGCTGTAATCTATTGGCTAGGATTTTATTGAGAATTTTTGCATCTATATTCATTAATGAAATTGGTTTGAAATTCTCCTTTTTAGTTGGGTCTTTTCCTGGTTTTGTTATCAGGGTGATGTTTGCTTCATAGAACGTGTTGGGAAAGAGTCCTTCCTTCTCAACTTTTTGGAATAATTTCTGCAGTATGGGTATAAGCTCTTCTTTGAAGGTTTGATAGAATTTGGGTGTGAAACCATCTGGACCAGGGCTTTTTTTGTTGGGAGTTTTTTTTTTTTTTTTATTGTTTCTTCGATCTCAGTTCTCGAAATCAGTCTGCTTAAGAGATCTATTTTTTCTTGATTAAGTCTAGGGAGAGATTGTGATTCCAGGTATTGATCCATCTCCTCCACATTGTCAATTTTCTGAGCATAGAGTTTCTTGTAGTACTCAGAGATGATCTCTTGTATCTCTGTGGTATTTATTGTTATTTCCCCTTTATCATTTCTGATAGAGGTTATTAGAGATTTTACTTTTCTGTTTCTAGTTAATCTGGCTAACGGTTTATTGATTTTTATTTATGTTTTCAAAAAAAGAACTTTTTGTTTCATTAATTTTCTTTTTTTCATTTTTTGAGACAGAGTCTCACTATGTTGCCCCTTTTTAGCATGCCATGGTGTCACAGCTCACAGCAACCTCAAACTCTTGGGCTTAAGTGATTCTCTTGCCTCAGCCCCCCAAGTAGCTGGGGCTACAGATGCCCACCACAGTGCCCGGCTAATTTTTTGTTGCAGTTATCATTGTTGTTTAGCAGGCCCAGGTTGGGTTCAAACCTGTCAGCCTGGTGTACGTGGCTGGCGCTATAACCACTGAGCGACAGACACAAAGCCTTCGTTAATTTTCTGAATGATTCTTTTGTTTTCAATTTCATTAATCTCTGATCACTTGCCTAATTCATGAGATTCCCACCACTCTGGATCATATGCTGTATCCATGTTGCTGCTTCCTTGCTTGCTCCCTGAGCTATGACTCTGGGTAAGTTTCCTACACCAGGTATAGCTGGGTTTTGTTTTTTCCCCCACTCATTTTAGGAAAGCTCAGATGAAAAATCCTTCTGGTCTGTCATCTTGCTCTGCCTCATATATTCTTTTTTTTTTTTTAATTCTATTTTTTCGATCAATGTAATTTAAGTGTGCTACAGAAATTTAACTATAGTTTCAAGTGTGCTGTGAGATTAAAGAAGGTTGAAAAACACTGGGCTAGAAGGTTCTGTTTCTAAGATGCCACTGTTTAGCATGGTGGTTATTTCTTTCCCTGTATTCAGGTCCCTTTTGTGGGCTTATGGGAGGGAGAGAGGTGATTTAGTGAGTGGTGAGAATGAGAGCATTCCTGTGTTGGCTCAATGTTCTGCTGGCCCAGGTCACAGTCTCATTTCCTCCTCTCATCAGTTCCCTTCCACAGAACTCAAAGAGGCTTAAGAGAAGTTTTGGTGATGTGTTTCAGCTATGTATTATATTCTACCAGTTCACAAAGTCAGATTTCCTATAGGTATTACCTGTATTACTAATTTTAAAATATATCCAGCTGGGCACAGTGGCTCACGCCTGTAATCCTAGCACTTTGGGAGACTGAGGCGGGTGGATTGCTAGAGCTCACAAGTTCGAGATGATCCTGAGTAAGAGTCAGACCCCATCTCTACTGAAAATAGAAAAACTAAGGCAAGAGAATTACCTGAGCTCAAGAGGTGGAGGTTGTTGTGAGCTATGATGACTCTAAGGCACTCTACCGAGGGTGACACCTTGAGACTGTGTCTCAAAAAAACCCAAATCTATCCAGTATTTTTAGACTTGGCAAAATATATTCATTCTACTTATGCTTTCATTTGCAGACTTTTGAAAGAATTTGCTTGTAGTAGACTCAATTCTAGTTTGATTAGATTTAATTAAAATCTAAGTATTCAATTTTATGTTTTTGTCATGTCGAATCCCATTATTATCTTCAACATTGAGAGCTCTTCTGAACCTGCTGTATAAAATAAAGTGAAAAATCTCATTTGAATGATAAAAAAAATAATTGAAAGTGGGCAGCTCTCTGGCAGGTAAAGAGATGTGAAGAATGGAATGGGAGAAAAACCATCACTGTGGTTATAAATTCAGTCTTGGTATAAATCAGGAAAGTCGGGGCATGGAAGAAGATACTCTACATGTTATGGGATTATATATGTAAAGCTAGAACAAGGGAACTTTGAAATCCTTCTGTGCAGTTTTCCCATTTTATAGATTACAAGAGAGCCAAAGTGACATATCCAAAGTCACTGAAAAGTGGCAATTGTCTTTCTGGTAGTTAAGTGCCTTTCCATCTATGAAACCATTATGATCTATAGTCATGTGGACCAATAAAATTTTCATGGAAGCAAATTTAAAGATACCAAAGTATTCTAAATTAACCATTGATCTACTTTAATTGATCAATTAATCATTGATTTATTTTAAATTTTTTTGGAACAAAAAAGACAAGTCACGTATAACAGATATAAATCTGATTCCTGGCAATATTTCAATTAACTTAGGAGTTAATTTCAGTCTACAATTAATGCACAAGAGAAATTAAAAGATTTATGAAGTACATATGTAGTAGTTCTATAAACTCATTGAAATTACTTGTAGATTAAAATAATGACTTTAGTTCTGTGTCCAAATAAAATTTTAAAATTAATAGGATATTTTGGGTTCTATTTGAATAGTTTGGAAAACATTATAATTTTTTCAAAAGTGAATTTGAACATCCGATTTTGTAGTCTAAAAAGCAGGAAATTAAAAAATTCCACCTCAGCTAAAATGTATCACATTCTATAACTTGTTTCAATAAATTGAATTTATTTCTATAGTAATAATATTTGCTTTTGACTTAAGTGGAAAAATTGTTAACTCTAAAAGTGATTTTAAGTGTTTCTATTTGTTAAGGATGCCATGAATTCCTGTATTTCAATTCAGACTCATGTGGAATTCTGTAGGGAGGGCTCAAATATTTAGCTATTGTTGAGGGGGGGACGTTTTGACTGTAGTCAGCAGAATATGAAACCCCAGAGTAAATCAAAACGGGAGCTGAGTAAGACTTTCTGTGGCCAATATGGTGCCCTGGTCTGTCACAAACACACAAAACAGTTGTCTGTGCTGCACTGTGTAGGCAGAGCCATTTGCATGGCTTCGTGATGAACAAAAACATGTCACGCTAACAGTGCTGGTAAAAGGCATTTCTTCAGACTAAATTAGAGAAAGAGTGAGGTGTAGGGGTTGTGGGGAATCACTGTCTCATATTAGCAGGTGCTTTTCTCCTTGTGATGAGCACTGGCCCCTCCCTAACAAAATAAATCCTCTAGTGAGGACTCCCTCTAACATGTGAGGATTTTAACAAAATAAGAAACTAAGCTAGCTTCAGATTTCAGTAGTGTAAGTCTCATTGTGTTCTTTCCAGTGCCTAATTTCATCATTTGATTGAAGTACAGGTAATAGAGTTGATTTATTTGACCAAATTTTCTGAGCACTTTGGAATGTGTTTGGTATATAATCGGAGCTAAGTGCACTAAGATGACTAATACTTTGATGATATTATTTATTCTATTATATCCAGCTTATATTTTTGCTACTGATACATCTGCAGTCACTGTCATACCAATTCCTTTGCATGTGATCCACTTTTCTTTGGCTGTGTTTCAGATATCTGTGTGTGTGTTTAACAATTTCATTATAATGTTATAATAACTAATTCTAGATTTCTTTATATTTTCCCTTTTTGGTATACATTGTTTTTGAGGATTTATGTTTTTCTTCAGTTTTGGAAAATTCTTGTATATTATTATGTCATTCAGTATTATGTTGCTTCTCTATTTTTAAAAAGTTGTATTATTTTTATTTTTTAGAGACAGAGTCTCACTATGTTGCCCAAGCTGCACTTGAACTCCTGGTGCTCAAGTGATCCTCTCGCCTCAGCGTCCTGAGTAACTGGATTATAGGGGCAAACCCCTAAGGCTGACCAACTTCTCTTTTTATTTTTGAACTCTAGTTAAACATATTTTAGACCTTCTTATTTAATATTATTTTCATATTTTTCTTTTCTTTTTTGCCACAGTTTTGTTAATATCTTCAGATTTATAGTATATTTTACTGTTTTTCTCTCATTTGAAATTAGTATTTGAGTCTTTAATTCCAAATATTATGTTCTTTACTTTTTTGGGTTGATTTTATCATTTTATTATTTATTATTATTCGTGGATTCACCCAATAAACAATTTATATAGACTTAACAGATATTTTTCACTTTAAAAACTCATTTTAAAAAAATTTGTTTATTTCTGATAATTATTATTTTTGGCTTATTTTTCTTTTCATTCTTTGTTGCTTTGAACATTTTGTATGTGGTTAATGTTCTTTAATTGATAATTTCATTATTGAAGTCACTGGGATCTGAATCTGTTGTATGACTTATCTATATATCTGTAGTGTATGGGGAGCAGTGAAAGTATAGAGTTGTATGTGATCAAAGTTAAGTAATTATCAGCTTGAAATTGCTTGTCATAACTATAAGATATTTTATATAAGCCTTGTGGAAACAAAAAAGCAAAAATCTATGGTAGATGCACAAAATCTAAGTAGAAGGAATTCAAAGCATACCGTTACAGAAAGCTACAAACCATAAGAGAAGACAGCAAGAGAAGAAGGAAAAAAAAACAAAGTGCACATAAAATAACCAGAAAACAAATGACAAATTGGCAGTAGTAAGTCTTTATCTACCAATAACTGTTTTGAATGGAAATGGATTAAATTGTCTAATAAGAAGACACAGAGTGGCTGAATTCAAAAACTAGACCTACCCATACACTACCTATAAGAGGCTCACGTCACCTTTAAGGGCACAAATAAACTGAAAGTGAAGGGCTGGGAAAAGATACGCCCTACAAATGGAAGTCAAAAGAAAGCAGGGTTGCCATACAGATGGTCCCTAACTTATGATGGTTCAACTTATGATTTTGTTACTTTATGGTGGTACAAAAGTGATACACATTGAATATACTCCTTCACTTATGACAGAGTTACATCCAGGTAAACGTATTGTAAGTTGAAAATATCGTAAATCGAAAGTGCTTTTTCTACTTAAAATACTTTCCACTCATGATGGGTTTTTCAGAACATAACCTCATCATAAGTTGAGGAGCATCTGTCCTTATACTGGACAAAATAGACTGTAAGTACATAACTGTAAAGAGTCAATGAAAGACATTATATAATGATTAAGGGGTCAACTTGTCAAAAGGATGTAACAATTGAAAAATGTGTGCATCCAACATCTAAGCATGCCAATATATAAAGTAAATATTAATGAATATAAAGGGAGAGATAGATTGAATAAAATAATTGTAGGAGAGTTCAATATCCTATTTTTAACAAGATCATCCGGACAGAAAATTAATAAGGCAATATCGGACTTGAACTCTATTTTAGGCCAAATGGACCTAAACAGACATATATAGAACATTTCATCCAACAGGAAAAGATACACATTTTACTCAAATGCACATAGAATATTCTTCGTAAGAGATCATATGTTAGGCCACAAAACAAATCTGAATTAGGAGGACTGAAATCCTAACAGGTATCTTTTCTGATCATAATGGTATAACACTAGAAATCAGTAACAGAAAAAACTTAGAAAATTAACAAATATGTGGAAATAAAACAACATGTTTCTAAACAACCAATGGGTCAAAGAAGAAATCAGAAAAGAAATAAGATGACTTGGAGAAAACTGTACCTTGTCAGAGGGCATTATTCAGATTCATTTATTCAACAAATTTTGAACTTCTGCTTTGTATCAGGTATGTGGTAAACACTGAGGCTAGGGCAGTGAACACAGCAGACCACAGTCCTGGCTTCCCTGAGCATTTTACTGAGATGAAATAGACAATAAACAAGGTCCATAAATAAAATGTATAGTAAGTAAGATGGAGAAAACTTCTAAGGAAAGATACAAAGTGGAGAAGAGGGATCAGGTCAAGGGAGGGCAGTGTGGCTGGAGCAAGCTGAAGGGAGCGAGGGTGGTGAGGGTGGACGTGAGCGGAAGTGGTTCTGGGGACGGGTGGAGGGGAAGGCAGAGATGGTCTGCAGGATGGTGCAAGTCAGTAGGTTTCATTGCCTGCCATAGTGCTCTGAGATTACAACTCCATCAGCCTTGAAACAATCAGGAGATCCTTTTTTATCACACTGATATTGATTATATAAGCATAGGCAGAGATTTCCCCTTTCTTCAAGGATATTCTATTCTAAAATTTATGCAAATATACGTTTGAAGAGACAGCACACACACACACAAACGCAAGCACCGAGATGCCAACAGTGCAGGGGCACCAGGACCCTTCTATTTGCCTAAGTATCTGTGTCCTGTTTTGCTAGGAAAAGAGTCTCTGACAAAATTTACATGGTGATGCTTGTAAGGAGCGGGGAGAGAACTAGGGAAGTGAGCTGGGAAGGAAGGAAAGCAAATACCGGCAGTGGCACCTTACTAAGCTGGCTGCTGCTTCTCAAGAAACACACCTAGCAGTGCCACTGGGGACGTTTTGAGAGAGAAGCTGACGCTTCTTTCCAGTCTCCTTACTTTTCTCTCATGGTTTTAAAGTTCATCATGAGGAATGTTAACCGCTCTGACTTCCAAACGGTGTACTCTGGCCTTCCAGACAGCCGTGAGGGAGCCAGCACATCTGCTAGACTGGCCGTGTTGGCCTCGGGCGTGGAGCTGCTGTGACTTGCACTGTGGTGGCTGTGAGGTGACAGTCAAAGTTGTCCCATCTGAAGGAGCCAGCAGTGCTGGGGGAAGGCCGGGTGGCAGTGGATCCTTTGGGATCCTTTGCTCAGGGGATCCTTTGAGCAAGTATCCAACACTCAGGAAAAGGGTCAGTGGGGCCGGCCTGCGGGTAAAGTTTTAGAGGCACCTGAACACACCTGGTGCGCCAGGCCTCCCCCCAGCAGAGGTATCATCCTTACTTTTGCTGAGTACTTGAGACCCAGGGTTTTTAAACGGTTTGCTACAGTGAAGAGTTACATTGAGACTTAAATTACAGTCTTTCATATTATGCTTTTAAGGAAATGAGATGTTTACTTTCAGATTCTGTATTAGTGCATTTTAAAAAATAGGAGGAGAATGTTAAGTACCCTGAGGTTAATTTCTGTAAAATGTGATTTGAAGAGATCCAGAAAGGCTTCTGATGCCAAATGACTGCCACCCACCTACCCCTGAACCAGCAACTTAACCACCAAGAGTCACCTGGCTTCCTCCTGGGTTCTGTCTCTTGTCTCCCTTTTTTTCTTTTCTTCTTGAGGCATGTCTTGCTCTGTTGCCCTGGTTAGAGTGTCATGACCTCATCACAGCTCTCAGCAACCTCAAACTCCTGGGCTAAAGCCTTGCTCCCGTCTCAGCCTCTTAAGTAGCTGGGACTACAGGCGTGTGGCACCATGCTTGGCTAATTTTTTCCTACTTTTTTGTAGTGGCAAGGTCAACTCTTGCTTAGGTCAATCTCCAACTCCTTCCCTTAAGCAAACCTCCTGCATCACTGGCCTCCCAGAGTGCTAGGATTACAGGTGTGAGCTACCAGGCCCACACCCTTCTTTTTAAAAGCAGGCTTCTCTTAGAAAAGTTCAGCCATCCAGTTACTCATTTCTTACAGGAATGGTTCATTTGCTGGCACTGGGAAGAAGCCTGTGAGTTCTGGATGGAAACGAGGAGGACCAAAGCCAGAGAAAGGGAAGTGGGGACCAGTAGAAGCAAATTTTGTCTTCATATTTTGCCTTTGAGCCCCATTCCAGTGCTGAGGCCTCCTCTGGAATTCAGCGAGACTCCCCCTTTAGAGCAGAGAACATTCCAGAATTGCTTTTGAATAGGCTGGCCTAGCCTGCGGAGCTTCTGGCTGGGATGCTTCTAGGAGGGGACTCCTGGGACCCGTCCCCACTCCACAGAGCCACAGATTGCTGCAGACAGGCCGGAACGTGAGGAACAGAATGGCGCTTTGTTTCTCAGTAGAATTTCCGTGTTGCTGGTCCCCCCCAAGAGGGGGCCGAGCTCTTGGCTGTTGGAATGGCCTTCTCTTACTTACTTCCCAACAAGCAGTATGAAACACGTTGAAATAGCACTTAAGATAACTGTGCTAGTTTTCACAGACAGTTTTTAAAAAGCTGGCCTTCTTTCCTGGCTGTTTTCTCCCCCCTGCCCAAACTTTCTGTAGTCTTTGCTTTGTCCTGCATATCCTGGAGGTCAAACTGTAGGCCAGGCTCAGGGGTGTGCATCAACTCTCCATGCAGACAGCTAACACTTAGATTTGCTTCTTTGCAGATGTCCCCTCATTTGCCAAAAGGTGGCTCCTTTGCTGAAGTCAGCAAAATGACATCATTTCTGTTGCCTGCTCAGAGTTGCAAAATTGTTGCTTAGCCAAGTTAAAAAAGAAAGCAAGCAAGGAAGAAAGGAAAAAAAAAAAGAGAGAAAACACAGGTTTTTAGATAATGTAAACATTCTGTGGAATATTTTGTAACTGGGGCAGAATTTACCAAGAGCTCAAGCAAAGAGCAGACACATTGAGTTGGCCCTGATTGGAGGAGTATGAATATTTTTATAAGGGCTTTGGAAAGCCCAGCATTGACCTGCTTTTATTATTTTTATTGGCTCCCTTGGTGATAGACAAACAGGCCTAACCAGGGGCCAGCAGAACCAGCAGGAAATTTAGGTCATGGATAGTTGAATTTTAAAAACTCCAGTTTTTAGGGGCTGTTCAATCAATGTAATTGATTGATGATAACCTGACAACAACAGCTCTAAATCATTAAACGTGGCCAGATACAGACAAATGGGCAGCAGTGTTGTTGCACACAACAGTCCCCAGCTCCCCGGGGTGCTCTGTTCTGCTCTCTGAAGACGTTGCTTGTCCCTTGTTTCATGCAACTTATGGCCCAGCTGGCCTGTTTACAGAAAACAGCCCCTTAAACTTGGCAGTTCTGTTTGAAACACTGCATAACATCATTTCCCGAGAGATGGGAAAAAACATTACAAAAAAGTTTATATCCCCCTAAAACATGTGTGTGCTCTAAACTGAACAACAATTGAAAGCTGTTCTTTCGCTCTGTCTCTGAAATCAGGCCTTTCCTATCTTTCTAGCCAAAGGTACTTGTAGCTGAATTAGATTATTTGACGAATCCTGTAAGCTTCTTATGTTTTCCTGCTCTTGCTTTGGATAAATGCTAATCTGTAATAAGAACTCTAAGTAGATAGCTCTGTTCTTCCCAGGACACAGGAAATATGGTCTGCTTTAATGGCATTTTAAAAACTTTTTATTGAAGTAAAATATAATATAGAAAAGTACAACTCAATGAATTTTTACTAACTGAAGACAGCTGTGTAATCAGCACCCAGATCAGCCAGGAAGATACGGGCAACCCTGGGAGCCCCCCTTCTGCTGCCTCCAGCCCCTCCCCCCCAAGGGGTAGGGACTTCTAAAGACATAGATTAGTTTTCCTTGTTTTTGTATTTTACATAAATGGAATTACATGTTCTTTTTTCTGTCATGTTCAATATTATACTTCTGAGATTCATGTGTATTACTGTTTTATGAAATTCTAGGTCTTGCACCCTTGCTGCTATGTAGTATTCCACTGTGAGAATATACTACATTTTTTTCTCTGTGGGTATTTTTAATAGGAGAGAAAATTTGTAGTATCTGTTTTCCCCTCTAAGTGGCCTTCACTCCACAGACACAGAATGGATGCATCTGGGGAAACACGTTCATGCCTTGGGATTGGCCTCTCTGTTCATTTACATCTGTTTATTCTCTTTATGACTCTTCTGTGCATTCTTGGGTCTCAGCTAGCACCTATGCCAGTATTTTGCTCACTCCAGAATCTTTCTGTTATTTCTGGTCTCTTCTCAGTGTCCTGGGCTTAGACACCTCCCTTTCTGAAATATTTTTATCTGTTCAATTCTTACATTTCACACCAATCCTGTCCTGTTATCTCCTTTGAACCACCTCTTCTTTCTCTGAATCTTCATCTAAAAATCTTGAAATAATTCTAGAGTCTTCTCTTTCTCTCATACTCCACATCCAGTCCATCAGTAAACTGTGCTGGTTTTAACTTCAAGGCCTTTCCACATTCAGCCAGTTCATACCACCTCCCCCTGGTCCAAGCCCCAACATCTCTCACTTGGTTTATTGAAATTGCTTCCTTCCTTTACCCTTGCACCTCTGTAGATTATTCTCTTCACCACAGCCTTTCAAAAAAGGTAAGATCATACAAGTTATCTTCTCAAACTCCCTGTGATCCATCTCAGAAGGAAAGCGAGAGTTTTGACAACGGGCCAGGGATAGGCCTTCAGTGATTTGGTCCTTCACTGCCTCGTGTGTTACCACCCTTCCAATCTCCTTGCTGTGAGAACTGAGCTGTCTAGACAATTTCTATGCTATTGATCGAGCACCACTCTCTCTCT
This sequence comes from Nycticebus coucang, assembly GCF_027406575.1. Lineage (NCBI taxonomy): Eukaryota > Metazoa > Chordata > Mammalia > Primates > Lorisidae > Nycticebus > Nycticebus coucang. The sequence continues at coordinate 3,360,162 of NC_069802.1, forward strand.
GCTTCTTCTCATCTGAAGCCAATTCCATAGTCTCAATCTGTTGTCTTTAAATCAGCTGCTCCTGGAGACCATTTCTACCCTCTTTGATGACTTCGGGATCTGATTGCTGCTTGTGAATGTCTTCCCAGTACATCTTCTTTTCTCCATAGTGGTAGGTGCACACGGAAAACTATGCTGTTTGCACAGCCCTACTGGAGGCCACTGGACAGGGATACTGGCTTCTTGAGACTTCAGTCACTAAGGTACGGGAAAGGTAAACGTGGCCTGGTGACATCCTGGATGGGAGAGTCTGTGGTAATGTTTGTGGCTGGAACCACAGATCTCTCCACTGGAGGTACTGACTTTGAGTTTCTGGGGTCAGCCATATACCTTACCTACAGGACTCTTAAGTTGCTTAGAGTGGGTAAAGTCTCCATCTTTCTTTAAGGCTGCACAATATTCCATGGTGTACATATACCACAATTTATTAATCCATTCGTGGATCGATGGGCACTTGGGCTTTTTCCATGACTTAGCAATTATGAATTGGGCTACAATAGACATTCTGGTATCATGTTTATATGGATGGAGCTGGAACATATTCTTCTTAGTAAAGTATCTCAAGAATGGAAGAAAAAGTATCCAATGTACTCAGCCCTACTATGAAACTAATTTATGGCTTTCACATGAAAGCTATAACCAAGTTATAACCTAAGAATAGGGGGAAGGGGGGAGGTGGGCGGAGGGAGGGTGATTGGTGGGATTACACCTGCGGTGCATCTTACAGGGGTATACGCGAAACTTAGTAAATGTAGAATGTAAATGTCTTTTTTTTTTTTTTGGCTGGGGCCGGGTTTGAACCCACCACCTCTGGTATATGGGACCGGCGCCCTACTCCTTGAGCCACAGGCGCCGCCTGAATGTAAATGTCTTAACACAGTAACTAAGAAAATGCCAGGAAGGCTGTGTTAACCAGTGTGATGAAAATGTGTCAAATGGTCTATAAAACCAGTGTATGGTGCCCCATGATCGCATTAATGTACACAGCTATGATTTAATACAAAAAAAATAATAAGTTGCTTAGAGTGGGATTCCCTCTGTTCTGTGATCTCATTCTAAAGCATTGACATTCTTCCTCCTGCCACTCTGGCTCTTATGTGATTTATCTATTATCTCATGAGCTGGGTTCCACTGACGGTTTGTCCTTGTGAGAATCCTTGTCAGAACCATCTCTGTGCCCAGGGTCTGTATTCCCTTCCCCCAAACTCTAGTTTTCCTCTGACTAGAAAGTGCTGGAGAAGAAATGCGTGGTGGACCAGAGACAGGTTTGGGGAAAGACGGTCTTCAGTTGGATCCCAGCTCAACCATTCTCAGCTGCATCCCTGCCAAGTAACCTTCTCAGCCTCCGTTTTCTCCTCTGAAGTAATAATGCCTATGTTACAGGATACTTAGCACCATTAAATGAGATCATCTACAATTGCATCTTTACAAATGTTTATTTTTCCTCTTTTTCTAATGTCAGATTCTTCATAGTAGAATTTGTTGAAATTCTTCAAGTTTCAGCACCATCTATGTTTAAAGGACTGAGCAAGGTCCTGGAGATAGAATTAGCGCCTGTGGCTCAGTGAGTAGGGCGCCGGCCCATATGCTGAGGGTGGTGGGTTCAAACCCGGCCCCGGCCAAACTGCAACAACAACAAAAAAAAAATAGCTGGGCATTGTGGCGGGCGCCTGTAGTCCCAGCTACTCGGGAGGCTGAGGCAAGAGAATCGCGTAAGCCCGAGAGTTAGAGGTTGCTGTGAGCTGTGTGACGCCACGGCACTCTACCGGAGGGCGGTACAGTGAGACTCTGTCTCTACAAAAAAAAAAAAAAGATGTCGTCTGACCATCAGGGGTTTTTCAGTCTTAGACAGGAACTGGATATGAATAAGTAATTAAATTCATGGTGATAAGAGCCCTTGTAGAGGGAAGTAGAAGCTTCTCTGGGCTCATGAAGTGGGCACATTTGACCCATCTAGGGAAGGTCTGAGATGATGCTTGAGTTGAATCGTGAGACAGGGTGGAGAAGAGGGAAGAGGACATTCTAGACAGGGAGATCAGCATGTACAAAGGCACCGAGGCAAGTGCAAGTAGTTTAGCAAAGGTGAATGGTGATCTGTGAGGAAAGGATTCGTGATGGATGAGGCTGAATAGTTAATTGGGGCCAATAAGGTAAAAGAAATGCATATGTCATATTGAGGGCTTTTTGCGGAAGAGTTTACATATGATTAAATAATTTTAAGTGAATAAACTTTTTCTATTAGAATGAGACAAATCATGGCTAGCAATCATGGTGGTTGCAATTTAGGTAGAAGAGGAAGGAGTGAGTGGAGGGGTGAGTACAGTAGCCCGTCAGGACTTGAGTGAGTCCACGTGGAGGGGCAGGGCTTGGTGGAGTCTAGGCTTCTGACTTTTTCTGGCCAGGGCTGGGTTTGAACCTGCCACCTCCGGCATATGGGACAGGAGCCCTACTCCTTGAGCCACAGGCACCGCCCCTAGGCTTCTGACTTTTTCATCTGGAAGAGTGATGGTCTTACACAGTAGTGTAAGACAGAGATAATGAAGAGCAAATTTGGGGGTGTAAACGTTGATTTTAGTTTTAGACACGTTGAATTAAATTTGCAGGTCAGACATACTAGTACAGTAAGCCAATAAGCAGTTGACCGGTTTTGGAACAAAAGAGAGAAATCTGGGTGGAGATAACCAGGTATGAGGTAGTTAGTATTCAGATTAAAGTGCTATACCAAAGGAACCCATACAGCAACTCAAACAGGATGGTTTATTTTAGAAAAAGTTGGGTGGTCCAAGTTCACATGTCACTTAGAATGTGGTTCCAGGACCAGCAGCATAGACATCAACCTGGAAGCTTGTGAGACATGCAGCACCTTCAAGCCCCAGACCTGATGGATTTAGCAAGAGCCCAGATAATTTACATGCTCATAAAAGTTTAAGAGCTCGATACAGAGAACTGGATTTCCTTCTATTTTCAGGCTCAGCCTTTCTTTCTGAGAGCATAGTTGAAGCTGGCATGTGCAACCACTTTATCTGCAATTTAGCCATGGGAGAGGGAAAAGCGAGTAGAAAATAACTTTTCTTTTTGGGATGTAACATCCTTCAATGGGTAAATATTAACATTTATTATATTAGAAATTAAAACTGAGAAGATTTTAAAAAATACATATTAATTCCATATAAAAAGAACAAACCCATTGAATGCTAATGTAAATAATATTTTATGAAAAGTAACAGTATTTTTCAAAACCCCCTCAAAAGTGAGAATGGCATCGGTTTATATTTTTGAAAATCTCTTTAATGTCTTGCTGAATAGAAAACAGCTGGTCCCTCATATTTGTTCCTCATTCAATTTTCTGCCATATGTTGTTTTGTTGAAGCATACGAAAAAAATCCAGCCACATGCAAGCGCATAGTTGGAAAAAGGGGAATATTTTGATGGATTTTTCAGATGTTTGTAGATACTCTTTTTTGATACCATATCTAAACTCTACCAGTAGTGATTTCTTAAAGGTAAGTTGTAATTAGAAGCCACATCAGTGAGCTTTTCTTTTTTTTTTTTACCTTAAAATCCACTTGTCTATCTTAATTTTGGTTGGAGATTTTGCTTATATCTGATTTTCTTGCATCATGTATTGGTCATTTGGAAAGCATTGGTTCTCTGAATTACATAGATCTTCCAAATGTTGACACATTATGTAATTCATAAAAAAAAAATCACATTTTAATGTCACTACTGATCTCATCAGTATATTTTTAAGAATACAGAATCTGGCTGTGACAGATACAAGTTTTCCAAACTTCTAACTTTTGCTAAAATACAGAATTTTGTCATTGACAATAAAAATGTATGTTGTTCCCTTTGAAAGAATAAGCTCAGTTTGTTCATTTTTTGAGAATATATTCTTCAAGTACCCAAGTCTTAATAATTGTAATTTTTCTATCATTCTTTGGAGCGTTGCACTTTGTGTGTCTCTGTGCCTTCCCTAACGACACCCACTGCAGCTCGTGGCTCAGAGGGAATGGGTGCCACTGTGGTACCTACTCATGCTTGTTCTTCTTATTCATTTAATCACTCACCAAATAGTTTTTGAGCCCTATGTCTTTTTCTATTTTGTGTAGATATAATAATACTTGTTATTGGTTAATTTATAATGAATAGAAGTTTATTGGGTCACAGTTACGGAGGCTGGGAAACCCAATATCATGATTCTGGAAACTGGCAAAGAATTTCATGCTATGTCCTCCTATGGAGAAAAGTGGAGGGGCTGCGAGGCCAAGAGAAGGCTTCCCTGGCTCTTCTATAATAGCAACAACCCATCCAAGAGGGTGGGGGTCTCATGGCCTGACCTAACCTCTTAGAAGTCTCATCTCTTATTATGATACCATTACAGTGGCAAATAAATTTCAGCATGAGTTTTGGAGGAGACAAACATTCAGATCCTACCATGTTATGCCCTAACTCACACCAAACACTTGTTTTAATTTTCTGTTTTTAACTATAGCAAATTGCACAGACTTAGTGGCTTAACACAAGAAAAATTTGTTATCTTCCAGTTCTGGAGGACTCACTGGATTAATATCTAAAGATATTAATATCTTAAGATTAATACCTTAAGATCTAAGGAGAAACTAGAGTATCGGATTAATATCAAGATGTCATCAGGAGGGGCAGAGGCAAGATGGCTGACTGGAGCCAGCTTTTCACAGAGGCTCCTGTCCAGAAGTAGAGGTAAAGGACAGACGTTTAGCAAGTAAGCTGATGGTTTGGAGCTCAGCCAAGAGAGAAGGTTGCAGAACGCACATCAACCCTGCTGAGATGAGCTGCGACTCCAAGGAAACAAATAATAGGTCTGTGCTGATTCTGTGACACAGGGGTAAAGAGAGGACTGTGGACCAACATGGAGAGGGAGAGGTGGTGCTCCATGGCACAGAGCAACAGCGGCAGTGGTGGGAATAATAGGGCTTACACCCCTAAGGATATAGGGGGAAACTGGTGGCAGCTACTGGTGGAAAAGATCTGGGATGGAAACACAGGCCCCCTGAGACTTCAACCCAGAGTTACTGATTCACTAGGATTGGACAGAGACCAGCTGAAAGTAAGACAGAGCCACTTAGCCCCACCACACCAAGCAGGTCCTCAGTGTCTCAGGCCATAGCACTGTATGAGTCCTTTGTAAAGCTCTTGGGGAAAAGGTACAGACACCAGTCCCAGCTCTTAGGTAAAGGGCTGGTTAATGTCTACTCCAGGAGCCCCCAACCCAACTTCACCTTATCTGCTCATCTAGCCAATGGTATAAAATAATCATGGGGCAGAATCAGCAGAAAAACTCTGGCAACATGAATGATCAGAGTAGATCAACTCCCCCCAGGAACGACATGGCACCAGAAAATCCCATTCATAAACAAATGGCTGAGATGTCAGAAATTGAATTCAGCATTTGGATTGCAAATAAGATTAATAGAATGGAGGTAAATTTGGAATTAGAAATTCAAGGAGCATGTTCCAAGAATTCAATGAATTCAAGGTCAAAATCATCAAAGATTTTGACACATTGGGATAAGAACTTGCAGCCCTCAAAGATCTGAGAAATACAGTAGAATCCCTCAGTAACAGAATGGAGCAAGCAGAGGAAAAGATTTCTGACATTGAAGACAAAGCTTTTGAATGCTCCCAAACTCTCAAAGAGGAAGAGAAGTGGAGAACCAAAACGGATCATTGTCTCAGAGAGCTCTGGGGTAATTCGAAGAAAACTAATATTCACCTTATAGGAATTCCGGAAGGCAACAAAAGCCAACACATTTTGAAGGTGGCTTCGAAAGGCCCAGATGCTCTACTCCATGAGATAATCAAAGAGAACTTCACAGACATGCCAAGAGATTCTGAAATTCAGATAGCAGTTTCAGAACCCCAGCAAGATTCAACCCAAATAAGACATCTCCCAGACACATTATAATTAACTTCACCAAAGTTAACATGAAGGAGAAAATTCTGTAAGCAGCCAGACTTAAGAAAACCATAACCAACAAGGGAAGAATATTAGAATGACTGCAGATCTCTCTGCTGAAAACTTTCAAGCTAGAAGAGGATGGTCATCGACTTTTAATCTCCTAAAACAAAATAATTTTCAATCCTGTATCCAGCTAAACTGAGTTTCATTTATGATGCAGAAATTAAATACTTTAATGACATACACATGTTGAAGAAATTTGCCATAACTAAACCAGCTCTCTAGGATATTCTCAGACCTATCCTCCATAATGACCAGCGCAATCCTCCACCACAAAAGTAAACTCACTCAGAAACTTTTGATCAAACTCCAACTTCCACAGTGGTGAAATGATTAAAAATGTCTACTGGACTTTTGAAAACCATGATACCCAAAATTCTACCAGGCTTATCAATATTCTCAATTAATGTGATGGTTTAAATTGTCCTCTAAAGAGACACAGGTTGGCTGACTGGATACAAAAACTCAGGCCAGTTATCTGCTGCATACAAGAATCTCATCTTATCTTAAAAAGATAAATATAGACTCAGGGTGAAGGGATGGTCATCTTTATTTCAGGCAAACGGAAATCAGAAAAAAGCAGGTGTTGCAATTTTATTCGCAGATACAATAGGCTTTAAACCAACAAAAGTTAGGAAAGATGAGGATAGTCACTTCATATTTGTTAAGCGTAACACTCAACATGATGAGATTTCAATTATTAACATTTATGCTTCCAACCAGAATGCACCTCAATTTGTAAGAGAGACTGTAACAGACACAGGCAACTTGATCTCCTCCAGCACCATAATAGTCAGAGATTTTAACACTCCTTTGGCAGTGTTGGATAGATCCTCCAATAAGAAACTCAGCAAAGAAATCTTAGTTTAAACTTAACCATTCAACAATTGGATTTAACAGACATCTACAGAACATTTCATCCTAACAAAATTGAATGCACATTCTTCTCATCAGCCCATGGAACATCTTGATCACATCTTAGGTCACAAGTCTAACCTTAGCAAATTTAAAAGTATAGAAATTATTCCTTGCATCACTCCAGACCATCATGGAATAAAAGTTGAACTCAGTAACAATAGGAATCTGCATACTCATACAAAAACTTGGAAACTAAATAATCTTATGCTAAATGATAGCTGGGTCATAGACAAGATTAAGAAGGAAATTGCCAAATTTTTGGAACAAAATGATAATGAAGACACGAATTACAAGAACTTCTGGGATACTGCAAAGTCAGTCCTAAGAGGGAAATGTATAGCACTGCAAGCCTTCCTCAAGAGAATGGAAGGAGAGGAAGTTAACAACTTAATGGGAGATCTCAAGCAACTGGAAAAGGAAGAACATTCCAATCCCAAACCCAGCAAAAGAAAAGAAATAACCAAAATTAGAGCAGAATTAAATGAAATTGAAAACACAAGGATTATACAACAGATCAATAAATCTAAAAGTTGGTTTTTTGAAAAGGTCAACAAAATAGATAAACCTTTGGCTAATCTAACCAGGAAAAAAAGAGTAAAATCTCTAATTTCATCAGTCAGAAATGGCAAAGATGAAATAACAACAGACTCCTTAGAAATTCAAAAAATCCAATTTATAAGAACCTATTCTCAGAAATACGAAAATTTGAAGGAAATAGAACAATACTTGGAAGCACACCACTTCCTAGACTTAGCCAGAATGAAGTGGAAATGTTGAACAGACATTTATCAAGTTCTAAAATAGCTTCAACTATACAAAATCTTCCTAAAAAGAAAAGGCCGGGACCAGATGTCTTTACATCAGAATTCTACCAAACCTTTAAAGAGGAACTAATACCTATGTTACTTAACCCTTTTCAAAATATAGAAAAAGGAAGGAATACTACCCAACACATTCTATGAAGCAAACATCACCTTGATCCCCAAACCAGGAAAAGAATCAACAACAAAAGAAAATTATAAACCAATATCACTAACGAATATTGATGCAAAAATATTCAACAAGATCCTAACAAACAGAATCTTGCAACACATCAAACAAACTATACACCATGCCCAAGTGGGTTTTATCCCAGTGTCTCAAAGCTGGTTCCATATATATAAATCTATAAATATAACTCATCATATAAACAAAATAAAAAATAAAGACCATATGATTCTCTCAGTTGATGCAGTAAAAGCTTTTGATAATATCCAGCATCGCTTCATGATCAGAATACTTAAGAAAATTGGTACAGAAGGGACATTTCTTTTTTTTTTTTTTTTTTGTGGTTTTTTGGCCGGGGCTGGGTTTGAACCCGCTCTGGCATATGGGACCAGCACCCCACTCCTTGAGCCACAGGCGCCGCCCCAGAAGGGACATTTCTTAAACTGATAGAGGCCATCTACAGCAAACCCACAGCCAATATTGTATTGAATGGAGTTAAATTGAAATCATTTCCACTCAGATCAGGAGCCAGACAAGGCTGCCCATTGTCTCCACTGCTTTTCAACATTATAATGGAAGTTTTAGCTATTGTAATTAGGCAAGAAAAGGCAATCAAGGGTATCCATATAGTGTCAGAAGAGATCAAATTTTCACTCTTCACAGATGATATGATCATCTATCTGGAAAACACCATGGATTCTACTACAAAACTCTTAGAAGTTATCAAGGAATACAGCAGCGTCTCAGGTTACAAAATCAACAGTCATAAATCTATAGCCTTTATATATACCAATAATAGTCTAGCTGAAAAAACAGTCAAGGACTCTATTTCATTCATAGTACTGCCAAAGAAGATGAATTTGGGAGTTTACCTAACAAAGGACGTGAAAGATCTCTATAAAGAGAACTATGAAAGTCTAAGAACAGAAATAGCTGAAGATGTTAACAAATGGAAAAACATACCATGCTCATGGCTGGGAAGAATCAACATTGTTAAAATGTCCATACTACCCAAAGCAATATACAATTTTAATGCAATCCCTATTAAAGCTCCATGGTCATACTTTATTTTTTTATTTTTATTTTTTTTTATTAAATCATAGCTGTGTACATTAATGCGATCATGGGGCACCATACACTGGTTTTATAGGCTGTTTGACACATTTTCATCACACTGGTTAACATAGCCTTTCTGGCATTTTCTTAGTTATTTTGTTAAGACATTTACATTCTACATTTACTAAGTTTCACATATACCCTTATAAGATGCACCACAGGTGTAATCCCACCAATCACCCATCCTCCGCCCCCCTCCCCTCTCCCTCCCTTCCCTTTCCCCTTTCCCCCTATTCTTAGGTTATAACTGGGTTATAGCTTTCATGTGAAAGCCATACATTAGTTTCATAGTAGGGCTGAATACATTGTATACTTTTTCTTCCATTCTTGAGATACTTTACTAAGAAGAATATGTTCCAGCTCCATCATGTAAACATGAAAGAGGTAAAGTCTCCATCTTTCTTTAAGGCTGCATAATATTCCATGGTGTACATATACCACAATTTATTAATCCATTCGTGGATCGATGGGCACTTGGGCTTTTTCCATGACTTAGCAATTATGAATTGGGCTGCAATAAACCTTCTGGTACAAATATCTTTGTTATGATGTGATTTTTGGTCTTCTGGGTATATGCCTAGTAGAGGAATTATAGGATTGAATGGCAATCAGTTATTTTTAGATCTCTAAGTGTTCTCCAAACATCTTTCCAAAAGGAATGTATTAATTTGCATTCCATGGTTATACTTTAAAGATCTCGAAAAAATAATACTTTGATTTATATGGAATCAGAAAAAAACTTGAATAACCAAGACATTACTCAGTAGTAAAAACAAAGCAGGGGGAATCACGCTGCCAGACCTCAGACTATAATATATGTCAATAGTACTGTACCATGTACTGTACAGCATGGTACTAGTACAAAAACAGAGAGGTAGATGTCTGGAACAAAATAGAGAACCAAGAGATGAACCCAGCTACTTACTGTTATTTGATCTTTGATAAGTCAATCAAAAACATTCAGTGGGGAAAAGATTCCCTATTTAACAAATGGTGCTGGGTGAACTGGCTGGTGACCTGTAGAAGACTGAAACTGGACCCACACCTTTCACCATTAACTAAGATAGACTCTCACTGGATTAAAGATTTAAACTTACTAAATGAAACTATAAAAATACTAGAAGAAAATGCAGGGAAAACTCTTGAAGAAATCAGCCTGGGCAGATATTTTATGAGGAAGATCCCCTGAGCAATTGAAGCAATACCAAAAATACACTACCGAGATCTCATCAAACTAAAAAGCTTCTGCACAGCCAAGAGCACAGTAAGTAAAGCAAGCAGACAGCCCTCAGAATGGGAGAAGATGTTTGCAGGTTATGTCTCTGACAAAGGTTTAATAACCAGCATCCACAGAGAAATCAAACGTATAAGCAAGAAAAGAACAAGTGATCCCATCTCGGGCTGGGTAAGGGACTTGAAGAGAAACTTCTCTGAAGAAGACAGGCGTACGGCCTACAGACATATGAAAAAAAGGTCATCATCCTTAATCATCAGAGAAATGCAAATCAAAACTATTTTGAGATATCATCTAACTCCAGTAAGATTAGCCCACATCACAAAATCTCAAAACCATAGATGTTGGTGTGGATGTGGAAAAAAGGGAACACTTCTGTACTGCTGGTGGGAAGGCAAACTAATATGTTCCTTTTGGAAAGATGTTTGTAAATCACTTAGGGATCTAAATATAGACCTGCCATTCGATCCTTCAATTCCTCTAGTAGGTATACATCCAGAAGACCAAAAATCACTTTATAAAAAAGATATTTGAACCAGAATGTTTATTGCAGCCCGATTCATAGTTGCAAAGTCATGGAAGAAGCCCAAATGCCCATCAACACATGAATGGATCAATAAACTGTGGTATATATACACCATGGAATATTATGCAGCCTTAAAGAAAGATAGAGACTTTACCTCTTTCGTGTTTACATGGATGGAGCTGGAACATATTCTTCTTAGCAGAGTATCTCAAGAATGGAAGAAAAAGTATCCAATGCATTCAGCCTTACTATGCAACCAATTTATAGCTTTCATATGAAAGCTATACCCAAAAAGAAGGGGAAAGGGTGGGGAGAGGGGGGGAGGATGGGTAGAGGGAGGGTAATTGGTGAGACCACACCTACAGTGCATTTTAAAGGGTACATGTTAAATTTATTAAGTGTAGATTATAAATGTCTGAACACAATAACTAAGAAAATGCCATGAAGGCTATTTTAACCAGTTTGATGAAAATATTTCAAATGGTATATAAAACCAGCATATTGTACCCCATGACTGCATTAATGTACACAGCTATGATTTAATTAAAAAAAAAAAAAGGATGTCATCAGGGCCATTTTCCTTTCTGGACACACCAGAGGAGAACTTATTTTCTTGCTCTTTCCAGTTTATACAGGCCTCCTTTCTCCAGCTCTCAAGCCAGTGACCTTCTGTCTTTCCGACCCTTCATCACCATGCGTCCCTCTGAACACAGCTGAGAAAGATGCTCGACTTTTAAAGGTGCATGTAATTAGAGTAGGCCCATCCAGATAGTGCACGATGATCTTCCCATCTCAGGATATGCAATCTTAATCATGTCTGCAAAGTCCCAATTGCCACATCGGGTATTAAAGCCACAGCTTTGGGACTGGATGTGGGCTGCTTTGGAGGCCGTTATTCTCCTACCATACCCTCTTCCAAGGGCACATTAAATATTTGTTGAAGGAATAAAGGAAGGATCTTGTCCCTCATTTCTCAGAGTTTTGTTCCTCCCTAATGTTAGATGCTGACTGCTTAAGAATCAGTTGAGATTGTAAGTCTCAGTCGATATTTTCCAGGATTTAGATGTTCCTCTGCTATGTTTCCAAAGTAAACACACACCTCTATTAAGGAATTTATTCACTGCGTCGGCACAGCTGCTCTACCTCTGCTTACCTGTAAGCTCCTTGCATCTTGGGTCCTGCTTGGTTCTTTCAATACTCGGAGTAAAACACGGTATAGTGTCTGGCATATACAAAATATTTACCTAATATTCTCTACATGTCGGCCACCTCTTTGTAAAATTTGTAATGACTATTTTGTAATTTTCTATTTTCCCTACATATGCTGACTTTATAGGCAACTTTTGGGATACCCTGTAGTGTGTACATAGTAAATATTTGTTGATGCATTTGTTGCTATGTGAATGTATCAATAAATTATCCCTACACAGACAAGTTACATTTTTGCATTTTATTTAGGGTATTTAAGAAGCACCCCATTGTCCTCCAAAACAGAGAGACTTTAATTATGAGAATTTAAAGCCTGTGGCAGATCTTGTGGCAAATGATGGCCAGGTGATGCTTTGAGCAAAAGAGCCTTGGGCCCCTCTCCCTTAGGCCACCACTGGGAGTGGAAAACTCCCAGGAACCTGCAAACACCATGGTGGGGCTGGAGCTTGGGGGAATTGCAGAGCCACGTCCTCCAGCAGCAGCTTAGAGTGGCTTGGAGTTTCACTGAGTGTCTGCGGCTCTGCACCTCTGAGAGGCAGGTGCAGGCCCAGCCTAACCTGCTCTGAAGCCACGGGGACTACGGCCTGTAGCTCCTCATCCTGTGTAGGTAGCAGCACACACACAAACTCTGACTTTGCAGAGGCATGTTAATTCATCCAAAAGGTCAGCTTTTTAAAAGACAACACACATCGTACAGAGGGCCTTTTGTATTGAGTTACTGGGGACTCATTCAAGAATAACACAAGCCCCAGACTGCAGATAAACAGAAGGTTTTGTCACTCGAGACACCGCTCAAGTCTTCTGCCTCCAACTAGTAGGTCCATTTATATCAAAATGAATGAGAAACTTAATCTCAGTACTTTATAAAGAAGCCATTTTTTAAAATTTGGTTGTGTTTTGCTCTGCGTGTTCTTTATAATTGGCAGTGCTTAATAATGTTTATATTGCCTTTGACCTTTTACTGACTGCTGCAGCTAAGTTCCAAGATGTGGTTTTAAACCCTGTATTTGTAGGCCGGCCCTCCTTCCTCAGAGACTACTAACTTCCGATTTCTAGAAGGTATCTTATTCCCTTAGCAAGCGTCGTAATCAGTGCTGCTGGGTAGGAAGGCCGCCTACCTACTACCTACGGGCAGTAGATGGGAGCAGTCATCGTAATAGTTTATAATATTTATCAGAGGCTATGTGCTGTGTGGTTTACTTCCATTGTTAAATTTTCAGAGCAATCTGATGAAGCAAAAGCAATTACTAAACATTCCTAAATAAAGGTAAAGTGTTTTGCCTAAAATTAGCCCTCAGAAAATAGAGTCACTTTATGTTTTAGTGTTTATAAAGACTGCCCTATTGTAAAGATAATTTAAAACCACAAAGTAGTTTAAACAATTGTTCCAATGTTATGCAAACAGGTCCCTATGCTATTCAGACATTTAGAATATTTCTATTACACAGGTGAGGAACTTGACACTTGGAAAGTTAAATTATTTGCCCAAGAAGCTAGTCCATGGCACAGCCAACATTCAAACCCGGGCATATAATCTTATTCCACATCTTCATTAACCCTCCTGAGATGCTTTCTGCAATCATTAAAAAAGTCTTCTTTTTCTTTTCCTTTTTTTGTTTCTGTTTTGAGTCTCACTCTGTCACCCTGGGTAGAGTGCCGCGGTGTGATTGTAGCTCACAGCAACCTCAAACTCTTGGGCTCAAGCCATCCTCCTTTTTCAGCTCCCCTCGTACCTGGGACTACAGGCATGTGCCACCACACCTGGCTAGTTTTTCTTTTTTTCTTTCCAATTTTAGTAGTAACAGGGTCTTGCTCTTGCTCTAACTCCTGAGCTCAAGTGATTGACCTGCCTCAGCCTCCCAGAGTGTAAGTCACCATGCCCAGCTTTAGAAAGGTTTTCAATCTAGGAAATCACTGTTCTTTTTATTCCTCCTTACTGAGGCACTGTTCTAAGAGCAGAGAAGGGCAATCTGGAACCGCAGCTTTATAGATGGCACTAGGAAGGTCTAGTTCCCTCCAAGCCAGAGCAGCCCAGGCCCCCTCTGCTTCACCCTGGCAGCCGGCGCTGCCTCCTTGGCCACTGACGGGCGTTCACTGCTTCCTGGGTCAGTTCCTTGGCTGACGGCTCTGGTTGTTAGGAGTTTTTTCCAATATCGGGTTTTATCTTCCATACCCTCTTTTCTTTTCTTCCCGTCCTCTCCCCTCCACTTCCCTATAAGCATTTTATGTTAGAATAGTTTTAGACTTACAGAAAAGTTCCCAAGATAGTACAGAGAGTTTCTGCATATGCCCCATCTTTATTATATGTTAGAGTCTCATGTGACTGTGGTACATTTGTTAAAACTTAGAAGCCAACTTGGGCATTTTACTATAAACCATAAGCTCCAGACTTTAGATTTCATTAGTTCTTCCCAAAGTCTTTATGCATTTCAGGATCCCCTCCAGGGTACCAGTCATCTACTTAGTAGCTGTGTTTTCCTAGTCTCAGCTGGTGGTCAGGCGTTTTGTGCAACGCCCCTCAACTGAGATTTCTGATGTTTTTGTCATGGTTATACTGGGCTTATGGGTTTTGGGGAGAATGCTACAAAAGTGAAGTGCCATTCTCATCACATCATATCAGGGAAGGTGACATTGTCTTAGGGACCCCTGATAGATATCAGTGACATCCATCACTGGTTGTGTTAACCACGACCCCTGAGCCAAGACACAGTTACTCCCCCACTTCCTTTCCATACTCCGTGTTTTAGCAGCAAGTTATTACATGTGCCCCGTGTTTGTGGAAGGAGAGAATTAAGTTCCACCTCCTGAGGGGGAAAGCAGATAAGTTATTTGAGATTCTGTAAGAAAGATTTGTCCCTTCCCTATATTGCTATTTATAATTCAATCACTCACTTATATCCATGTGGACTGATGGATATTGACTATGTATTTCATTTATAATCAAATATCACTTTACTTATTTTCTTGTTCAAATCGTTCCAGCTTTCATCACTGGGAAGTCTTTCAATGGCTTCTGTTTCCTTTTGGCATATCTCTATGATATATATATATATATTTAGTATTTGCTTGCTTTCTGGCACTATAAGATCATCTAGGCTCACCTGTGTTTTCTCTTGCCCCATCTCTAGAACTAGCCATTTCTCCAAGCTTCCTGGGTTCCTTTCACTGGAGAATTATGTTAAGAACTAAGACCTGGCCCCTCGGTGTGCTACTCACTACTGCTGTGCGGCTGCTTCTAGAGCCTCTCACTGGATGGCTGGGAGATGCACGTGTGCACGGCAGCCTGGGTTACGCACGTCTGCAATTCAGTTATTTCTGGGTTTGTCCACTGTGGCTACAGTGAAGCTTTGGAGGTTTTTTGAGCAGTTATATTTTGTTGTAAGAGTGTGAACTGCTGCTTCCTACTACCAGGGGTAAGGAGGATAAAAAAAAAAAAGGATAGAGGTGAAATAAGTGCAAATAGGGACCTGGGCCTAATGTGACTTGTTATTCACCATCTTCCAGTCACCTGATGTCAGGTCAGTGATGAAGAGATGCCAAGAGGTTAAGGAACTCGTTAGAGGGACAGCTCAGTTGGAATCTGGCTTTTCAGAATGGAGTGTCTTCATTTCCACCATATCCTGGTCCTCTTTAAGACTGGTCTATATTCTTGATTTTCTGTTCAGTGCCTTTAATGACTTCTTGAGATGCATTAAGCAGATTAAGACTGAGTTTAGAAGCTGGTCTGTACAGCAGAGATTTGCTGAGGATCCGTGAGGTGGGTTTCGCTCTAGCCCATTGTAGATCAATGAGAAGGAAGCCCTGCAGGCCAGAAGCTAGTGGGTGAGTCTCTACAAATGACTAGAATGGTCTTCCGACTCTGTTTTCTTCCTCACAACTATCTTTTAAAAAATTCTTGTGCTCTGGGTGAGAACCACGGGGCTCCTATAGGACAGATGCTTTATGTATACACCTGCTTTTTAGGAATGAGATGTGAAGCAACAAAGCAATCTGCTTACTGTCATCCAAGGAGGTGGTGATGAAGTAAACGGCAAAAAACAAGCTATAGGCTTCACAGCCCTCTTGAACAGGCCAACCCCAGCACGCTTTTCTTCTAAATTGCTTTTGGCAGCTTGCAAAGCAAGGAAAGAACATGTGAGGTTCCTTCGAGATGCCTCAAGCAATAGGAAAGTCCTGGGGTGCCTTTGGGCCTTTGGCCCCTGCCCCTTCAGAGGAGTGCCTGTGTTTATATTTGGTAAATCATGTTTTCTCACCATGTAACAGCAAAATCCCCATTCTGTTCTCTCCCATATTTACCTTATCCATTCCAAAGACGTAGCATTTTATTTCTGTGTGGTACATCATGAACATCCAAGATTTTTAGTGGAAATAAATGGCAACAGCTGCTTTTGTGTATGAAATATAATTATGAACCTTAACCTTGAGATGACATATCCAAATTTTTCCAGGTGTGGGAAAAGACTTGAAAGCTCATTTTTGGGAATCATCCCAGGATAGAACAAGATTAAGCTCTTTGCTGTTAGCTCTCTCTTCAAAAAGAGAGGGGGTTTCTATCGGTTTTCTTTATTCCAATATTCCCTTTTGAACATGGCTCCAATGTCCAATGGTGCATATTTACACATGTGCACACGCACCCTGAGGTCCCTTCTTTCTGCCCTGCTTTGTTTTTTCCCCACAGAACCACTATTTACATACTGCACTAGTCCCCCCCTTATTTGTGGGGAGTATATTCTAAGACCTCCTATTGGTACCTGAAACTCAGCTACCCCCAAACTCTACATAGACAGTAGAACCTCCATGGTTGGCCACCTCCCCACCCTGGCTACCTCCTTGAGTTGACCTAATTTTCCCACACTGGGCATCCACCACACAGGAGGCCTGGCTCCTTGCGCCAACCATCTCTGTGTGCTGACCCGTTTGTTACAGTCTCCTGGGGGGTCACTCGCAGAGGTTCTACCGTACTATGTTTTTTCCCACAAATACTTATCCATAATAAAGTTTACTTCATAAATTAGGCACAGAAGATATTAACAACACTAAATAATAAAATAGAACAGTTATAGTAATATACTATAATAAAAGTTATATGAATGTGTCTCTTCTCTTACTACCTTATTTTATTTAATATTTTCAGACCATAGATAAAAGCAAAACCATGGAAAATGAAGCTGCAGATGTGGGGGGACTACTATTTATATTTTACCACTTTAGCCTTTTAATTGTTTTCCCTAACTAGAATGTTTATGAGAGCAGACTTTGTTCTCTGCACAAACCCTAGATCTATACCTAGAACACAGCAGGTGCTCATTTAATGCTTCTGAATGAATTCATGGAAGTTGCAAGTTGTTT
This sequence comes from Nycticebus coucang, assembly GCF_027406575.1. Taxonomy (NCBI): domain Eukaryota; kingdom Metazoa; phylum Chordata; class Mammalia; order Primates; family Lorisidae; genus Nycticebus; species Nycticebus coucang. Next base: position 3,377,541 of record NC_069802.1, read on the forward strand.
GATTTTGGCCCCTGATTTCAACATAAATACAAATAATGGAGTTTTATCTTATATGGCTATTTTATATTGTAAGCGGAAATGACATGATTTAAAATGGGGATTTGTCTATTCACAAAAACCCTCAGAATTCATGCTAGAAATGTATATAGTTTCTTAGACGTTCTGCAGTTATACCAGTAATGCATTGCTATTATCGCATGCAAAGAGTTTTGAAATTCTCTGCTAAACATCACTCAAGAAATTGGTAGAAGAACTAAAAAACAATTTTTTTTAAATGTTAACATGAGTTACCTGCAGATTAAGTCAAAGAAATCTTGAGCCCTAAGTGATGTTACCCAGTGTGATCCTTTATTCTGTTCATCAGATTTACCAGAAAATGACTTTTTGTTGCTATGAAAAACATTCTAGCTAATATTTGCGAATATAAAGACTATTAAAAAGAAAATGCTGCAAAACCTGGGGTGATTCCTTTGGAAGGGTCTCAGCATTCATTTTGTTATAGAGATGTGGCTATGTTTGTTTTCTGAGTTATATTAATTTATGAATATACTATTATTATTTAAAATTTCAAGTGTGTGAAATATTTACATTTTCGTTTTTAAAATTAGTGGACTCCTACTTGTTTAAGCACTAGTAAGATGATGTAATAGGGTCTGCAACTTGTCTACCCATTAGAAATGAAGTCTTTCAGAACAAAAACTCTAATACAAACTTCTCTCCAGGACAAATGAGAAGCTGCGGGGTCAGTGGACGTCGCAGGCTTGTTTGACGCCATTGTTGGACTAACGTGGTGCACAGAGTTCTGTCTTTGTACAAGATTGACTTTTGTTCGTATTATTATTTTTTCTTTCAGAGCATTGGCGAGTCAGCAATTCCTGTTGTGTTAAATCAGCTATTGCCCATGATCAAGCCTTCAAGTCAGCGTACTAGTGATGACTACGGCCCCGAGGAGCTGCTGATCCTCCTCATATACGTTTATTCTGTCACTGGAGAGTTCACAGTGGACAAAGATCTCGGCGAAGCTGAAGAAAAAGTGAAGAAAGCCTTGGCTCAGGTCTTCTGTGCAGAGTCTGAGCTGTCACCTTTGCTGCAAAAAATCACAGGTGAGTGTATAACAGCGATATAGGACATAAACCTCCTGACAGCAAAAACAGGCTCAACAATAAAGGCCATTTCAGAAGGAGGATGTCCCATCTCCGCTGGAGGCGTTTGGGATTCCATGCAGCCTGGTGAATGTGACCCAACCTATGGGTCAGAGGTTTTCACTGCAGTATTTTTCTTTTCCAGGCAGGGTAGTGAGATGGCCTTCTTTCTAATTGCTTGTCACAATTCATGTTTCTTAGAGCCAAGACCTGGTTAAAATAACAAAATACTCACAGACCCTAATGTTATCTGTAAGGAAAAATCAAACATAGTGCAACCTATTCAAAGTTTCTACAGCTATGTTCCCTTTGAGATTATCTTTTCAAACTTAAAAATACTGTTTCTTTAATATGTTACACAATGTTAAAGGGTTAGAAATTGCTATTTTCATATTTTGACTTCTCATTTTTTTATTTTGAATTTGAATTAAATGATAGGATCCTAAATAATACCCAAACACTCCAGTAAAGTAGGCTGTGCTGATGTGGGAGAAATGTATGATTCAGTTTCATGAAATCGAACTATTTACCCTTCAAATAAGAACTTCCGCATAACTCATGCAGGCATTTTTTGTGTGTTATTTTTAATCAAATTCAATATTATTTACATTTTATGTCAAGTTGAGAGCGAGAAGTTATTAAAACTTATGTGCAAAACATGAGTACTTTAAAAACATAACGCATTTCCCTTTTGTCACTGGTGAGTGTGCGCGTGTGAGTGAGTGTGTGAGAGAGAGAGTGTGTGCGTGTGAGAGAGAATGTGTGTGCGTAGACGCATCTGTGCAGAGCTCTCCACTCAGGAAGGCTCCCCTGGCGGCCTGCTGGGGGACAGATGGGCTGCTCAGAGGCAGGCTGTGTAGCAGAGCTCCCCACTCAGGAGGGCCCGCCTGTTGGCCTGCTGGGGGACAGACGGGCTGCTCAGAGGCAGGCTGTGTAGCTGTGAGCATTAGTACCCGTGCGCCTGTGCTTTACTCTGTGCAGGCAAATGACCTTTGCTGCGGCTGGTTATGGAGAACGAAAGCCTGACGAGAAGAAAACCGAATGAAGTTTTCACAGAAATGAAACATTCATTTCCTTGCTTAGTATGGAACCTATGTGCCAACTTAAAATCTACTTAAGAAAAACTCATGGAATTTGTTCCCATTTCATTAAGTATGGAACTGTATGTGACTACATGTGTTTGACTGTAAATAAACATTGACTTAGAAAGGTTTAGTGTCCCTGACACAGTGCATAGAATAGTGCCTTGATGACAGTGAATTTAAATGCTAGGAGAACTTAACTAGAAGTTATTCTTAAAATACGTAACTTCAGAAACACATAACAAAGCTGGTGTTCTTCGAGGTTATTTGAGTAGTCCTTTTGCAACATTCCTATATTGCTATGTTGTTTTTGGAACTGCAGTTGGGCTGTCAGAGTTTTCATTTAATATTTACTCAAGGTGTTCATTGACCCAGCATTTTACTTTTATTAGTTGCTCTATGATTGCTCAGGATATTGCATTTTCTTGCTTTTAAAATACTTCTGAGCATTCATGTTTATTTTAGGAAAATTTGTAAGCTCAATGGTTGACAATTAAAAAATAAGAATTTGTGGAAATTTTGGCATATTTAAAACTTTTTAAAGACATCTTATTTTATGCACTATACATTCCTACCTAAATTAACTTTGGATATACAGTTTAAACAGGGTAGAGATGTGTTGCTTAACTTTCACATAAATAAACTTACTGATAGAACACATACAGACTCAGACACATGTGCACGCACACACACCTGTCAGCCTCTGTAGACACCAAAAGGCTTTATTTCTAAAGAAAGACTTTTACTTAGCCGGTATAGACATACCCCTCATTGAGAAGTCGAAATGTTGAGAGTTAGCTGCTGAGAAGAATATTTGATTTATATCTCAGGATAAAAAGTACTATCATAACATTGGGGCCATGGTGACTCGATCCTGTAGAATACAAAGGGGCGAGGTTGTCCCAGTAGGTATTGGAAGAGTGGGATTGCCTTCCAGACGTGCTCGGGCGAGCTGGAGCCGGCTTGCGCCGCGCTCTCAGTGAGCTGGCCCGCAGTGCAGTGCTCCCGCTGTGCCAATGTGTGCTCTTGGTTCTATTGTTACTTACTGTGTGGCAAAAATTTATCTGTGCATGTTTTGTAGTTGGTAAAAATTTGGTCAAAATTATTGACAACCAGCAGTTAATCACTATAAACGTTCTTTTTATATCCTGCCGCAGTGTTACAGTTTGGGTCATGATCCTGAAAAACACAATCTCGAAGGCCACACTCTCGAATGTTGAAATCCTGAAAGATTAAAATTCCTAAAGGCTAAATCCCTAACATCTAAAATCCTGAATGTCACAGTCACTGGGGAGTGGCGTCATGTTGGGCAGAAATAGCAGTTTTGTCATTGTCTTTATTTGGACATTCGGAACGTTTAGGATGTGTATGGGTGTCAAGCTGACAACGGCTGCACTTGTGGACTAAATTTTAGGTGTCAACTTGACTGGATTAAGGAATAACTAAAATCTAGCAAAGCATTATTTGGGGTGCATCTGGGCAGGGGGTTTTAGAGGAGATTGGTGTGAAGTCTGAGTGTATCAGGTGGGGAAGATGTGCCCCCAGTGTTGGCGGGTCCCCTCCAGTCTGCCCTGGGCTTGGAGAAAACATGTGCAGAACTGTCTGGTCTCTCTCACAGCTCACGCAGACCTCCCTTCTGTTGCCTTTGACGTCAGACCTCCAGGCTTATGGGCCTTTGGACTCTAAGGATTACACGATGGATCTGCTAGGTTTTTAGGTTTTTTCAGATTGAGTCACACTGCCGGCATCTGGTATAAATTGGAGTTATAAATTGCATAGTGACTTGTAGAGAGTTCTAATTTGTTCTATGCATGTTTTGTAAATTTGACTCCATGGAAGTGCATTATCACAGTATGGATTTTTGTGTGCAAGCATTGTGTGTGTACACGGCAATATTGACATTCCCTTATAAAGAGATTCCTTTTTGCACATCTGCATTCATGACAGAGAGAATGTCTCGAGATCTCAGCTCTATGGGTGACTGCATCTGGGATGGTGACCCATCACAGTTTTTGATCGATCTAGTCAAAGCCGGCATTTTAAATCAAGAATTTCTACATCCAAACACTATGCTTTTGTTGATACCATCCTATATGACATTGCAAGTTTATACAGATCTTTTAAAGTTGCATTTTAATTTCATTCTCTAAAGAAAGTTCAAACGGTTTTCCTTTGTTTTCTCTTGTGACTGTCATGCAAACACTAACGTATATGAAAACGGATACTCTCTTTGAACTTAGCAGGCCCTAGAAAGCATAACACTAATCAACATATTTGGGCTATAGCAATTTTCTTTTTACAGCTTCTTAGCCCAACACTCAGAAAGCCAACCTTTGTTATTTTATGGGAGTAGAAAAGAGATTTTGCCCACCACTCTAGAAGTCTCCCCAAAAGTATCTACTAAAGAGACCAGATTAAAAAGAAAAGAGTATGGTACCCTTGATGATGCTTAAGTTTTTATTTTGTTTGGCTTTGTTTTGCTAATCACACTTTCTTATTACTCTTTCCATACAAGAGAAGAATATAGGAAAAATGAAAGAAATTGTCAAGAGCAAATTGTGTATTTAACAGACAAAAATGAATTAAGCACACGGCAATCATTGTTAAGAGATATTATTGAAATAAACAGAATTTAAGTGTGCTACTCCTGTTTTAGAAAGCTAGACAATCAAACAATTTCAATAGCTAGAAATAATATTTTATGACAATAAGGAAGCGTGCATGAAAGTGGAGGTGTGGATATCTGCAGGAAGTCAGTGCAGACAGGTTAAAAAGACAGGCTGCGCAGAAAGTAAGAGAATGCATGGCACAAAACAATATCTGTGAGCAAGTATGAGTTATAAAATAAAATAAATGTGACTGTTAGAGTTGGGCTTGTGGCTGGTTTAGAATCTCATGCTTAAAGACGTAGGCTCCGTGGCTGGGCGTGGTGGTTCACGCCTATAATCTTAGCATTCTGTTTTTTGACCCACATAACTATTTTGGAAAAATTCTTTTTTACTAAACAATTTTGGTCTTTGCTCATGTATTTACTCACATTATTAGTCATTGATTTCTCCTGAGTTTCTGTAGTATCTTAAAAACAAGGTCAATAGAGGTAGGCCTACTTAGGCTTAGCATAAATCTAGAAATGACTCAAAGTATCTAAAAATGCTAGGATTCAAGATAGAGTCATGCTAATACATTAGGAACTGTGATTTACATTTATTACAAACTGTAACTTATTAATATCTGATTTTACGTCCTGTTGATAATTCGGAATGATCAATTACAGCTTCATTGACTATGTTAGGATACCCGGATGTATGTAATGAAAGATTTACCAGACTATTTTAACAAATAGGGATTTATTATTCTCAGCAAGAAATTCAGAGACGGGCAGAATTTATGGTCTTTGTGATTCCTTCCTCAGTGTCCTGAGGGTGTGGCTTTGTCTTCACTGTCATAATGGGCAGTTCTTCTCCAGGGATTTATTTGTGCTTAGGAAGGAAGGGAGGAAGGACGGACGTGAAAGGCATATGTTGGCTGAACCTGCCCTTTTTTGTTAGAAAAGCAATAGCTTTCTTTAAAGCCCCACTCAGACTTATCCTTGGCAAAAACTAAGTTTTGACTCTGGCTGCAAGAGAACTGATGAGGGCATATTCTTAACCGGGCTTCTGTTAGTCACGAACAAAGTGGGGCTTCTCTTAGGAGAAGGGAAGTGAGAATGGCATTAGGTGAGAAGCGTATGTTCACTGCAGTTATCATTACAGGGAGACTTCCCTGACAGAGGAAACTCTAAGGCATGGTAATGCACTTAGAGGTGGAGAGGTGCTCAGAGTGTTTTAATTCAATTTATAATATTGAAAATGATTTTATAATATATACTTAAATAATCTATTGTGTGCTAGTACCACTGGACTTACATCACAAACGTTTTCAATATTTATTGAACATATCTGTATAAGTCTAAGCTCTCTAAGCATCAAAAAATTGGAGCAGCAGTAGTGGTGGGCAGAGGCTCTGAGCACAGGATTTGGAATCGGGTGGATCTGGGTTCTTGTTCTGCCGCTGACTCTCGGCTGTGCACTCCTGAGTAGGTCAATTAACCACCTCGGTTCTCGGGTCCCTCAGATATAAAGTGGTGATAGTAATAGTAGAAACTCACGAGATAACATAGTGCAAGTGCTCGGCACGGTCCCAGTGCATAATGCGCTATTGCTGTGTGTTGTCCATATTGTCATCATTTCTGTTGTTTTGTCATTGCTGCGATGTCTGTCCTCAAAGAACTTACAGAGCCATTTTAGAGACAAGACTATCACAGAAGACACCATAAAACAACATAATAAATATTGTACCAAATATTAGTTAAGTATCCAAAATCTATAAAAATGAATATTATGAAGAATTGGTATTAAATGATATGTATCACTAAATAATTTCAGTTGTTGTATTGGTTCTGACCAAATAGAATCCATTAAAGACAAAGATTGGATAATACCAGGTAATAACTGCATTATAATACCTTATAATCCTAGATAAAGCTATAGTGTTCAAAGTACTTTCATACACAATATCTCACTTTATCAGAAAAGAATACATGAGTTTGAGCCTATAAACTTGCATGTCTGATAAATAATTATTTCCAAAATATCTGAGCTCCATGAATTTGTCTGTAACTGTAACTTCTCTTTGAGACAATTTATGTGCAAATATATTACTAGTTTTTCAAACATGTTTTGGACCAGAGCATATACTATTAAATTTAGAAATAGTAGAGTTACAATTTTCATTGTGTTTTCATCTTTTTCCTGAAAATTCTTTCATGATGAAAGAGTAGTAATATATTTTTTAATATAAAAATTCTTTCCTTTATAAATCCAGGTATCCTTTTGGGAAGTTTCTAGTTGCCTGGGTTTTTGATAGTAGGAACAAGGACTCACAGGGAATAGTACTGTTGTGTTCTACGGATGGAAATGCACTCACAGGAATCCAGTCTATTCACTCTGCCTCTGAGGACATCGAGGGCACCAAAGGTTAACTGATGTGCCTCAAATCACCAACAAAAGGCTTGTTCAATGCACGGCTGGGACTAAGGTCTGTGTTTCCTGATTCTCATCCCATAATTCTTTTTACTAGACCAATGATTCCCAACCTATGCCTCAGGGATCCCTGGGGAAACGTAGGACTAAGAGCAATCCCGGCTTCAGATGTGCTTTCTGTATCATCTATAAACTGTTATTCCTCTTAGCATATAAATATACAAATATTTGTAGATTTTATTATTTTTGTGTTTATAAAAGATAAGTTTATTTAAAAATTATTGCTAAAGTTAAAGAATTTTTTCCCTCTTTTTAACTGATACCGAAAACATAATTATATGGTATTTTTATACTTTAAAAATGTTTGAAACCATGGGTTACAACAGGAGTCTCAAATCAAATGCCTATGGCTCCTGTGGCTCAGTGAGGAAAACAATATAACTAAACAAAGTAGGTTAGATTTTGGAAAATAACAGTGAACATGCAATGATAAATGGCAAGGATTATATACCATGTCACCAAAGTGGCCGATAGGGGATGGTGGAGACTGTGTCAAACTGGAGATTTTCTTATTTTTGCTAGGACCAGGAGCAGCAGTAGTGGTGGGCAGAGGCTCTGAGTCTTACATTGCCAATTTCCAAAAAAACTAGAAACCTGGATTTTTTTTTTAAATTGAAATCACCAAAGTTTAAGAAAGTGGCTTACTTTCTAAAACAGTATGTGCATCAAACACATCACATTGGAGGATGTAATTCACCCTGCAGTTTGCTGCCTTTCCCCTAGAGGCCTCCCTCGGGCAGTGACCATAGAGGAATGTTCCTGGATCTCTCCCTCAAACTTACTGGGTCTCCAGAAGGCTGAAATGATTGATGTACAGCAGTTCCATCAGAAAGCAAAGGAGGGTATGGGGTGACCTCACTAGACTTCTTTTAATTTAGAGAAAACTATCACATTTGTTTAAATTTTAACCTGGCACAAGATTACTAGTTAGGTAGCACAGGTTTTTCTTTCAAATATCTCCTGCAAAGATACCATTTGCATAGAAGTAGACTCCTCAGACATCTCTGCCTATTGGACAGAAAATGCTGCGAGGCAGTTTGAGGTTCAACCTGGAGAGGCCAGCCGGGTCCGACTTGCCCACCGAGAAGAGTTTCCTAGCATGGAACTAATTCAGTGATAAGAATTGTACTAATTGAGTTAAATGTGGAAAGGGGTATAAGTTCTCCTCAAGTTCCTAAAAATAGTATTTTTATGGCTAGAGTTGTGCTTACTTGCATGCATAATTCCAAAAATTTGGGATAAAATAATGACCTAGGGATTCCTGTTGTCCTGTCTGAAAGAATCAAAAACTTTACACTGTTGTGCATAAAAGGTCAAATAATCTTTACACTGGATCATGCTTTTAAAAGACTTCTCCAACTTTAAAATTTTTATTTTAAAGGATTTTGTTTCTTAAGTTTTTTCTTCTCCATTTCTTCTCATCTGTTTATTGACTATTTAAGATGAATGGCATGAGGAAAGGCAGATCCAGTTACTTAAAAAAAAATATTAGTTTTATTGGAGTAAGAACATTTAACATGATATCTACCCTCTTAACAAAACTGTAACGATATGGGCTTGTTAACCACAGGCACATTTTGTACAGAAGAGCTCTAGACTTGACTTGTCTTGCATAACTGAAAATTTATGCCTATTGATTAGCAAATGAGTCTCCATTTATCCTTCTCCCCTGTCCTGGGAAACCACCATTCTGGAATTTGTCTCCTTTAGAGGCCTCGTGTCAGTGGAATCACGCAGTGTGTGTCCTTTGGTGACTGGTTTATTCACTTACTGTAGTGTCCTCAGGGTTCATATCCGTGTTGTCACGTATTGTAGGATTCTCTTCTTTTTAAAGATGGAATAATATTCCACTGTTTCAAAAAGATATTATCACTCTGGTGTTCATTTCAGCTCCATTCATAACAGCCAAGATGTGGAAACAGCCCAAACATCCCTGGATGGATGGATAGAGAACGCTGTTCTCACGGATGGACGCTGGAAAGGGAGACGCAGTGTCGGGAGCACTCTTGCGTCCCCCTGGGAAATCTAGCAGAGGGTGGTGTCTTCGTCAACTGCTAGTGTGGAAGGAGTGGAGGATTTGCTTTTCATTGCACTGTGGAAGGCAGCTCAGGGTACTTTCAGATCTCCTTTCTGGTGAAAAGCATGTATGTGCTGTTATCTAGAGTAAAACAAGACCACATTCTGCTAGCACCAGTGAAAACTGATTTACACTGATTTGTTTATAATGGTTTTCCTCTTTTGAAATGTTCAGGTAAACATAGACCATATATTCATGGCTACCGCATCATTATAAAAGCTTTCATGTCCATTAGCTCAAAGCATGGTGGACATTTTGTTTGTTATGTTAGAAGAGTATTTTGCACAGTTGCCCAAGGACTTTTTCCCAGACTTGTAGAAAGTTAGTCTTGGTAAAATATGAAGTACTTCCAAACAGAGAACTGCCAAGGACGAAGGACGGGGAGCTAAGATGTCCTCCTCTCATGCTCCCTTTGCCGGCACTTCTGCATTCTTCGTTCATTTTGTTTTCCCTCAGTGATTCATCAAATTTCAGATGGTGTATTTCTGCATATTTCTACTTATAACGACACTATTCCAATTGAAACACAGTTTGCAAGATTTCACAACATTTTTCTTTTCAAGAAACTGTTCCTTAAACTTTGAGCAGGCCTCCTGGCTTGGTAATGACAGCACGTTGCCATGGTAACTGGAAGATTGACCTAAAGGTCCTCACCAGTCTCCATGTTACCCATACTTGTAGGAAGCGTCAGCCGATTAGCTTACAACACCGTGGGCTGAGAATCACCCGCTCAGCCAGAGGAGCACTTCAGAATGCAGGAGAAGAGTTTGTCTCAGAAAAGATTTTTCTCTCTTTTTGGTTCTAATTTATGATTCTCACTTACCGTGGGCATCCCAGTATGGGACTTTTATATTAAGGAATACACCTTCATTTCTAGTGTCTCAATGTTCGTGTTTCAGGGCTGTCAAAACAGAACAAAACAAAACAAAACAAACAAAAAACGGCTTTCAAGACTGTTGTTTTCCATTATGATTTGCAGCACTGTTTTGTATAATGGGGTCTATTTTTCCTCTTGATTTCTAAGATTTGTGCTGGAAACTCTGATGAGGAACATATGTGTCCCCCTAAATTACTCCCAGGAGAAAGGCTGGAACTGTTACGTTTAGTTTTACTATCCAACATACTGAAACAGTTAACCACAGGACATATTACGAAATAGCTATGTCAAGTGAAGTTTAAAATGTTTAATACATACTTAAAATATACCACAAGCTGTGTAGAAGGATATTTAGAACTACTTATTGAGGCAGCTAGTTAAGTAATTTTGTTAACTTATTAAGGAATGATTACAAGTTACTTTTTTAAGTACTTAATTTTTCATGCCATATCATAAAACTGATCATTCTTAATTGACACACTAGAATTGATATTGATATTTGTATGTATGCAGATGCATGAGACACACTGTTCGTGTCCACACACAAGGACAGCAGTAATAATTGTTCATGTGGTTATACAATTAGTTATTTATGAGATTAGTTATTACTGGTTCTTAGTAACTATACCTTGGTGTGATACAAATTTCTTTTTTTTGTAGAGACAGAGTCTCACTTTATGGCCCTTGGGTAGAGTGCCGTGGCCTCACACAGCTCACAGCAACCTCCAACTCCTGGGCTTAAGCGATTCTCTTGCCTCAGCCTCCCAAGTAGCTGGGACTACAGGCGCCCGCCACAACGCCCAGCTATTTTTTGGTTGCAGTTTGGCCGGGCCGGGTTTGAACCCGCCACCCTCGGTATATGGGGCCGGCGCCTTACCGACTGAGCCACAGGTGCCGCCCAATGATACAAATTTCTTAATCGTGAAAAGATGACATAGAATGCATGGAGGACGGGATTGTTTTCTTGAAGACAAAGCTGTGGACCAAATAGGAGAGATGATCTGATGTGGTTGAAAAGAGCACAGTGGAGAGAATTTTTACCCCCAAATATGCACATAGGTGTGTAACCTGAAAGTCACTGAGCTTATTGCAAACCCAATATCCTCATCATAAAATGAGAATCTTAGGCCGGGAGCGGGGGCTCACGCCCATCATCCCAGCATTCTAGGAGGCCCAGGTGGGTAGATGGCTTGAGTTTAGTAGACCAGCCTGAGCAAGAGTGAGACAATGTCTCCTAAAAATATGAAGACTAGGCAGGTGTTGTGGTAGGCACCTGTAGTCCCAGCTACTTGGGAGACTGAGACACGAATTTGAGGTTGCTGTGAGTGGTGATAGTGCCATGGCACTCTTCCCAGGGCAACAGAGGAAGACTGCCCCTTAAAAAATAAATAAATAAATAAATAAATAAATAAATAAATAAATAAAATGAGAATCTTGTATGAGGCTAATCTAAGGTCTTTTCTATCTAGTCTATGGTTAGAGCTTCTTATGCTTTTGATTTTTATCTGAATCATGACCGCATGCTCTCCCTTCCCTACTTCCAAGTCAGCTCCTCCTCAGTACCCGCCTGTCTGGTTCAGGGTTACATCATTATCTCAGGAAGGACGGGAGGAGACCTACCCTCACTCCCTGTGGTGGTCAGCAGCTCCCTAGGCCAGTTCTTTTTCCTTTGAGGTGCTGTCCATTTGTCCGAGAATATTTCTTCATCCCCAGACACACACTGAAGATGCATGGCCTTCTCTCTGATGTCCCAACTCTGTGCCCACCCAATGTTCATCCTGTGTCCCGATACCAGGCCAACATTCTTAAAATTGATTTTACATTTTAATGCCTTTACCTTAAGCTTTTCTCTCAATCATTGTAGTTATACATTCTCATTGTAGAAAATTGGGAAATAAAAAACAATGTAGACACCATCTCTAAATTTCATTTTATTGCTTATTGCTCAAGACCATTTCCCTTTTCTCCTATTGAAATCCTTTATTTTTGCTTAATAATTCAAAACCAGAGCGCTGGATTATTAAGGGTATTAACACTTAATCATGTATTTTGCTGGTATGTTTTTCTGGTTTGTGTTTGCCTTTCCTATTTGGTGACATGGGAAGTGCAGAGACAGAGCAGGATTTAGGGGCGTTGAGGCCAGAGCTCCAACAGTCTGATTGGGAGTCTGGGCCTCTTCTGTGCTGTTTTTCCTTTTGGGTAGTGGCCTCAATCTCTCCTATCACAGCTGCCTCCATGTGACCTCTCATCCTCCCCAGACACTCCTGGTTTATCTCATTCCAGAATAGCAGCCCATGAAAAAAGAAAGCTCTTTTCTTTCCAGGGGTTGTAGATCAATCCCAGGAAAGGAAGTTGACCGACCTTTAGTCACTGTTGCCAGAGGGGTGGGTGCCCTGTGGCCAGGCCAAGCCACGTGGCCATAACTGTGTATGGGTGTGTCTGTGTGGAGGGGGAGGAGAAGTGGGGTTAGGGATTTGGAGAAATGGGCACAGTTTAGTACTGTGATTGACAGTCCCTCAGTGGCTGCCACTCGTCCAAGTTGGAGCACGCTCACAAAGGAAGGGACACTGACCCGCCAAAACTAGATGTGGCCACCATAACATTTATTAATAAACCAGGTTTATATTTTTATATTTTAAAAATATAAGTATCTCATCTTTACTCCCTTGAGTTTGATATCTTACCTGTTAATGGATAAATATGTCAGTGGCACCTGAATAATTACTTAAAGAATAAATATTTTGTTTTTTTTGTTTGTTTGTTTGATTTCAGAATATTATGGGCATACAAATGTTTGGCTTCATGGATCACTTCTGAGTAGTTTCAAAGTTACAAGTGTGTCCATCATCAAATTAGTGGGCATTGTACCCGTCAGGTGTAAATGTCTCTGCCCTCCCCCTACCTGCTTTGTTTCCATTAATTTTTTCTACCAGCTGTGCACATTGAGTGTCGATTGATTAATTCTAATTTAATAGTGATTACATGTGGTGTTTGCTTTTTCATTCTTTCAATACTTGCTTAGAAGAATGGTCTTTCATATACCCAAAAATAATTGTCTGGAATTTTCTCTAGTGTCTTAGAAAACAGCATCAGAGCAACTGTCTAAAATAATTCCTAGAATTAAAGCTACTTTTTCCATGTGATTGGCCTTCAACATTCAAGTTGTAGTAATTGTGCCTGTCATGTGTGGCTGTATAATTATATATAATTCTTTGAATATAAACTTTGGAAGGGCAAGGATTGTCACTTAGATGAAATTTAAAGCTTAATTTATGATTATAGTCTCCTTAACAATATTTACAGTTGGATTATTTTCTAATTATAGAGGTCATACTGTTCATTTTTGACTTTTTAAAAGATCTTTTGCTCTTTAACAAACACAGAATAAAATGTAAAATTACCTATAAACTCACTACTACCAGAGAAAACTACTGTTAGAAATTGGATGTGTATTTGGTGCAAGATCTATTGATAAGTAGAAAGTCAGATCCTATATATGCTTTTTGGGTGAGGGTATCAGGTGTGATTTTGCTCTATGTGTGTTTTGTAGTTGATGTATTAGGTCATAGTGGCTAGAATAAAGAAGGCACAGGTATGTTATCAACACAAAGATATGAAAATTGACATCAGAAAAGAAGCTGTTGAGAATGTTGGTACTGAATTCATGTTCCCAGTTCTAGAAGACGTTATTCCTTAAAAGTAAAATTATTCCTACTGAGAAGATAGGGAGGATCCTCTAAGCCCAAAAGGCAGATCAGCAGGCTCTTGGGGGGAGAGCACTAAGGCACAACCATTTGCGCTTAAAACTGTAGCAGAAAGAAATTAAAAAGAGATGCAGCAGGCTCTAGGCTTTGACTCAGGTTATTTATGATGTGAGAATGAAAGGTTAACATTTTTGAAACTGTACGGAGAATACACGTATGCGGCTAGGGTTATGTTGATTTGTATTTTGAAATTTCTTTTTAAACGTAACCAAGAATGTTAATTCCCATGGAAGCTGGACTCGCTCTCCCTTCGCGTGAGGCCTGTTTATTCTGTCCTTAGCACCTGGACTGAACTGGCTCCAAATGCAATGGTCAGTTTTACTGAAGTGTTTATAAAATGAAACCCCTTTCTTCTTTCTTTCTTTTTTTCCCTTTTCTTTCTTAAACACAAGGCATATACCTATACCTTTTTCTCAGGCTCTGGAATTGCTGCCAACCTGATGGCAAACCAACTGGGAAGGAAGCTGGAACTGGGCAGCACTAACAATTTACATTTCCCAACACGCAAATGGTTTAGGGTTTTAATTTTTGAAACTGTGGTTTTAGCCAAATTATACTCTAAAATGACTGAACTCTTTATTTCCTTATTTTTGTTGTGGCAGTGAAGAAAAACAGTTAAATCTGAACTGTTGTTTTCCCATAGTGATGTAGGATTTGGAGTTTCTTTTTTGCACAAATCACCACCTTGGAAGGAATTCAATCTTTGCCCAAGAAAGCTTTATGCATAGACTAAGATACATTCTAACCGGGAGTGTACTGCCCTTTCTGTAGAAGTCTAGAAACAGTGTACCACATAAACAGTGATACTGTAGTTATAGTTTAGAGTATCCTGGTCATCTCTTTCATGAACAAGTTGCAAAGCACATATTTTTATATATTTTTAAAAATGTAGATTGCTTTAAATTTTGTTCTCCCAAACGAATTTCAAGGCACCAATTTGTTCCATAATTGCACCTTTATTATTATTTTTAAACTTTAGTCTCTTGCTTACCATTCACCTTCACTCTTCCTCTCCCCTAACCTCACACCTCTCTGAAACAGGAAACATGCACATACTGTACCGTACAACGCGTCGCCTTGGGAGTTTGCACACTGCAGTCTTGATTATTTCAAGTTGTTTTCCTTGGGAACGCAGAGGCCCAGACAAAATGACATCGTCTGAGATGAGTTTAAGCCTTTGATTTTAGAAATAGACATTTAATGGCTTTTGATTTCAGAGAAGCCCTTCCAGATATGAGAATGGAAGTGTTGAAGCTGTTATATACCAGCGGAGCTAGAACAAAAGCCATCAGGGTGTATTTGTTAGAATTTTTTTTGTAGGATATGTGCAAATAAAAATCAACATATCAAGTCCTTACTGTTGTTATCTTTGCAATTTTCTCTTGAGCCAGTTTATGCCTAAATTTATTTTAAACTGAGATTCAATATGTGAAAAAATTCTGGGAACATACATATACTGGCTTTTTAATTGGCTTATTTTTTTTTTTTAGGACATGGCTCTTCTTTCATAATTTGGCAGTGAAAAACATCTGTATTTTGCTTAAAATAATAGAATAGCAGAGATGCACATGATTAGGCTGAAAAAAATATCTAGGCTATTACTCTCCAGGGTAGGGAAGAGCTAGATACGGTTATCAAGGAGTTACATCCCCCATGTCCTTGGTGTCTGGACCAAGGGACACGCCCCCTGCCCTGGACTTCTCAGAGCAGTAGAATCTCATCTTGCTGTGAGGAGCATCTCACTCTGGGAGCCATTTTCTTTCTTCATTCCCTTTGTTCCAGTCATAGGCCTTGAAGTTCCTTACATATGTTACACTCCCTTAGACTTCTGGTCTTTGAGTAAGCAGTTCCCTCCAACTAACCCCCAGTCCAGCCCAGTCCAGTTAACCCCTTCAGAGCTCAGTTCAGAACACGATCCCCGAGCTCAGCCTTTTCTGACCTTCCTGAGCAGTGATTTTCAACCAGTGTGCTGGAAGAGGATCTTAGGTGTGCCTAAACTTTTAAATATCTTTAATGAAATTATTTTTGAAAGAAATTCAGAGCACAATAAGTATATTCTTTTTGTAACTCTTTTTTTTTTTTTTTTGATCAACATAATTTAAGTGTGCCGTGGAAGTTTAACTACAGATTCAATTTGCCGTGAGATAAAAAAGGCTGAAAACCCTGCTGTGGACATCTCAGTGCCCCCCCAGCCTCACTGTGTTCGCAAGTGAACAGTTAATTACGTATGTGTGTGATGATTTGATTAGTATCTGCCTTCCCTCCCAGGTCACAGACTCTATAAATTTTGCTCCCCGTTGTATCTGAAGCACTGATTGTGTTGGTATCACAGCGAAGGCCCCAAGTTAGTATCTGTTGAATGAATGAGGGGATCACAAGGAAGCTCCAGTGCAGTTTCAGGGTTTCCTCCAACACTCTACAACAGGGCAAGGACATTGCAAGTTTACTAGATGAACTCAGCCTTGGAGAGTAGAATGGTTGCTTGAAGAAGAAAATGGAGCATCAAAGAAAGCAAGAAGCTTTGAATGAGAGTTTTGAAATTCCATTGTTGAAATACAGTGAAGAACATATTTCATGCAATGGAAACAATAATGTTAATGGAATTGTTGCTTTGTGTTTTAACATTTTTGCACAACCAGATTTGTAAATCCTGAGGGGTTTTGGCTAAATGGTTCTTTCTTTCCCTATTCCTCCTTACTTTTTTCATCTTTGTTGCTTTCCTTTCCTTTCCTTTTTTCCCTTATTTTGTTTTCCTGGCCAGGCTCGGAGCACTCCATTCAGTCAACAGATGTAATGCAAAACATTTTTTAACCCCCCTTTGGACTTTCTAGACCTCTGAAAATTCCCTTCCAACCTGATCCTAATAGGTATGAGGTAGGTGGAGAACTTCTGTGGAAGGAGCTCTTGGAGCGCAGGAGGCTTCCTGCCACCATGGCGGCGGTTCCTGGAGTCCCCATTCTCTCCGGGTGTGCTTTACCCACTCGCTCCTGCTCTGTAGCTGGGTGGCAAATCATCTGTCCCACATATGAGGAGGCTTCAGGGACAACTTATATGAAGGAAAGTAAATTCCCTGTATACATATATCATTTAAAAGCCAACAAAGTATCACAAGAATGGGGAAAATAAATACCACCTATACCCACCATTAAATTGGAACTAACTGATCAACACCCATGTGCACATTTGGTAGTAAGCAGGTGGGAGGAGACAGGTGGGGAGGGGAAAACTCACACCCGGCAGACATGATCACACCATCCAGGGGATGGACACACTTATAACTGTGACTCAAACTGTCCAAAAGCCATTCATGTAACCAAGACGTTTGTACTCCTACAATATTCTGAAATTAAAAAAAAAAAAAATACCAGTGTGATATCACCTAACACAGTCTAGCTTTTTATTTATTTTTTATTTAAATATTATTTTTTTCTTCCAGATTCAAAATTTATATTTTGGAATATTTTTATTCCAAAATTATAATTTTATTTTATTTATTTTTTAATTTCAGATTAATATGAGGGTACAGATGATTAGGTTCCTTTGTTTGCATTTGTTAAGTGAAGTTCTACCTGGATGGAGGTGGAGAACAGTCTTCTTAATAAAGTATCACAAAAATGTTAGAGCAAGTATCCAATGCACATAATACTGTAGGAAGCCACAGTCTGGCTTCTAATTGGCTGTCCTTTCGCCTACTTTCCCTCCCCTCTCCTTTCTTCTTTCAACGAGTGATCAGGAAACAGCCGCATAGAAGGTGGTGCAGGACGGAGCAGTGAGGCAGGAGAGTGAGCAGGCAGGTGCTGCCGTGGGCCTTACGTCCAGGGGAAAGGCGTCCCTGAGCGTGAGCTCAGTGTCTCTAGTTTTCCCTCCAACACCCGAGCGTGATTCCCTTCCCTGTATCCTCCAGGAGTATCCAGCTGCAGTCTCTTTGTGAACGTTTCTTGCCAAACTCCTCCTCAGCCAGCTTCTGCAGTCCTTTCTAGCAGCTCTCCCAAATGCCCCCCAACTGGATGGAACCATCTCTCCTGAAACGTTTTCTAAAACAACGACTATTTGCATCATCTCTGATCTTTCTCTTAGACATCAGACCCTAACTGTGCCAGTCAATCGTGAAATGAGCCTTCCTAAATCACAGCATTCTATCACATTAAGCAGTCTTTCATTTATAAGGAAAAGATGGCTGGGCAGGGTGGCTCACGCCTGTAATCCTAGCACTCTGGGAAGTCGAGGTGGGAGGATCCCTTGAGGTCAGGAGTTCAAGGCCAGCCTAAGCAAAAGGAGATCCTGTCTCTACTAAAAATAGAAAAAGTATCCTGACTTGGGAGGTTGAGGCAAGAGGATCTCTTGAGCCCAAGAGTTTGAGGTTGCTGTGAGCTGTGATGCCACAGTGCTCTACCCAGGGTGAAAAAGTGAAACTGTCTCCCCCCCAAAAAAAAACCAAACAAATATATATATATATATATGGAAAAGTCTTTGAGTGTATGATATTTAATATAGAGTGGCAGGAGGGTGTTTGCCCCCAGCCCCAGGTGTCTGTCTGTGCATGTGTAACCAGGGCCCTGCCAGGCAGGCCGTGTGCCCACCAGGGCAGTATGTGTGTGTCCAGCTCTGAGTTCAGCTTCTGTGAGCATGTGCTGCTTTAGATTCAGGTGAGTATAATACAATTATAATAGTCTAGCATGTTATAATAATAATACTTCTGTAATTCCCTTAGAATTTAAGTAATCTTAGTCCATTCTACAATAAATTATTTTCCAAATGTGCTATATTGTAATGCCAATTCCTATGCCTAAAACCCATTCCTTGCTCTCCATTCTTACCTGGAAAACTCCCACATATTCTTTAACTTGAGTCAAATATCACATCCTTTCTTATTCCTTTTCTGATCATTGTAGCCCCCAATGCCCCCTATACCTCAATATTGATTTGTGACAATCTTAGGGTACTAGTATTTGTATTGCTTCATATGGTTTAAATGTGTCCATGTTTGGGAGAGTTGCTCAGTTTCTCTTGAGCTCCATAACTCCATCCCTGGAATGGGGGTGTCCTGGTGCCCATCCCCTGGGATTGCTGTGTAGAGCTATTATTGTGTGCCCCTCTTCCGTCACATTAAGCTGCTTGAGGGTAGGGACTGTATATTATTCACTCCCACATTCCTGGCTCCCATTTTTAAATGGTGGTGCTGAAGGAAGGAAGGAACAAATACTGGGTTTGGACATTTTGGTGATGCTCTTTGTTTTTCTCTCCTTAGACTTTGTTTAAACTCAGTGGAGGCTAGACTGATGGCTGACCCCATGGGTCTAGACCTGGCTCTGAGATGTTAGCTGATGAGAGAAGTGTTGATATGATTAACATTTTCTGTAAAATCTTCTGGCTTTATCAAACTGTTTGCTATGTTGTAGAAAACTTTTTTCTATCCACAATAAGCCAAATATCATAACAGTATATCATCTTCTTGGCAGTGAATATAGCTGTTCTTTCTCCAGACCACTTTGTTCATTTGGGAATTGACTCTTCTATTTTTCTTTCACACATACTTATTACTTAGAACTGAAATATTTTGTTTTAACTTCACAGAGATGGACATTTAACTTATGCATAATTGAAATGAATTTGCTTTTTTATACTTCTTTTCTCTGAAGAAGATTTCAGAGGTTGATCCTGAGTTTTCTCTGATTCAACTGTGTGTAGTTTGGGTATCAGACACCTGCGCATTTACCTAGGTGAGAATAAGAGCTGATTTCTCTTTCTCAAATACTTGTCCAGCAGGAATAGCAATTCGTATTTATTATGTACATAAAATGTCTAGACACGGTGCCAAAACCATTGTGTGGGTTTATCTAACTCAGTAGTCTAAATGGTGAAGTAATACGTGGAGTCCTCTAATTTAATGTAGCCCTTCCCCCAAATCCCTGGAGGCTCATAGCTGTACCCAAAGCCTTTGGACTCCTGTCCCCAGTATGGGGATTCTTGTGCCTAAGAAGGTCTGTTCAGAGTCTAGTCTAGATATCCTGGTTTTCAAGCACAGTTCTACAAGTCAGCTGTATCAGAATCACGTGAGATAGTTCTTTAAAAAAGTACAACTTTGCAGGTCCTACCCTAGACCTACTGAATCAGAAATTTGAGGGAGGCCTGTATGGAACTAGATCAGTGTGTCCCCCCAGAGCCCCCTTGATCGGGCCTGGGGAGGGGCTCACGTCACTCACTCCGGAGACTGTCTTCTGGAGTCATTGAATGGGGTAGGAGCTGTCTTTTTGGAGGGATCCTGGGCACCCTGGACCCCACTTCTCATAGGCATCAGCTGGCGACTTGCATGCCCTGTCTGTCGTGGTCCCCCCAGCCCATCGTGGAAGCAGTGAGGTCTGGGCAATGGTTTGGCTGTTGCCTTTGCCCTCTCTGGCGCTGGGCACTACTCACTGTGGAGATGCCCACGTCTCCCACACCCTGGGCTGTGCTCACTGTGGAGATGCCCACGTCTCCCCCTCCCCTGGGGCTGCTCACTGTGGAGATGCCCACGTCTCCCCCTCCCCTGGGGCTGCTCGCTGTGGAGATGCCCACGTCTCCCACTCCCCTGGGGCTACTCACTGTGGAGATGCCCACGTCTCCCACACCCTGGGCTGTGCTCACTGTGGAGATGCCCACGTCTCCCCCTCCCCTGGGGCTGCTCGCTGTGGAGATGCCCACGTCTCCCACACCCTGGGCTGTGCTCACTGTGGAGATGCCCACGTCTCCCCCTCCCCTGGGGCTGCTCGCTGTGGAGATGCCCACGTCTCCCACACCCTGGGCTGTGCTCACTGTGGAGATGCCCACGTCTCCCCCTCCCCTGGGGCTGCTCGCTGTGGAGATGCCCACGTCTCCCCCTCCCCTGGGGCTGCTCACTGTGGAGATGCCCACGTCTCCCCCTCCCCTGGGGCTGCTCGGTGTGGAGATGCCCACGTCTCCCCCTCCCCTGGGGCTGCTCGCTGTGGAGATGCCCACGTCTCCCCCTCCCCTGGGGCTGCTCGCTGTGGAGATGCCCACGTCTCCCCCTCCCCTGGGGCTGCTCACTGTGGAGATGCCCACGTCTCCCCCTCCCCTGGGGCTGCTCGGTGTGGAGATGCCCACGTCTCCCCCTCCCCTGGGGCTGCTCGCTGTGGAGATGCCCACGTCTCCCCCTCCCCTGGGGCTGCTCGCTGTGGAGATGCCCACGTCTCCCCCTCCCCTGGGGCTGCTCGCTGTGGAGATGCCCACGTCTCCCCCTCCCCTGGGGCTGCTCGCTGTGGAGATGCCCACGTCTCCCCCTCCCCTGCTGTGCTTTCCCTCCCTCTTCTCATTATTTTGGACCAAACTGAAACAGTTTTTAGACCTGGTCTGGGAGTGAGAAAGATGGCTGTGTACATACTAGTCTTTTTGTCTTTTGCTTATATTAGTGTTATTTAAATGCAATGGTCAAGTATTGGCAAAGTTTGCTTTCTATTTCTGCAGAAGATGGCTCAGGTCTTGCTGCCAGACTGGGAAAAAGTGGGAATGGGGACAGAAACATATCTTGCAATAGCGGTTGGAGAAATGAAAATGGGAAACTGAGAGCTGGTTTGCACACCCAGTGTGCTATTTTTCGTTGAAAATGTTAAGCTGCAATGGATATTTTGGCTGGAAATAACGGGTTAGCAAGGAAAGGAGGCCTTCTGTGGCAGTTTGATAGCAGCAGTAAGAACATATTGTCCATGAATTATAGGTATGTCACAAATAATCTCATGGTTCAGATATGAGTCCTGATTGTCTTATATGAATGTATAAGTCATGAGTTTGCTATAATAATATTAAAAATAAGTACAACTACCATTTATCGAGTGTCTGTAAAATGCCTTACATACTTTCCCTCATTTGATCTTCATAGTAATCCTGTGAAATGAATGTTACTGTCCAGTTTTACTGATGAGAAAGATGGGGCTCAGAGAGCTTAGTTGACTTACATATCACACAGCTATTAAGCAAAGGAGGTACCCCGTTTCCCCGAAAATAAGACAGTGTCTTATTTTAAGGTGTGCTCCCAAAGATGCACTAGATCTTATTTTCAGGGGATGTCTTATCTTTCCTGTAAGTAGCTCTTATTTTCGGAAGATGTCTTATTTTCGGGGAAACAGGGTAGGACTCAGTCCTAGGCCCATCTGAGGTCAATGCCCAATTCTTTATCTGTGTGTATTGCCTACTATTGCTAGACTGAGAGGCTCTGGTGGTTCCTTCCCACCTATTTGTTCTGTTTATTTCTCATTGTTTATTATGACACAGCTGTTCCATTTAGAGGCTGAACTTCTCTCCAGGACAGAGTTGTGCTGGGACTGTTCCTTCCCTTTTGTGGTGAGTGAGCTGGAGTTTGTCAGCATGTCAGAGTCCAGGGTTTTTTTCCTTGCAATTTTTTTTTGTTGTTTGTTTGGCACTAAAGTAAGTAAATCTTGGGAAATTATTCCTTAGGTGATTCCATTAGGTCAGAATCAGGTTTAAATGGATAACATGATGTGATGGTGGCAGCTGAATATTAAAAGCAAGGAGTCATTTTGGAAAAGACGACAAGAAAAATGAGCACGATCTTGGTAGCTGCTTATATTAGAGTTCCTGATTAATGTCTACTTTCAAGAAATAGTGTTGGTTAATGCAGCTCTAATCATCGCACCAGTCACAACCATTTAGCTGTGTTTATGTAATAAAACAATATGCAGGCAGGGCTGGCTGGAATGTCAGCTTCTTCCACAAAGGGAAGGACATAAAGGCAGGACACCATTCTAACGTGACCAAGTCAGTTGTGCAAGCACAGCACTCAGTCAGTCATCAATTCAGTGTTACTTCTTTTGTGGGCTCGGAAGGGACCTAAAAGAATTGCCCACAAGGGTCTTCTCCCAATTCAGTTAGCCTCTTTCCTTCTACACCTTCCACACCTCACAAGCAAATCGGACTGGAGGCTGTAACCAGCAAACCCCAGCTGTCCTGGGCTGTGTTGGTTTCTCCTGCTTAGTGTTTATGATAACTTTGATTTGGAGCCCAAAGTTGAACCACAGAGACTTTAGATACATAACTGGATTTGTTTGTTTGTTTGTTTCTCATTGAAAAATGTAGGAAATGTCAGGACTTGGTGGGAGCTGAATTGGAATGAGCCTGTGCTCTCCAGCCCACCCCAACTCTAGCCCTTGCTTCGTTCTTGGTCCCCTTGTGGGCCCCAGATGCAGTGGAGTTGTGGCCACTGCTGCGTTCTCTCTCCAACTCCCTGTGGGTGGAGCAACAGTTCTGATTGGTTTGGAAATGGTTCTCTTATCACTGTGCCATTTTTTGTAAGCAGGAATTTGAGATCCACACTGTTATAAATGTCCTCAGAGGCCCAGAAATGCATCAAGTGCAGGATATGGCGCTTGGCAAACACCTGTTAAATGAGTGAATCCATCAGTAGAACTGCTGGGTGCTTGGGGACTCAGGGTCACTTGTTTGGCTGGAAGAAGAGACATTAAGAAGCGGTTTGGGAACATCAATGACCTTCTGTAAATACATGAAGAGGTTGGATGACAGCTAGCAATTTTTCCATTTCCGTGAAATAAAGGATTATATTTTTATTTTGTCATGGAGCACCTTGGTGACTTTTGGAGACATTAAACTATGGTGACCTTATAAAACTTCAGTAAGTTTTCCTCGTCTCATCTAAGCAAAAAGTCCTCTGGTGTTCACTTGGTTCTGACACTCTCTCTAACCTGATCCTGACTGTTTCTCCCAGTATGGGCTATGAAACAGGGACCTCCTTGCCCTGTGCCCCAGACGCCTTCAGTGTTAACCATGAACCCTTGTTTTGTTAATAACTTCCCTGAAATGAAAAATGTAAGTTATTAATGCTTCTATCACCACGGTTAGGACTAAGGCTCCGCAGACTGACTGAGTTTGGCCCTGAGAAAATTATATCACATTAAGAAGTGTCTTAATTTTCTTACCTGCAAAATGGGTATCCTAGTAGGACCTAGATCATAGCATTGTGAGAACAGTGCCTGACATATCATAACCTGGGAAATGATAGCTGCTATTCTGGTAGTGGTAGTGATGACCCAAGTGATGTATGTCTTAAATTATAAAAATGTAGCCACTAAGACTTTTTTTTTGTGATTTAGTTTTGTCCCTTTTCTCCCAAGCTTTATTCTGATGTAATTAACAAATAAAATTGTGTCTATTTGAAGTATACTAGTTTTCTCTTACATGTTTTTATTACTTTCAGAATTAGTCCTTTTGCCACCAGACTGCAAAAATATCAGATACCCCCGCCCACCCCCTTACAGCGTCAGTTTGATCGAGTAAAACAGGAACCTTTCCAGTGTGCATACAGGGGGCCGTTGCTTTCCTAGTTATGACAGACAGATGAGGGCTGTTTGAGGGAAGGCAATTGTCTTCCTACAGTAATTATTCATCTGTGAAAAGTCCAACACTCTCTTAGCCCTGATTACTGCTGGAAAACAGGGTCTGGTTTCTGCATGAGCTCCTTGTAGTGAGAGGCCAGCTTTGGAATGTGGTGTGCTGATCGGCCACAGGGGTCTGGGTTTCATCTGTGTTATTGGAATATCTCAGTTTATCTGTTTTCCACAGGGGATTACAGCTCTCTTTAGGAGTCTAGAAAGTTCTGAAATGAAAGCATACTTCAGGGGTAAGACATGCTTATCCCAAACCTACTGGCAGTCTTCGCAGGGTTAACAGTGTATGCTAACCTTGAGGAGACTTTACTTTTTTCTAAGCCATCAAACCACAGGATTTTAAAGCTGGCTTTATCAGCACTATTCCCTCTAATCCACCCCTTACTTACTTTGGGCACAAGCTTGATTTCAGGGGCAATGTTGTAAATGTTTATGTCAGGCCTTTGCTTGCCTCTTTCTTAAAGATTCTTTTCAGATCTCTACCAAGAAATAGTGAATTCTATCAGAATTCTTTGGCTCCCAAGTGGTTTTCCTACTCCATGTGATGAGGACGCCACTGAAACACGCTGGATGCCTTGGGAATTATAAGAGGAAATATGTGAAGGAGGACAATTAAAAGGTGGAAGAGGAGGAAGGAAGTGTTCTAGAGTCAGAACCAAATGTTTCCTCACCAGTTATGCCCGTGACCTTGGCCAGTTCTTACTTCCAGTTTCATCTTTTGTGAGTCAGGAATCTTACGAGGGTGGTGGGTGGGATCGCTGCTCACCCAGCCCACAGTCTGCACTCCATCCATAGCACGGTGCTGTGATTGCTGCTCACATTTCCATGACTAGCTCCCCACTGAACCTGGAAGAAAATTCTACTTATCCCGGTTGTAGATCTTATGTTTTCAAAGCATTTTCTAAACACCTTTTCCTTATAGGAATGATTGATATATCTCTTTATGATTATATGTCATTTCAAATTTTATTGGCCACCACATCTTCATTTAATCAGTAACAACTCACAGATGGGGAAATTCAGTCACCAATATGACTGGTGTTATTTACTTTCAACTCCCAGGAGACCATGAACCGCTTTGGCTGGTCATTTCATTGTCATCCTGTATATATGGAACATCTAGTATCCGTGAGCAGGAGTGGGTTCTGGGGATACAAGGGCAAGTGAGGAGAAGCCCTCGCCCACGGTCAGCTTGGCCTTGGTGGCAATGTCATTTTTCTAGTGTGCAAGTCCCTCTTACACTGTGTGTACCTGACATACAGCGCTCAGGGCAGGTCTATTTATTTATTATTTTTATTACAAATTAATATGAGGATACAGATGTTTAGGTTACATTGTTTATGGTTCTAAGGTAAAGTTCAAGTTGTAGCTGAGCCTTCACCCAGGGGGTGCTGACACCCTCACATTGTGCACCTTATGTGAGATCCCACAATCACCCTCCCTTCTTGGGCAGATTGCCCTCCCTCCCTTTCCCTCTTCACTCCCCTCCCTTCCTTCTTGCTAGAATATATCTGGGTTTGTTTCTTTCCTGTGGATATTTAGTTGTTTATATATTGGTTACACATCAGTATTGAGTACATTGGATACTTACGTTTCCATTCTTGAGATACTTTATTAAGAAGAATGTGTTTCAGGCGGCTCCTGTGGCTCAGTGAGTAGGGCGCCGGCCCCATATACCGAGGGTGGCAGGTTCAAACCTGGCCTCGGCCAAATTGCAACAAAAAAAAAAAAAAGAAGAAGAAGAAGAATGTGTTTCAACTTGAACCAGGTAAACACAAAAGATGTAAAGTCTCCATCTTTTCTAATGGGTGAATAGTACTCCGTGGTGTACGCATGCCAGTTTGTTAATTCACTCATGGGTGATGGGCACTTTGGTTGCTTCCCCGTCTTGGCAATATGTGAATTGAGCTGCAATAAACATTCTGGCGCAAATGTTCAGGGCGGGCTTTTTTTTTTTTGCGGTTTTTGGCTGGGGCTGGGTTTGAACCTACCACCTCTGTCATATGGGGCCGGCACCCTACTCCTTTGAGCCACAGGCACTGCCCTGTTCAGGGACGGTTTTGAGCTACCTGGAGTGCTGCTACTCTCCTTCTGTAGAGAATGAAAAGCCCTCTTCTCCTGAGTCTCAGGGTCTGTCAGGTAAGGTGCAGAAATTTTGTCTAGGTACAATTAGAATAATGCATGTTGATTGTCTTTCTTCAACAGCTTTTCACCTGCTATCCCATATGGAATTCCAGCATAACTGTGACAAGGTAGTGGCACCTAGAGGCTCTGTGATGGCTTAAGAATTATCAGTATTTCAAAGACATATTAACATACTCTGCCTTACAATCTCCTTCAAAATCTGAAAGCACTGTGCTAGTCTGTTGCTCATTGAGAAATATGTGACTCAGTATTCTTCCAGTTGTCAGATATGAAAGAAAATCCAACTGAATGAATCATATAAGGGAGTTTATTTGTTCATGGAACTAAACATCCCAAGGCCATCCAGCATGAAAAACAGTTGGATTCAGGAGTGGAAACAGTGTCGTCAGAACGCCATCTTTTTCTGCCCCTCCAGTGTGCTTCTCCTGTGTAATACATCCTGTTATATTTCTGCCCCTCCAGTGTGCTTCTCCTGTGTAATACATCCCGTTATATTTCTGCCCCTCCGGTGTGCTTCTCCTGTGTAATACATCCCGTTATGTTTCTGCCCCTCCGGTGTGCTTCTCCTGTGTAATACATCCCGTTATGTTTCTGCCCCTCCGGTGTGCTTCTCCTGTGTAATACATCCCGTTATATTTCTGCCCCTCCAGTGTGCTTCTCCTGTGTAATACATCCCGTTATATTTCTGCCCCTCCGGTGTGCTTCTCCTGTGTAATACATCCCGTTATGTTTCTGCCCCTCCGGTGTGCTTCTCCTGTGTAATACATCCCGTTATGTTTCTGCCCCTCCGGTGTGCTTCTCCTGTGTAATACATCCCGTTATATTTCTGCCCCTCCGGTGTGCTTCTCCTGTGTAATACATCCCGTTATGTTTCTGCCCCTCCGGTGTGCTTCTCCTGTGTAATACATCCCGTTATGTTTCTGCCCCTCCGGTGTGCTTCTCCTGTGTAATACATCCCGTCATATTTCTGCCCCTCCGGTGTGCTTCTCCTGTGTAATACATCCCGTTATATTTCTGCCCCTCCGGTGCCCCTCCAGTGTGCTTCTCCCATGTACTATATCCTGTTATACACCTTGTGTTACCTGTTAGTTGTTCACCACATACTTCCAACTTGCTTTCCTCTGGGTATGTGGTAGGATTGTGCTTACCTGTCCTCCAGAGTTAGGTGTGGCAACATGATTTTCTTGTACCAATAAAATGTGACCATAAGAGGCATGTGTCACATCTCAGCAGAAGTTTTTAGGAACCAGGATGTCATTCACTCAGTCTCCTTCTCTCCACCTGGCGATCACTGATGTGTGTGTTAAGATGGACCCTCCATAACTGTAGTTCCCTTAGTGACTCAGTGAACAGAGTTCCCCTGCTGAGCTAAGAGGGGCATTGGGCATGAGGCAGAAGTTCCGTTGCATTAATTCACTGAGGTTTTGTATTTTGCTATAACTTAAGATAACCTATCCTGACTAGCATACATACTGCTGGTTCATATCCAAGTGAAAACAAAAGGTATTTTTATTTGGTTGCTCAAATAAGTCCTAGCATTTTAAGAGACAGGTTCTTGCTCTATTGCCCAGGCAGTGTCACTGTTACCCAAACTGGTCTCAAATTTCTGGCCTCAAATGATCCTCCTGCTTCAGCCTCCTACAGTGCTAGGATTGCAGGTATAAGTCAGTGCACCCTGGTATGAACTCTGAATAGCTATGGTCAGATGATGTTCCCATCTCTCAATGAACCCTGTGGCCTAGGAATGCAGTGTTTTGATTGGTCAGGCCAAGGTCACATCTTTATTCTTGGGCCAGAGGGAAAATTAGCTCTCTAATGTTCATGGACAGAGTGAGAGAGATGTAGGTATCCAAAAGACATAGAGGCATCAGAAAAATTGAGGATGAATGCTGGGCAGAATAAAACAAAATATGTCCTCTACACTCTAAGTAGTAGTAAATAATTTCTTTATCATTTCATTTTTGTTCTGGAACAACCATTACATTGCTAGACCTTTTAGAAGGCCAGTGTCTTTAAGAACCTACTAAAGTGAGTTTTATGGCCTCTTTATTGCCATACTATAAATATATATGTCAGGAAAAAAATATAAATTGCCAAACCTAAAGTGGAAAAAACCATCAGCCACACTTCTAAGTGTCAGGAAAAAAACCCCACAAATTAACATCAATGTTACTACCTTTTTTTCCTCAAGTTTCTTCCCCCTTCCCCTACTAACTTTAGCATTGGTTCAGCTTTAAGGAGAGAACATGTCTGGTCTTCTCCCTCTTTGGACTCTTACAGTGATTGATGATCTGTCTACCTCTGACTGACACTCATTAATAATGTCTTCTAGAAATGGGATGAAAGCAAATCTTATACCACTTCCATGTGTATAGAAAATTCTAAGATGGACCTGGCACTGAGTAAAAAACAGGTCTCACTGTATATTTTCAAAAATGTAAAGATTCTGTGGCACAGTCTTCTTTCTTTGAGTTACCTTTACCATGTTCTTTCTGTTTTTCCTTGAATGACACACTTCTAAGTCTCCTAACTATACTATTTTCTTCTTCTTGTGTTCTAGTTTGTGCACTTGATTTGCTTTTATTTTCCTAACTTGGTTACAATCTCTTATCTACTAATTTTGTGTGTTTAGACCATTTACATTTATTGTAATTATTGAAATGTTTGTATTTTGGTCTACTATTTCATTATTTGTTTTCTGATTATTGTTTCAATTTTTCATTCTGGTGTTTTTCTTTTCTTGTCTCCTTTTGGATTATTTGGACATTTTTTAGTATTCTGGGTTTTGTGTTGTTTGTATGTTTGTTTGTTTCTTGAGACAGGGTCTCACTCTGTAGCCCAAATTGGAGTGCAGTGGCACAATCATAGCTCACAGCAACCTCAAACTCCTAGGCTCAAGTGATCCTCTTGCTTTAGCCTCTTGAGTATCTGAGACTACACACATGTGTCACCATGCCCAAGTAACTTTTCTATTTTTTGTTGAGGTGGGGTCTTGCTCTTGGTCAGGCCATTCTTGATCTCCTGGCCTCAAGCAATCCCCTGCCTCAGCTTCCTCCCACCTCAGCTTACTCCCAAATTCTGTGGTTATACAGATGAGCCACTGAGCCTGGCCTCAGTATTTGGTTTTAATTTTTATATTTTGTGTTTTCTTCTACCTTTTTGTGTCATGTTTTTATTTTTTTATTGTTACAATAAATGAGATTTTATTTTAAAAGTCACAATATTGTATTTATCAACATTTAAATATTTTGGTGTATGTAAACAGAGTTTACATTCTCAGTTATTATTTGGCTGATACATATATGTGTAGAGTTTTTAGAAGTTGCTCTAGAAATTCCAGTACACACACTTAACATGGTCTATTTGCAATCAAAATTTTACTATTTCAAGTGGAAAGTACAAACATTTCTCACATATATCTAAGTCCTTTATGTTGTAGTTCTCTTATATATTACATTTATATATGTTAAAAGCTCTTGTACGCAATGTTATGGTTTATTTCAGTCATTGAATATATTTTAAAGATCTCATTAGAAGAATAATATATTAATTATATTTACCATTTATATTATTTTTCCTTCATTTCTGATATTCCAAGTTTCTTTCTGATGGCATTTTTCTTTTGTCTAAAGAACTTCCTTTAGCAATTCTTCTAAGAATAGGTCTGCTGGCAATGAAGTCTCTTAATTTTCTTTCATCAGAAAATATTGATTTTATCTTTAATTCTGAAGAATGTTTTTACTGAATAGAGTTAATGCATATAGTTTACTTAGATGTTGCAGAATTCTCCTACACAGGGATTACACCTTCCCATAAATCATGTATGAGAGGGCCTATGTTCCTTCAGCCTTACCAACAGACAGTATTACCAATCTTTTTTGAAATATAACAGTTAATATTTAATAGGTGCTAACTATGGGTCAGGCTTGATATTATGACTTTTCAGATGTTTTTCCCTTTTATTGTTTTTATTTTTTTTTTATTAAGTCATTTGTACATAGGTCATAAATACATTTATGCCATTATGGGATTCTATGTGTTGATTATTTGTACAAATTGGAGTGCTTACATCCTACTAATCAACATAGCCTTCACCTCATTTACCCAATTACAGCACTAAGACATTTGTGTTCTACGCATGATAAATCCAGCTTGTACTCCATAGGTGTGGTCCCCCTACTATCCCTTCCTCTATCAACCCACCCCCCTCCCCTCCCCTCTCCCTTCCCTTCCCTCCTTCATCCTAGGCTAAAGTTGTGTTTCATTTTTCATATGCAAGTGTGAGTGATTATAAATTGGTTTCACAGTAGTACTGAGTACATTGGATATTTTTTTTCCATTCCTGAGATACGTTACTAAGAAGATTATTTTCCAGCTCCATCCATATAAACATAAAAGAGGTAAAGTCTCCATTTTTTTTAATGCTGCGTAGTATTCCATGGTATACATATACCACAATTTATTAATCCATTCATAGGTTGATGGGCACTTGGGCTTCTTCCATGACTTGGCAATTATAAATTGAGCTGCAATGAAAAATCTGGTGCAAATATCTTTATTGTCAAATGATTTTTGGTTCTTTGGATATACACCTAGAAGAGGAATTGCAGGATCAAACGGCAGGTCTATGTTTAGATCCCCCTGAGTGTTCTCCAAACTTCCTTCCAGAAGGATAGTTTTCAATGTAATTTTAATATGAATTTCTCTTTTAAGTGAAGTATATTTTTTACATATTTTAATGTAATTTTACATGTTTATGTGCATTTTTATTCATATCCTTTGCCCATATTGTAGTCTTTTATTTTTTATCAATTTTTAGAAGTTCTGTATAAATTAGGGATGTTAGTTCTTTATGATACATTTGCAAATAATTTCTTCTATTTTATCTTATGATTTTGCTTATGGTATTTTACTTTTTAGTATTTTTTTACATTTATATATGTGTATGTGTATATATATATATATATATCTTTTTTTTAAATTTCAGAAAACCTTTTCTACTCCCAGATTATAAAGGAATTATTAGGAATTTATCCGTAGAAAATTAATTGTATGGTTTTATTTTTTAAGTATCTGATCAGTTTGAAGTTTATGTTTATGGATGCCATAAGGAATAGATCAAAATTTATGTTAATCCAAATGGCTATCCAATTGACCCAACACCATCTATTAAAAAGTTCATCTTTGCTCCAGCATTTTAAGTTGTACCTGTATCAAATGTCCATCTATGATCAAATTGCTTTCTGGACTTGCCATTCTGCTCATTAATTTTTGTGTCTATCTATGTTCCACGACCACACTGCTGTAGTGGTGGAGACTTTATTGGGGTTTAAATATCTGGTATAGTTATTCCTTTTTCACACCTCTTCCTTTTCATTGTTTTCCTTGATATTCTTCTTAGGTTATTTTTAAATTTTTTTTTCCTATTTTCCCTTTGATTAATGCCCAACTTGTCAGAGACAAGTTATTTTTTCATATGAACTTTAGTGTGGAGTAAAGTCAATTTTTTATTTCCAGGGGTAAAAAGGCTTATTTTTTTCGGGATTTCACAAAGCTGATCTAGTGAGCACAGGCATCTTTTTGAGAAATCCTAACTGAGAGCCAGGAAGGTCTTCCCATGTGTTTGAGTCTATGTATGTGTTTTTTTTTTTTTTTTTTAAATCATAGCTGTGTACATTAAATGTGATCATGGGGCACAATACAGTGGTTTTATAGACCGTTTGACAAATTTTCATGACACTGGTTAACATAGCTTTCCTGGTATTTTCTTAGTTATTTTGTTAAGACATTTATATTCTACATTTACTAAGTTTCACATGTACCCTTGTAAGATGCACCGCAGGTGTAATCCCACCAATCACCCTCCCTCCACCCATTCTCCCCCCTCCCCTCCCTCTTCCCTTTCCCCCATTCTTAGGTCATAACTGGGTTATAGCTTTCATGTGAAAGCCATAAATTAGTTTCATAGTAGGGCTGAGTACATTGAATACTTTTTCTTCCATTCTTGAGATACTTTACTAAGAAGAATATGTTCCAGCTCCATCCATGTAAACATGAAAGAGGTAAAGTCTCCATCTTTCTTTAAGGCTGCATAATATTCTATGGTGTACATATACCACAATTTATTAATCCATTCGTGGATTCATGGGCACTTGGGCTTTTTCCATGACTTAGCAATTATGAATTAGGCTGCAATAAACATTTTGGTACAAATGTCTTTGTCATAATGTGATTTTTGGTCTTCTGGGTATAAACCTAGTAAAGGAATTATAGGATTGAATGGCAGATCTATTTTTAGATCTCTAAGTGTTCTCCAAACATCTTTCCAAAAGGGACGTATTAATTTGCATTCCCCCCAGCAGTGCAAAAGTGTTCCCTTTTCTCCACATCCATGCCAACATCTCTGGTCTGGGGATTTTGTGATATGGGCTAATCTTACTGGAGTTAGATGATATCTCAAAGTAGTTTTGATTTGCATTTCTCTGATGATTAAAGATGATGAGCATTTTTTCATATGTCTATAGGCCATGTGCCTGTCTACTTCAGAGAAGTTTCTCTTCAAGTCCCTTGCCCAGCCTGCAATGGGATCACTTCTTTTCTTGCTAATATGTTTGAGTTCTCTGTGGAGTCTGGTTATTAAACTTTTGTCGGAGACATAACCTGCAAATATCTTCTCCCGTTCTGAGGGCTGTTTGCTCACTTCACTTACTATGTTCTTGGCTGTGCAGAAGCTTTTTAGTTCGATCAGGTCCCAGTACTGTATTTTTGAAGCTGCTTCAATTGCCCGGGGGGTCCTCCTCATAAAATACTCGCCCAGACCGATTTCTTCAAGGGTTTTCCCTGCACTCTCTTCTAGTATTTTTATAGTTTCATGTCTTAAGTTTAAATCTTTAATCCAATGAGAGTCTATCTTAGTTAATGGTGAAAGGTGTGGGTCCAGTTTCAGTCTTCTACAGGTTGCCAGCCATTTAACCATTTGTTAAATAGGGAATCTTTTCCCCACTGAATGTTTTTAATTGGCTTGTCAAAGATCAAATAACGGTAAGTAGCTGGATTCATGTCTTGGTTCTCTATTCTGTTCCAGACATCTGCTTCTCTGTTTTTGTGGCAGTACCATGCTGTTTTGATCACTATCGATTTATAGTACAGTCTGAGGTCTGGTAGCGTGATTCCTCCTGCTTTGTTTTTATTTCTGAGTAATGTCTTGGCTATTCGAGGTTTTTTTACTGATTCCATATAAAACAAAGTATTATTTTTCAAGATCTTTAAAGTATGATAGTGGAGCTTTAATAGGGATTGTATTAAAATTGTATATTGCTCTGGGTAGTATGGACATTTTAACAATGTTGATTCTTCCCAGCCATAAGCATGGTATGTTTTTCCATTTGTTAACATTTTCAGCTACTTCTTTTCTTAGAGTTTCATAGCTCTCTTTATAGAGATCTTTCACGTCCTTTGTTAGGTATACTCCCAAATATTTCATCTTCTTTGGCACAACTGTGAAAGGAATAGAGTCCTTAACTATTTTTTCAGCTTGACTATTGTTGGTATATATAAAGGCTACCAATGTATGAATGTTGATTTTGTAACCTGAGACGCTGCTGTATTCCTTGATCACTTCTAAGTGTTTTGTATTAGAATCCCTAGCATTTTCCAGATATGCAATCATATCATCTGCGAAGAGCGAAAGTTTGATCTCTTCCGACCCTATGTGGATACCCTTGATCACCTTTTCTTCCCTAATAGCAGTGGCTAAAACTTCCATTACAATGTTAAAGAGCAGTGGAGACAATGGGCAGCCTTGTCTCGTTCCTGATCTGAGTGGAAATGATTTAAATTTAACTCCATTCAATATGATATTGGCTGTGGGTTTGCTGTAGATGGCTTCTCTATCAGTTTAAGAAATGTCCCTTCTGGGCGGCGCCTGTGGCTCAGGGAGTAGGGCGCTGGTCCCATATGCCAGAGGTGGCCCGTTCAAACCCAGCCCCGGCCAAAAACAACAAAAACAACAACAACAAAAAAAGAAATGTCCCTTCTATACCAATTTTCTTGTGTTATGATCATGAAGGATGCTGGATATTATCAAAAGCTTTTTCTGTATCAATTGAGAGAATCATATGGTCTTTGTTTTTTAATTGGTTTGTGTG
Source organism: Nycticebus coucang (assembly GCF_027406575.1). Taxonomy (NCBI): domain Eukaryota; kingdom Metazoa; phylum Chordata; class Mammalia; order Primates; family Lorisidae; genus Nycticebus; species Nycticebus coucang. Next base: position 3,412,268 of record NC_069802.1, read on the forward strand.
CTGAATTATACTTACAGATTTACGTATATTGAACCAGCCTTGAAACCCTGGGATAAAACTGACTTGGTCATGATATATAATTTGTTTGATGTGTTTCTGGATTCTGTTTGTTAGGATCTTGTTGCATATTTTTGCATCTATATTCATTAGTGATATTGGTGTGTAATTTTCTTTTCTTGTTGGGTCTTCTCCTGGTTTGAGGATCAGGGTGATGTTTGCTTCATAGCACGTATTAGGTAGTCTTCCTTCTCTTTCTATATTTTGGAACAGGTTGAGTAATATAGATACTAGTTCCTCTTTAAAGGTTTGGTAGAATTCTAATGTGAAGCCATCTGGTCCTGGTCTTTTCTTTTTAGAGAGATTTTATATGGTTGATGGTATTTTAGAACTTGATATTGGCCTGTTCCACTTGATTCTGGGTAAGTCTTGGAAGGTGACGTGCTTCCAAGTATTGGTCAATTTCCTTCAGATTTTCACATTTCTGAGAATGAAGTTTCTTGTAATATTCATTAAAGGATTTTTTGAATTTCTGAGGATTCTGTTGTTATTTTGTCTTTGTCGTTTCTGATTAATGAGATTAGAGATTTTACTCTTTTTTTCCTGGTTAGGTTAGCCAAAGATTTACCTATTTTATTGACCTTTTCAAAAAACCAACTTTTTGATTTATTGATCTGTTGTATAATTCTTTTTTTTCAATTTCATTTAATTCTGCTCTAATTTTGGTTATTTCTTTTCTTCTACTCAGTTTGAGGTTGGAATGTTCTTCCTTTTCCAGTACTTGACATGTCCCATTAAGTTAATTTCCTCTCTTTTTGTTCTCTTGAGGAAGTCTTGCAGTACTATAAATTTCCCTCTTAGGACTGCCTTTGCGGTATCCCAGAGGTTCTGATAATTCGTGTCTTCATTGTCGTTTTGTTCCAAAAATTTGGCAGTATCCCTCTTTTTTTTTTTTTTATGATCATGGGGCATCATACACTCGCTTCATAAACCATTTGACACATTTTTATCACAGTGGTTAACGTAGCCTTTCCAGTGTTATCTCAGTTACTGTGCCAAAACATTTACATTCTACATTTACCAAGTTTCGCAAATACCCCTTTAAGATGCACCACACATCTCTGACCCAGCTATCATTCAGCATAAGGTTATTTAACTTCCATGTTTTTGTGTGAGTATGCAGGTTCCTGTTGTTACTGAGTTCAACTTTTATTCCATGGTGGTCCGAGAAGATGCAAGGAATAATTTCTATTCCTTTAAATTTACTGAGGTTAGACCTGTGATCTAAGATGTGATCAATTTTGGAGCATGTTCCGTGGGCTGATGAGAAGTATGTGTATTCAGTTTTGTTGGAATGAAATGTTCTGAGATGTCTGCTAAATCCAAATGTTGGATGGTTAGGTTTAAATCTAAAATTTCTTTGCTCAGCTTCTTATTGGAGAATCTATCCAACACTGCCAAAGGAGTGTTGAAATCTCCAACTATTATGGAGCTGGAGGAAATCAAGTTGTTAGAGTTTCTCTTAGAAATTGAGGTGCATTCTGGTTGGGTGCATAAATATTAATAATTGAAATTGAAATTGAAATCATATTGAGTATTACCCTTAACAAATATGAAGTGACCATTCTTATCCTTCCTTCCTTTTGTTGGTTTAAAGCCTATTGTGTCTGCAAATAGAAATGCAACACAATTCTATTCAGATCCTGCAATTGAATTTCAGGATCTCTTGGCATGTCTGAAACATTCTCTTTCGTAATTTCATGGAGAAGGGCCTCTGTGCCTTGCGAGGCCACTTCATCACTTTCAGGGATTCCAATGTGGTGGATATTAGCCTTATTCGAATTATCCCAGAGCTCTTGGAGAGCATGATCTGTTTTTGCTCTCCATTTCTCTTCCTCTTTGAGAGTTTGAATATTCAGTTAGCTGTCAGTTCTAGCTTCCTGCGTTCCTTTGTCTATAAACTGATAATCCCCTGAGGGCCGGGTCCATCTTAGGCTCAGTAAAGTGGTCCTCTGGGTCAGCCCCACCCTGGGAATTTTCCGGCTCTGAGCGTGTGTTTTCTAGCCCCGGAGCTCCACCCAGGCCGGTACCACCTCAGGCAAAGCCTTTACTCACGGGGCCTGTGTTTCCTTCCCAGATCTGTTCCATGGTGGTTTCCACCAGAGAAGATGCCTCACCTCGTCTGGTTGCCCAGGGAGACAGGGGGTGTGGCTTCAGAATATTCGGGAGTGAGCCCTATTGTTGCCAAAACAGCTGCTGCTCTGTGCCTCAGGGCACCACCGCTCCGGTGTGGTTCCCTCTCAGCCGACTGTTCTCTGCTCACTCCCATGCCACAGAATCAGCACTGACCAGCTGTAGTCTAGGCCTGTCCACACCCCTTGAGAAATCACCCAAGAATCTGGACTCCTGCAAGCAGGCCTCCAGAACTCAGAGTGTGACTGGAGGGGAGTGCTGGGAGCTCCGAACTGCAGGTAGAGAATATATACAGTTTTATACAGTTTTATGCCTGGCAGGAGAATACTGTGGCACCCTAGTTGGGGAGGTAGGTCCAGTTTTTAGAGGGTCCCTCCTGTGGAGTATAATGGAAGGAACTTTGAACTCTGCTCATTTGTTTTTGGGGCACTCCGAGCCATTCTCATGGGGGAGGGGACTCCCGTCCTCTTGGTGATGGATTTTGTACCTTTTGTTTGTATCCTTGTGGTCGCAGCTCGCCTCAGCGGGCTTGATGTGCATTCTTCAACCTTCTCTCTTGGTGCAGCTCTAATCCACCAGGTTACTTGCTAAATTTCTGTCCTTTAACTCTCCTTCTGGATGGAAGTCTCTGTGGAAAGCCGGCTTCAGTCATCCATCTTGTCTCCACCCCTGTGTTTATGTTTTGTAGGGGCATTTTATTAAAGTATTTTTATATAGGTTTGAAAGTTCGAAAGCTTTCTTTTCTTTTTCTTTTTTTCCATTAGTATTACAAATGGGCTTTTCTCTACCATTATATCTTTTAACTTCAACCAATGTTTTCTTAAATTTCTGCTTAAAAGCACTGCTTAGTACATTTTTTTTTTTTTTGTCCATTTCAAACAAGCTATCTCAGCAGTGCCAGACTGTGGGCTGTGCATCAGAGATATTTCTTCCATGAGTAACTTCCTCTATATCAGCAGATAAGTTTAAAACGTCACATATGTACTGTGAACGACCATCTACTGGAACCTGTCACTTTCTAGAATTTAAAACATCAACTATTATCAAATGAGAATACCAGTCTAGAAACTTATGAATTGCTCTTTGGTTGGTGCAACAGGAATGTTGTAACAGGGGTCAAAGAGAGGAACGGGACCAGAGAGAGGCCCCCTACTTCCTTTGTCTGTGCATCAGCATCTGGAAATGCCGTTCTCCTATGCTGACAGCACAGGACCTGTAAAGCCTGGTCCTCAGTTTCTACAAGCCAATCCATTTCATAATGCTCCAGAGGTGGTGTGCTAAGTATTTTACCATACAGAACGTGCTGGTGGTTTCTTCCCTATCCATGGAAGCTGTAGTGTTTCACTGTAATCTTTGTGTTTGACTTTTTTCTGTCTCCACTGAGGCATTTGAAGTTATGCCAGAAGTGGGGATCTGTCTTTTTTATACTTAATCTCACAGCTGTGGGTTTGCATGATTCACTCTGAAACTTAGTTTGGGGGTCGTGTTGATTATTTGTGCAAAAGTTCTGAGCATTTGCATAGTCATGAGATTTTAATGGCAACTTACCACCCATACTTTAAATTTTTCATTTAACTTGGATATATCTTACCCTCACTGGAAGAGATACATAGTAAAATATACTTTAAAAGAAAGCAAATTTTTGGACCCAGAATAATGCTGAAGTAAAGCAGAATTCATTTTCCATAATCTTTTGATTCTTACTAGGGTTGGGCTGATTCCATAGGGAGCCTTGTGTATCTGTCCATACATTCCTCGTCCAAATCCTGTTCTCACAGGATGCTTGACCAAATGCCTACAAAAGGAGCTTTTTTAATAACAATAACTTTTAATGTAGTCCTAATGGCCTTTCAACACCTAATTTAATGAAGGTAGTAAAGTTTGCTATATAGCATGGACAGAAAATGGTTATCATGGCTACTCAATCACAACAAGACACAATCTTTCTCCTTCACCCACACATTTACATATGTATGTGTGCACATTTGCTTTTTGTTTGTATAATTTATTTAGTATTTGTTTCTTAATTTAAAAAATATTTATGGAGGGGTGGCACCTGTGGCTCAGTGGTTAGGGTGCCAGCCCCATATACCAAGGGTGGTGGGTTCAAACCCGGCCCCAGCCAAACTGCAACAAAAAAATAGCTGGGTGTGGCAGGTATTTCTGATTTTTAATGACCTTAATACTATCATTAGAATGCTTTAAAAAAAAAAAAACAAATAATCATCATATATAGTATTTGTTATATATTTCTGTGCCCAGAACTACTTCAAACAATATATTTATTCTTCATAGAAGCCCCAGTAAGTAGTTGCTATTATTATCCTGTGTTGAACAGATGAGGAAACTGAGATAAGTCTAATAATCTGCCCAAGCTCACCCAGGTGATGAGTATTGGTAATGTAATTCCTGACCTAACCCCCACCTGAGTGACCACTCAGAGTTCTGGTTACCAGCGTAACAGGGAGCAGAGCACCAGTATCCATTCTGGTTTCCTTTTAGTTTGTTTGTAGCCTCATGTACTGGTATTTCTGATACTTCTAAACTGGTTTTTCCTTTGTTCTTTCCATGTCCACTAACTAAAATGGGGTTCAGTTTGGTGTCTTGTCCAGTGTTTTATAAACTTTCACATACTTCTTATCCATATATATATATACATATATATATATTTTTTTTTATTTTTTATTTTTCCTCACCCTTGGTAGAATACCATGGCATCACACAGCAACCTCCAACTCCTGGGCTGAGGTGATTCTCTTGCCTTAGCCTCCAGAGCAGCTGGGACTATAGGCGCCTGCCACACCCAGCTATTTTTTTGTTGCAGTTTGGCCGGGGCCGGGTTTGAACCCACCACCCTTGGTATATGGGGCTGGCACCCTAACCACTGAGCCACAGGCGCCACCCCTCCATAAATATTTTTAAATTAAGAAACAAAAAGATTCTGATGTAGTTGGGATATTTGACCCCCTAAACCTTATATTCAAATTTGATCCCAGTGTTTGAGGTGGGACCCAAAGGGAGGTGTTTGGGTTATGGCGGTGGGTTCCTGGTGAGTAGACTAATCCCTCCTGAGGACATGGATGAGAGAGCTCTCCCTCTAACAGCTCCCTGAGAGCTGGTTGTTGAGAGGCACCAGGCGCCTCCCTCCTGCTTTCCGCTGACTCTCCCATGTGGTCTCTGCACCCGCCAGCTCCCCTGCCTCCTCCTCCATGAGTGGAAGCAGCTGAGGCCGTCACCAGAGGGGAGCCAGAGGCCAACACCATCCTGCTTGTACAGGCTGCAGAACAGTAAGCCTGATCAACCTCTTTTCTTTATAAATTACCCAGCTTCTGTAATCCTGTTATTTTGTCCACCCAGTCTGTGGTGTTTGTTACAGCAACCCTAGCAAACTGATATAAGTTACAACTTGAATAGGTGAGATAGGATGAGTGTGATGCACTTGAAAAGATGACCTTCAGTGAAGAGTGAAGCTACTCTCTAGAATAATTCCATTTACAAATAAGGAAACTGAGACTCAAGGAGGTTGTTTGGCTTGTCTAAAGTTACATCCATGCTAATGCTGAAGTTGGCCTTATACGTCCATCTTTCTAAGTCTACGTCTCCTCCACTCCCAACAAAAGTGCATAAATAATCTATTTTAAAATATGAAAGGTAAGTTCAATTTTATTCATTTTTTAGTTACATAGTTTAAAATCCAAACATTTGAAAATTTCATACACTGAAGTGGTTTTCTTTCATCCTGGTCTCTGTCCACCCAACACCCTGCCCCCCACCTGTTATCCCTCCTAAAGACAACTGATGCTATGGTTTCTCCCGTGCCCTTGCAGAAATACTCTGTATTTAAACAAACACACACATACACATAAATACATATACTTTTCCTCCCCATGACTCCTTTTAATGTAAACCATAGCATTAGCCTCCGTCTTCTAAAATTTTAATATGTCTTTTAGAGACTATTCCAATCTACATGTAAAGAGCTTTCTATTATGTTTTTATGGTTGCATAGTATTCCCTTTCATGGATGTTACATGATTTTTCTGATGCATCTCTTTTGTGGTGGCCATTGAAGTTGTTTCCAATCTATCACTATTGCACAGAAGGCTTTTAGGTACATAATGTCATACATGTGTGAGTAGACCTCTTGGATATATTTCTAAAAGTGGAATTCTAGGATCCAAAGTCATATGTATTGATAATTTTCACAGATGCCACCAAATTTCTCTAAATGGAAATGGTGCAAATTTGCTCTCATACCTGCTTAATTTATGCTATTGCTTTAATGTGTTCCATTCTCCCTGCAGTGCCTAGGGGATCCTTTTTTAAGATGTAAGTCAAAGCATGCCATTTCTTTAACAGCTATTTGCTGAACACCTACTGCATGGAGTCACTATTTAGTGAATGAACTGACTATAACTAGAATAAACCCTCTGACTAAAACCCTTTCAGTAGCTTTTCCAAGACAATCAGATTAAAAAAAAAAAAAAAGCCAAAATGCAGTTTCCTACAAGACCGTTTATGATCTGCCCTCCTCTTTTCCCCATCTGTGTCCTCCCTCATTGGGCCACGTGGATCCTGCTGGAATGTGCCGTGCTCCCTTCTGTGGCCGTCACTGCAGCTCTCCGACCCAGAGATGCCTACCTGGCTCCCTTTCCTGCCGTGTTCAGAGCAGCCTTTCCAACCATCCCATGTAAAACCTCCCATGCATAAACTTCCTCCCCAAGTGGGCCCTCTGCTTTATTTTTTTAGTCTATTTTTTTCCATAACACTTACCACTATCTGACATGCTGTATTTTTACTTTTGTTATCAATACCTCATGGCAGCTATTCATGATTTTCATCTCCATGATTTTGTCATTTCAAGAGTGTTATATAAATGGAACCATAGAATAAGTGACATTTTGAGACTGACTTTTCCCTTCAAATGCCTTTGAGATCTATCATAGTTGTTTCAAGTATCTATAGTTCTGTTTATCATGTAAAGATCAATTCATTTTTATTGCTGGGTAATATCATATCCCATGGTGTGTAACCATAGACGTGTGGGTTTTTTTCCAATTTGGGGCTATTACAAATAAAGCTACTGTGAATGTTCATGTACAGATTTTGTGCAGGTATAAATTTCCATTTGTCTGGGATAAGTGTGTGAAAGTATAGTTGCTGGTTGTATGGTAAGGATATGTTTACTTTTGAAAGAAATTGTCTGACACTTTTCCAGAGTGGCTATGCCATTTCACATTTTGACTAGCAATATAAAGATCATTTTCCTTTTAAGGTGTCAAAGGAATATGCTTTTAAGATTTAAAAAAAATGACCTATTATGTATCATATTAATGTTTTAATCAGGTGAATTGTAATGTTAATTCATCAAAGGCTGAGACTGTATCATTTTGTTTCTGTATTTATGCTTCTACCACAAGGTACTGTGGTATTATGAGGCATATTGTATTCTATGAGTATTTGTTGACTGAAAGGTGACAGTTTCTTTCTTTCTTTCTTTCTTTTTTGAGACAGAGTCTCACTCAATCACCCTGAAGTCGAGTGCCATAGCATCATACCTTACAGCAACCTCAAACTCTTGGGCTCAAGCAATCCTCTTCTCTCAGCCTTCCAAATAGCTAGGACTACAGGTACCAGCCACAAGATCCAGCTAGCTTTTCTGTTTTGTAGAGATAGGGTCTTGCTTTGCTCAGGCTGTTATTGAACTTCTGAGCTCAGTTAATCCACCCTCCTTGGCCTCCCAGAGTGCTAGGATTATAGGTGTGAGCCACTGTGTTCAACCAAGGTTTGACAGTTTCCAATACAGCTTTAATTCAGTGAGATGACTTTGCATGTATAACATTCTGTTGTAATTTTGATGTCTCTTTTTCTATCATACCTGGCAAAAAACCTACAATGATACTAATTTTTACTCTGGATGAGTTACATTTCTTTAATTATTTAATCATCACATTTTTTAAGTTTTGATATTCTATTACAATTACTTTTAAGGGAAAGTAAACAATTACTTTTAAGGGAAAAGTTATAAATTGTAAATAGAAAAATAAGTGTGACCTAGAGCAGTATCTCACGGTACACTTGAAAGTATAGTTTAACTTCCATGGTACACTTAAATTATGTTGATCAAAAAAAGGAATAAAAAAAGAATATACTTAGGGCAGTGCCTTGGCTCAAGGAGTAGGGCATTGGACTTTTTCCAAAAATAATTTAATTAATGATCTTTAAAAACTTCCGTGGCCCACCATTTGAAAACCACTGACCTCCAGTGCCTTTAACAGTGAAGATGTGATGTTGCTAAAGTGAACTGACAAGCTCTATCCTCCACAGCCCTGTGCTTCAAAGTGCGTTTCTTCTCCCAGAAGTCTTGGAGTCGGCCTGTTTATGTTGCTGGCCCCCTTAGCCATTTTTATGAACGCTGAGGTCACATGACTCAGGAGGGACTTTAGATGTTCCTCACTTGAATTGTTGAAGGTTGAACTGAATTGACATTTTATAAAACAATAAGTCATAATTAACTTTTATGTAGCAATAAGATTTATGTAACTATCCCTAGATGATTACATCAATATTTTATAAGGTATTTTCCAGAGTCTAAATTACTAGAAAGCCACCAGTGAAATGATTTTCTCATTTCTCTTTTTAATATTCTGAATCTCCTGTCAATACCCACCACGGGTCTCATATACCACTAGTGCAATATTTGCAGGGTTCTTGTTTCACCTGTTTCCCTCTTTTTCCCGGGTGCTGGTAGTTGATCTTTACCCCTTGTGGGAGACAAGACCTCTTCCATCTCAGAAAAAATTGTAGCATTATTCCCTTCTGTTAAGAGCATCTCTTTTAACTTTGTGTTTTCTCTCTCTCTTTCCTTTAAAGAATCATCAAAGACACAAAGTTTCCTTTCTTGAGTCCATGGAGTTTTAAGCTTTACAAATCTGCAAGATTTTTCTTTCAGCCATGACTGACTGTAGTGATGTAATTTTACATAAGATGCTGTAACACCTTTGCATAATAAGCCATCCAAAAATAAACAGCATGGTGAAGCAGTTATAAGCATATGGCCTTAGAGTCCCATGATGGATCTGTGATGGGATTATGCCGCTGTGAAGATCAGAGGGCCAGGGGTCAGGCAGACCTATATTTGACTTACTGATTCCTGGACCTAGGTAAGACCCTTTACCTAAACTTCAGTTATCTCCTCTGTAAAGTGAGAATAATTATGGTGCTTATTCCATCGAGTTTGTGTGAAGAGCAAAGGGGACAGCACATGTGAAGCTCTGAGTACAGTGCTTGCCACATGTCAGTGCTCCATAATTATTAGGTTTTAATTGTGAGCTCCATGAGGGCAGGGTTCTGGTCTGTTTTGTTTATAAATCAGTACCTAAGATGGTACCCATTGTATGTTCACAAATATTTGTTGAATAAGTGAATTAATAGTTATCAGAAATTCCATTGTAGAATCCCAACACCATAGTCCATGTTCTTTCTTCACCCCAAGTCTCATACGGTAGGTATTTTCATCCAAGCTCATTTCTTCCTATCTGGATCTTATGATCCTTTCCTGTACTCTCTTTTTACATGTTTCTTTAGTCAGCACTGAAGTTTGAAGAATACAGAGTCAAGAAGGCTTAGTCTCGGCCCTCAAGGAGCTTCTGTCTTATGTGAAAAAAGTAAACAGCCAGGCATTGGTGGTCACGCCTGTAATCCCAGCACTCTGGGAGGCCGAGGTGGGTGGATTGCTTGAGCTCAAGAGTTGGAGACCAGCCTGAACAAGCGCTAGGCCTTGCCTCTAAAAAAATAGCTGATGTTGTAGCAGGTGCCTGCAGTCCCAGCTACTTGGGCCCTGAGGTAAGAGGGTCTCTTTAACCCAAGAGTTTGAGGTTGCTGTGAACTCTGACACCATAGTACTAAAAGAGGGTGATAAAGTGAGACTGTGTCTCAAAAAAAAAAAAGTAAACAGGCAAATTGCTTTCTGAAAAAGTGTCACCTCTTGGTTACCTTTCATTCTTCATTCTGTCTCTTCTGGAATTTTCAGCGAGTATGGTATGTGCATTTTCTAAAAATTGTTGTCATGTATGATTTGAATTCAACAGAAAGCCCAACTGTTTATGGGAAGATGTTTGTTTTGGGTTTCTTATTTTTTTATTTTGTTGCCAAAATAGTTTTCACTTGTCATCTTCTTTTTGACTGGTGTCCAGAATTGCAGATACAGAGAAACAGATGGTTGGAAAGACAGTTTCGCAATGTCCCTTGGGACTAGTCAAATCCCAGTTGCCACCCAGACATCACAGTTTCTGACAAACGTTCAAAGCTTATCCAGCCTGTTTCTGTTGCAAAACTATATAGTGTTTGGAAGTCACCATAGCATGTTTTGTTATTACTGAGGCAAAGTTCTGGCTATTGTAGCTCTGTGTAGAAAATGCAAATATGTCATATATATTGTCCCAGATGTCTTTAAAATTAATTTTCCTTTAATGGTTGGGCATGTTCTGAAATGCTGCAGGACAAACATGTTTGTGTAAATCCACATCATTAGAACTGATGGCAAGCAATGGTGTTCTGAGAATCAACAGTACACGTACTGCTATTCGGCGCAGATAGAGATTCTAAAACTAATTTAGAAATACGGAAGTGCTACAGGCAGATAGGCCATCTAGAGGTCAGATTTGTTTTCGCGGCTTTTCAAGCAATTTTGCCCTAACTTGTATAGAAAATCAAATCTTTTGTTATGAATGTTTCACAACAAAATTAATTGGTGTCTTCTATGAAATCTTTACTTTGCCCACTTCATAGATATTGGTCTCTTTTATAACTATAGACATTTTGACTTTTGTACTAGAAGAATTGTAAGTTGTTTCCTTACTCAGTTATTTATCAAATGAATAATGGTAAAAATCCCTGCATTTTAATTTTGGTTACTTCTCTCATAATGACAAACTTCATAAGAAAATTTTGTGGTTAAAAAAAACTCAGTACAATTGGACTTCATCAGAATTAAAAACTTTTTTGCTTCAAAGGATACTTGCAAGAAATAAAAATATAATTCAAAGAGTTGGAAAAAATATTTGCAAATTACATATCTATTAAGAGTCTAATATTTGGAATAGATACAGCACTCTTACAACTCAACAATAACAAAAAATAAATAACGTAATTAAAAAACAAACAGAAGGTTTTACTAGATATCTGTCTTACTTAGTCTGTTCAAATTTCTATTACAAACTACCATAGCCTAGGTAGCTTTATAAATAGCAGAAATTTATTTCTCACAGTTTTTTTTTTTCTTTTTGAGACAGAGTCTCGCACCCTGGGTAGAGGGCCATGGCGTTATATCTCACAGCAACCACAAATTCTTGGTCTCAAAAGATCCTCTTACCTCAGCCTCTTGAGAGGCTGAGACTATAGGCACCTGACCAGTTTTTCTATTTTCAGTAGAGAAGGGGTTTTGCTCTTGCTCAAGCTGGTCTCAAACTCCTAAGCTCAAACAATCCACCCAGCTTGGCCTCCCAGAGAGCTAGGATTACAGGCATGAGCCAAGGCGCCCGGCCTCTCATAGTTTTGGAAACTGGGAAGTCCTACCTGGATTAAACTGCTAGCAGAGGCAGTGTCTGATGAGGCCTGGCTTCTGAGTTCACAGGCAGCCGTCTTCTTGCTGAGTCTTCACGTGGTGGAAGGAGTGATGGTGTGATTCAGCATGTCTTTATAAGAGCACTAATTCCATTATGAGGGCACTGCTGTCCTGAACTAATCACCTGCCAAAGGCTTCACCTCCTGACACCTAATGGAAATTAGGGTGTCAACATATAGATTTGGGGGAACACAAATGCTCAATCTCTAATATTCCATCCATCAACAAAACTGATGTTCTTATATGTGAAAGGCCTGGATTTCAGCCCAATGAGCTCAAAAACTCAACCCTAAAATCTAAAGTTTCATCTAAATATCGTTTAAATTAGACATAGGTGAAATTCAAGGTAGGATTCATCTTGAGGTAACTCCAATTGTGAACCTGTCAAACCAAACAGGTTACGTCCTTCCATAATACAGGCAGGACAGCCATAGAATAGATGTTTCCATTCCAAAAGAGAGCAACAGGGAAGAAGAGGGGTTAACAGAGCTGGTGTCATCCAAATTACAAGGCAAACTCTGTGATACATTCAGGCTTGAGGAAAATCCCCTTTGGTTGATACTCCTTCCGGGGCCCCCGAGGCAGGGCTCCTCCTCCTGTAGCTCCATCAGCCAGGGATTGGGGCCCCCCCAGGCTTCAAGCAGCCCTGACGCCGTGGCTTTGAACAACTTTGCTGTCACGGTTTTGGGTGGAAGTCATCTGGCTGATTGTAAGTGAGGTGAGAACACCATGGAGCAGCCCTCGTGATCTCTGAATCACCTTTGAGGTCCTTCTTCATTGTCATAGAGGGTCAGTCCTTGCTGGTGTTAGGACAGCTGTCCCACACTGATCTCCTTGTCAAGTACTTACTTGGCACTCCCTTTGTATTCTCTTGTTTTTCAATATACATAGGCTGAGAATTCTCTAAATCTTTATGTTCTGTTTTTTTTTTACGCTTAACAATTACATCTTTAAGTTATTTCTCTCTTTTTTCATTTTACTATCAGCAGTCAGAAGGAGCCAAACCTCACCTTCAACATGCTAGAAATAGATTCAGTTAAATATCTAGTTTCATTATACACAAGTTCTGCCTTCCGCAGAAGGCCAGAATGTGAACACAATTCAGCCAAGCTCTTCACCATTTTATCACTAGGATGAGATTTCCTCCGCTCTCTAACAATATGTTCTTCATTTCCATCTGAGTCCTCATTAGAATGGTTCTTGCCATCCATGCTTCTACCAACATTCTCTTAATGATTAGATTTTCTCCAAGAAGTTTGAGGCTTTCTATACAGCTCTTCTCTTTTCTTTCTGAGGCATCACCAGAATCAACTTTAAAATTTGGTGCACAATAATCTAGCCTTTCTCTAGTTTGTACCTCAGAATTCTTACGGCTTCTACCCCTTACCCATTTCCAAAGATGCTCCACATTTCTACACATTGTGGTTAAAAAATGCCAGAGAAGTAGAACTAATAGGATATATGGAGAGAGGGAGATTTATTATAAGAGATTGGCTCTGCGGTTATAGAGGCTGAGAAGGCCCACAACTTGTTGTCTGTAAGCAGGAGACCCAGGAAAGTGGGTGGCATAATTCCCTTCCAAACCCGAAGGCCTGGGAACCAGGAGTGCTGATGTGTGGGGGCAGGGGAATGTGGGTGTCTCAGTTCAAGCAGAGAGAAAATTTGGTCTTCTGCTTTTTATTCTGTTCAGGACCTCAGTGGATTAGGCTGTGGCTGCCCTCACCGGAGAGGTTGACTTTCTTTACTCAGTCTCACCAATTCATTGTTAATCTGTAAAGGCCCTCACCAGACACACACCAGATATGATGTTTAACAGCTCTCTGGGCATCCCTTAGCCCAGGCAAGTTGACACATAAAATTAACCAACCATTCTCCAAAGGAGATGACTAGTGAGAATGTGGGAAAATGCTCAGCTTCTAGTGAAATGGAAGTCAAAACCACAATAAGATATAAGATATAGCTTCACACCCTCTCAGATAGCCATAATAATAATAATTTTAAAAGGACAATAACAGTATTATTGAGGATGTAGAGGAATTGTAACCTTTGTATGTTGTTGGTATAAATGTAAAATAGTGCAGCTACTTTGGAAAGTGGTTTGGCAATTCTTAGTAAATTTCCTATACCCGTGCAAATTGAGGATATATGTTCATACAAAAACTTGTACATGAGGTATTATTAATAAGACCTCACAATTAGAAACAACCCAAATGTTTATCAGTTGATGAATGATTTAACAAAATCTATCATATCCATACAATATTTAGTCATAAAAATAGAAGTACTAATAAATACTACATCATGGATGAACCTTGAAAGCATTCTAAATGAAAAAAGCCAGACGCAAAAGGCCTCTTACTATATGATTCCACTTACACGAAATGTCCAGGACAGTCAAACCTATAGAGAGGGAGAGACCAGCGGCTGCCAGGGGCCAGCATTGGGGTGGGAGAGCGTGGGGTAGGGAGGTGGCAAACGTCTGCCAGTGTGTCTGGGTTTCTGAAATTAGATAATGGTGATAGATGTACAGTCTTGGGAATATGATAAAATTTACTGAATTGCACCCTTTTATGTGATGAATTTTGTTGCAGGTGAATTATGTCTCAATTTTTAAAAATTGGCACTGAAAATCAGTAAAAATCATTGAACAAATTAAAAGTCATCTTGATAGAGCAATATAACAATCATCTAGAGTTCTAATTTCTCCCCTAAGTTCTTGTTAAAGGGGAAAAAAAACTTAAGAATATAAGTTGTTTGTAACAACAAGCATTCCTCCTGGAACGTGAAAGGTGGATTACACGCAAGTCAGCCAGACTGTTTACCCGTAACTGCACTCACGGCCGGCTTCCCACTCCTTGTGTGCTCAAGTGCAGATTCAAGCACGTGTTGCATTTATGGGATATTTGGAGGCAGATTATAGTTTGCAGCAAGTCATTGAAATAATGTACTGGACAGTTCTGACCCTGGAATTATCACATACTTAATATATTTCATCTACTCTAAGGTACACATTGTCTTTTCAAAATTTAACATCTTTGGGATGCATTTTACAATTGATGTGCTTGGGTTTGATGTGATATGGCTGTTTTATATTGTGTGTTTGCTTTAAATGTCTTTCTAAGTTGGTTAGCCATACAAAATTAACTTTTCCATTCCCTAACTGGCTATTTATGTGAAAATATCATTGCCAGCACACCCCCAGTGGTATGTTAATTTTGAGGTTTTGAAACCTGATTGTGGACATATCTCCTAATTGCATAAAGTGTAGTTCTTAGAGGCTACACAGAGGCTTCCCTCACAGCCTCCCTGTCTTTGTGTGTCACGAGGATGAGAGGCGTTGCCTGGCTTTATTTCTCTCTGGGCCCGAAAGAGAGAGACCCATGAAGGTGGCAGACCCTCTGTCATGCTGGGCTGTTCAAATGAGATAATTTCATGCCATGAAATTATCAGGCATTAAAAAAAAACCTGTTCTAATATAGGTTATTTTCCTTTGAAACTTTTAGTATAAAGTCTTGAACATTTTTATAGGGTATAATTTAATAATTTTTTTATTTCTGTGCCATACTCTAATTATACCAAAATATCCTGTGATATAACAAAGTTAAAAGTTTTGCTCAAGTATCTCCTCTAAGGCCTTTTGAGTCTGGTCTTAGACTTCTGAGTAGAGTTGGTAAGATATCACCATAGTTTACAAAATGGTTCTTTCTCTCCTAAACACAAAGTGAACCTGGTAATTACAAGTGGTGATATTTCTTAAAATTCTGCGTAGACCTTCCATGTGATAGTGTAATCCCATTACTAGATATCTATCCAGAAGGAAAAAAAAAAATCATTTTACCATGAGGACATTTGTGCTAGAATGTTTATCACAGTTCAATTCACAATCGCCATGATGTGGAAACAACCCAAGTGCCCATCAACTCATAAATGGCTAAATAAATTATGGTACATGTACGCCAGGGAATACTATCCCATCATAAAAAGATGGAGGCTCTCCATTTTTTGTATTTATCTAGATGGATTTGGGGACATCCTCCTAAGTAAAGTATCACAAGAATGGAAAAGCAAGTATCCAATGTACTCAATATTAATATGAAATCAGTAGATGCAGGGCTACATGCCCACACAAAAGAAAAACACAGTCACATTCGAGTTGGGGGGAAAGAGGAGGAAAGGGGCAGAAGGGAGGGGGATTGCTGAGCTTTCACCTAACGGCACAATGTAGGCGTATACGGCACAAGTCTACCACTTGGACTTTACTTAACAAATGCAAACAACGAAAACCTAATTATTTGTACCATCATATCAATCTGAAAGAAAAAAAATTCTATGTAAGAGAGGAGAGTTCAGTATAATTAGGCTAAGAAGCAATTGTCAGTGAGAGCATGGGGGAGGGGCACGCTTCATTATTGGACACTTGGTTCTGTGGGGTGGTGTCCCTTACAAAGGCAAAGCTCGGCTGACGTTAAACAAATAAGTGTGACACAACAGGAATACCTAACTACCCCCATAGCTAACAAAGGAATTTCTTCACATATATATTAAAATGCGTATTTATGCATATAAATCTTCTTGTCTGTGTTTCTGTATAGCACAGATACGCGTATGCCACATGGCCACCAATCGTCCCCTGGGGTCTTAGCTCATTTGTGATTTATAATGGACAGAGTGATTTTCTCATGGTTTGGGTTGAGGATTTGAAGTTGGACAGTAAGTCCAGGTTATAAGCACAATATAAGCAGAGTATGATCATTTTCGTTAGAGTCCAATAATCACTGTGCCAGGAACTAGATAATGGTAATTACTGGGTGCTTCGAATACTCTTACTTCTTATTTGGATTCTTGTCATTGTCAAAAAACCTTCTGGGCAGTAGGATGACCCAGCACTGGACAGTCTCTCCCTTCCCACTTTCTTTCCAGCACTCTTTTTTTTTTTTTTTGCAGTTTTTGGCTGGGGCTGGGTTTGAACCCACCACCTTTAGTATATGGGGCCGGTGCCCTACTCCTTTGAGCCACAGGTGCCACCCTCTTTCCAGCGCTCTTTAGACCTCCTTCTAATGAAGAAGTAGCCCTCTGAGAGCAAGGACAGCCACAAGGTATCAAAAAACTCTCAGTACTAGTTCGCTCGCCTAAGCATTACAGCCAGTGATGGTTCACACAGCTAATTGCAAGGTAATCCCAGAAAAACAATTTCAAAGCCCAGAGAATGCTGCATTCCTGCTTGGTCACACGTCATTCTAGTCCCGTCTTAAGGCGGTGTGATGATTATTTTAAGCATCACCTTGTCCAGGCTAAGCCATGTCCACAGAGCTGATAAAGCATTGCTTCTGGTCTGTCTGTTCGCCGTTAGCCTGGGGGATTGAGTAAAGGAGATTGCCCTCACCACAGGATGGCCATCACCCAGTCCTTTGAATGAAAAAACTGCCCTCTGTTCAAGTGAGTCATCCGTCTTCTCCTGCCCTTGGACATCAACATTTCTGGTTCCTGAGCTTTCAGACTCAGAGCCACACTTACATTGCAGCTCCCCCAGCCCCTCCACCCCTCACCTCAATCCTGGGCCTTTAGATTCAGACGGAGTCACACCACCAGCTTTCCTGGGTCTCCAGCTTGCAGACAGCCTTCATAGGACTTCTCAGCCCCTGTAATCATTGGGCCAATTTTTATACTAGATGTCCTTTTAAATGCATCTGTATATAATATAGCCTGTCGGTTCTGTTTCTCTGGGGAATCCTAACTAATGCTCTCGGTGAGGACAAGTCATGGAATATGACACAGACATTTAACAGACTCTGATTTTTTTTATTACATTAGTCAATACGGCATTGTTGACAAGAGTGGGTGTACGAACATCGGTCATACTCTAACTCTACGGCTTACTAGCTATTGACTTTGGGCAAGTTGTTTAATCTCTGTACCTGAGTATTCTTACCTGTGATGTGGGACTGGAAACCGCACTGCCCTATAGCGATATTGTCATAACTATGTGAAATTATAAGTGTGAACCGCTTAGAACATTGTCAGCACATATCTTGCTTCAAAAGCAAGACAGAGTAGTCATCACAAAGAAAATGTAATATATTTTAGATGTAAAAATATGGTAAACTAATAACAATGGCTTATCTGGCCTTATGCAAGTTATTTAATTGTTCTCTGGCTCACTCTTGACACAGGAGAATTGGGCAAGATGACCTAAAAAACGTTCATTTATTATTAATAGGATAAATGTTCATGAACCCAAGAAAGATAGAATAAGCCTTTAATATAGCAGAGATGATTGAACATTTGTCAAACTAGGGTATAAATGTTACTGAAATGTCCCATGATTTGTTGAGAAAACTTGTGAACATGAGAAAAAGAGAAGTGAAAATTAGATTTTAAAACTGAAAACTTAAAACCCACTCAACACAATCAAACACTTACAGGAATCGAATTATTTAAGTTTTGAAAGCACTGATCTGATGTTGAAATAACTTCATGTGGAAAACTTCTACTGTTGTTATTTTTCCTGTCATCCCATAAGATCTTTAAATGTGATCACACTTTGCCTGATTACCTACATACATACATACCCCCTGCCCCAAAGCTAGATTTTCCTGGAAGAGCAAAGGAATGTTCATTCTTATAAGAAGAAAGTACAGTGTGGTGTAAGTTTTATGATGATACCATTGGGTGCTCAAATGTTACATATCGTATAACAGAATTGTGTTATTAGAACTCTTCTTGCTGTACTTTGAGGAATATACAATACAAAATGATTTCTGGTGCACTTAAATTACAGCATTTACTGGGGCTATTATTTCCAGGTTCTACTCTGCTACAGAGGGAATAAATGCTTTGTTCTCAAAAGAAAAAGAACCAGTGGCGCCGAGCAGCCCATCTGCTGGTGCAACTGGGTGGCAGGCGTGGCTCTGGGCCCCGCCAGAAAAAGTCTCCTGAGTAGCCCCTGCTCATCACCATTTATAGGCTCCTTGAGTTTCATGCAGAATTATATTTTGATTCTCAGAGTTGGCAGGTCCTTTTTCCCTAACAGCTTTTAAAATTACTTCTTTTGCCACTGATTGGTCCCTCTACCTCATTTTCTTCTCAATATTTCACTATCACCTCTGCTCCTGACAGTTGTGAGGACAGGAGGCCAGCTAGATATCAGCACGCTTGCTCAGCCCAAGTGGCTTGGGAAGGAGTCTGACGAGAGCCAGGGAGCAGAGGCTTTCATAAATAATGAGTGCTCTTGTCAGTGGCTTGGCCCTCGCAGGATGGTGACACGTCTCCATAGCAGATGGGTCAGCTCTTCCTGCCATCCTGTCTTTTAAACTTCCTGTCCAAGGGTATGGTTTTCATCAACCTTGATGCTGCAGAGAACACCTACTTTATAAGATTGGGGTTTTTTTCTTTTAGTCAAAAGAAAATAACTGAATGTTCTTGTGTATAAAAGATTGCTTTAGAAAAGACTAAAAGGGGATAGAGGAACCACCAGGTGTCCAAGTGAGAAGCTGTAACTGTGATGGAAGTTGTTTCTTATAATATGTGAAAAAGGGGACTGGGGAAAGCCACCCTTTCTAGACTCAGATTTTATTAAATGTCATTAAGAAATTATAGTGTGTGCTATAAAACTGCTTTCTCTTATTTTTTTTGAAACAACCTCTGCACATATACATATAGGCATACTTTGCATTTCTTACCAATTAAAGGTTTGTGGCAAACCTGAGTCAAACCAGTCTGTTAGCACCATTTCCCAGCATGTTCTGACTTCACATCTGTGGCATATTTTGGTAGTTCTCACAATATTTCAAACTTTTTCTTATTTTTGTATCTGTCAGGGAAATCTGTGATCAGTGGTCGTTGATGTTGCTGCTGTGATTACTATGGGGGTGCTATCTACAGCACCCATATTAAGACAGCACATTTAATAATAAATGTTGTGTGTGTTTTGACTGCTCTGCCAACTGCTATTTCTCGGTCTCTCTCCTTTTTGGGCCTCCCTATTCCCTGAGATGCAAATATTGAAATGAAGCCAATTAATAACACTGCAATGGCCTCATAAATGTCAAAGTGATATGAAGAGTTGAACATCTCTCACTTTATATCAAAAGCTTATAAAGATGATCTAGATAAGATATTTGACAAACATGGCTACACTAAACAACAGATGTTTAATACAGACAAAACAGCCTTCCATTGGAAGAAGATGCCATCATCTAGGATGTTCATGGGTAGAGAGAGGAAGCCGATGCCTGGCTTCAAAGCTTCTAAGGATACACTGACTCTCGTGTTAGAGGCTCATGCAGATGGTAACTTTAAGGCAAAGTCAGTGCTTATTTAGGGCTCTTAAGAAGTATGCTGCAGCTCCTCTGCCTGTGCTCTAGAAATGGAAGAACAAAGCCAGAACGACAGCATGTGTGTTTACAGCATGACTTACTGAATATTTTGAGTCCACTGTTGAGACCTGCTGCTCAGAAACAAAGTTTTTTTCAGAGTATTACTGTTCCCTGACAATGCTTCTAGTCACCCGGGAGCTTGCATGGAGATGTACAAAGAAATGAATGTTGTTTTCCTCCGTACTAAGACAATATCTGCTCTGCTGCCCATGGATCAAGGAGTAATTTCAACTTTTTAAGTCTTCTTATTTAAAAAGTCGTTTTTGTAAGACTATAGATATAGATTCCTCTGATAGGTCTGGGCAGTGTTTTTCTTTTTTTTTTTAGAGACAGAGTCTCACTTTATTGCCCTCGGTAGAGTGCTATGGTGTCACAGTTCACAACAACCTCCAACTCCTGGGCTTAGGTGATTCTCTTGTCTCAGCCTCCCAAGTAGCTGGGGACTACAGGCACTCACCACAACACCTGGCTATATTTTATTTGCAGTTTGGCTGGGGCTGGGTTCGAACCCACCACCCTCAGTATATGGGGCCAGCGCCCTACCCACTGAGCCACAGGCGCCACCCGGGGGCAGGGTTTTTCAACCTTTTTTTTTATTTCACGGCACACTTAAATTATGTTGATTGAAAAAAAGAGTAAAAAAGAGAATATATCTACTGTGCTTTGAACTCCTCTCAAAAATAATTTAATTAATGATCTTTAAAAATTTTTGTGGCACACCTAAAATCCGCTAATGGCACACCAGTTGAAAATCACTGGATCTTGGCAAAGTAAATTGAAAACCTCTTTTAAAGGATTCACTCGTCTTGATGGCATTCAAATTGAAAACATGCATGATTCATGAAAGGATTTCAAAGTATCAGCATTAAAGGGGTTTAGAAGAAGTGGATTCCAGCCCTCGTGGATGACTTTGAAGTCTTCAAGGCTTCAGTGGATGAAGAAACTGCATATATGAGAGAAATAGCAAGAGAACTAGAATTACAAGTAGAGCCTGAGATGTGGCTGAATTGCTGAAATCTCATAAAATTTGAATGGATAAGTTTCTTATAGATGAGCAAAGAAAGTGATTTCTTTTCTTTTCTTTTCTTTTTCTTTCTTTTTTTTTCTTTTAGACAGAGTCTCACTCTGTCCCCTGGGTAGAGTGCTGTGGCATCATCATAACTCACAGCAACCTCAAATTCTTGGGCTCTAGTGATCCTCTTGCCTCAGCCTCCCAAGTAGCTTGGACTACAGGCACTTGCCACAATGCCTGGCTAGTTTTTCTATTTTTAGTAGAGATGGGGTCTCCCTCTTGCTCAGACTCGTCTTGAAATCCAGCAATCCACCCACCTTGGTTTCACAAAGTGCTGGGATCACAGGCGTGAGCCACTTAGCCACTGCGCCTAGCCAAAAGGTGATTTTTTGAGAAGGAATATACTCCTGGTAAAAATGCTGTGAACATTGCTGAAAGGATAATACAAGATTTAGAATATTTAGAAACCTAATAAAGCCATGACAGGGTTTGAGAAGATTGATTCCAATTTTGAAATAAGTTCCATTGTGGATAAAATGCAGTAGTCTTCATGCTGTAGAGGAATCTTTCTTGAAAGGAAGAGTCAGTCAATGAGGGAAACTTCATTTTTGTCTTTTTGTGTTATTTTAAGAAGTTGCCACAGCCACCCCAACCTTCAGCAACCAACCGCAGGTCAGCCAGCAGCCGTCAGCATGAAGGAAGGACCCTGCCCCAGCAGCATGACGATAGCTTGCTGAAGGCTTGGATCATGTTAGCAGGTTTTAGCAATGAAGCATTTTTTAACGATTGAAAATTATTCTTTAGACATAATGCTATGGCACACTTAATATATCACAGTGTAGTATAAACTTGACTTTGATATGCACCAGGAGACCCAAACTTTTATGTGGCTCACTTTATTATGATATTCATTTTATAGCAGCATTCTGGAATCACAGTATCTTCAAGGTACACATGTATGTCATTTTGCCCACTCAGTTTTACAAATCTTTTGGCAGGAAACTAATATCTTCTAACTTTCTTTTCAGCATCTTGATATCATTTTCAGAGAGACAGTCCAAATGCAGCATTCAGAAGGGGAGCAGGGTTTGGAATGCTTGGTATGCTGGCCTCATTCAGATAGTATTTACTGCTGGGGGCTAAGCACGATTCAGGTCAATTATAAGGACCAGGTTAACCTTATTAGACCCATAAAAATTGGTTTTATTCAAGCAATAGAAAGCAAAAAGGTTTCAAAGTTCTGTGCATTTCCAGAGAGAAAGATAACAGGTGTAGTCATTCCATGTAGAACTCCAGTGGTTACACAAATCCACGGATGCTCAAGTTTCTTATATAAAATGGCAAAGAATTTATGTATAACCTAGGGTATAAAAGTATATACCATCTCTAGATTACTTATAATATCTAATATTATCAAATGTTGTGTAAATAGTTATACTACATTAATTTAGGGAATAATGACAAGGAAAAAAGTATGCGCATGTTCAATACAGACACATTTAAAAAAATATTTTTGATACACAGTGGTTTGAATTTATGGATGCAGAGCCCACAGACATGAGGAGGGTTCACGAGGAGACCCAGTCTCATCAGAGGATGCAGCAGCCAGAGTAGCCCTGGACACCGCAGGCACTGAAACCAGGACCTAGACTGCCCTCTCTGTCTAGCTCTGTCTTTTGTCTAGATTAGGCGTGGATGATGATCAATTCTCCATGAGGTTTTCTTTAACTTCTGAGATCCTAGACTCCTGTCATTTGCCAGAAAAGAAAATTTATCCCACCAGCTTCAGTTATGAAGTTGTGGGAACATGTGGGTTAGCCTGCTTTGGGTTCTATACTGTTAAGAATAGGATCTATCATGGGAAAATGGGTGGTAATAGTGGAGGTGGTGGTGGTGGTGGTGGTGGTGATGGTGTTGGTAATGGTGGTGGTGGTGGTGGTGATGGTGGTGGTGATGGTAGTGATGATGTGGTGGTGGTGGTGATGGTGGTGGTGATGGTGGTGATGATGTGGTGGTGATGGTGGTGGTAGTGATGATGGTGTTGGTAATGGTGGTGGTGGTGGTGGTGATGGTAGTGATGATGTGGTGGTGGTGGTGATGGTGGTGGTGATGGTGGTGATGATGTGGTGGTGGTGGTGGTGGTGATGATCGTGGTGATGATGGTGGTGGTGATGGTGCTGGTGGTGGTGGTAGTGATGATGTGGTGGTGGTGGTGGTGGTGGAGGTGGGGGAGGTGGTGGTAGTGAAGCATTGCATATTAAACAAAAAAAATTTTAGCCTTTATGTGCAAATTATATTATTACTTGCCACCAAAAAGTAGAAATAATTTTAATATAATCAATAGCTTCATAATATTTAAAGTATAATATTTAAATATAATCAATAACTTTATAATATTTTTCAGATATATGGGAATACAATCCCCCTTTTAGAATATAATTCTTACACTTAAGTTGTATTCATTTGCCTTTCTTACATGTTTTTAATTATAATTGTTTTTTCCACAAAAGTAAAAAATACCTATACATGTATGACAATCATTGGAATAGTGATAAGAACATAGGATTTGGACTCATTCACCTTGGTTATAGTTTTCACTCCATTATTAATGTTTTTATTTTTAATCAAGAAACTGATGGGATTAAAAACAATTATTTACTTCATAGGTGATCATGAAGATCCAGAAAGATAATGGATGTGAAAATAATTTTGTTAATTAGAAAGTATAAACATTAAGAGGTTATCGCTGCATTGTATATATTTCTAAAGTGATACTCTTAATTTGGGTTCATGAACTGCCTCCAAATTATATGCAAACTTGTATATATTTATACCTCTATCAGCTAATCTTTGTTTTACCTGTGAGTGATGGAACACCTAAAAATAACAGGCTTAACCAAATATCAGCTCACTTTCCTTTCAAATACACGAACTCCAGCGATGGGTCGTCCAGAGTGAAGTGTGGCAGTTCCACCATCATCAAGGACCAAAACCCTCCTCTCATGTTATTTCGCTCCTCCAAGCCTGTGGTTTCTTTCTCGTGGTGCAAAATGACAGCTGAAGCTCCCAGTTGCCATTTCTGCCTTCAAGCTTATGATGAAGGTGAAATGAGGAGGGACAGGAAGGCAGCTGTGCTACTGACCTTTAAGTACACTTCCTGGACAGGGAACATGACACTTACACTTATGTATATATCTCGTTGGCCAAAACTTAGGCATGTGGCATATTAGCTAAAAGAGCAACTATGGTAAGTAGTTTTTATTTTGGGAGTTCCATTCCTGAGCAAGAAGGGAGAGTGCCCACCAGGAGAATCTTATACGGCTACAATAATCTGGATGTATAATTTACACAGAGAAAGAATCTATAGCTTTCATCAAAATCATAAAGAGATATTTTATAATTTATAAACATTAGAAAAAATACTATTCCAGAGTAGAACAGGGTAGTAAACCCCTAGATTAAAAGTACCATCTAGATCATCTTCTATCTGTGCTGTGAGCAGACGGGTAAGAAAGAATCAGATAAGCACAGATTTAGTGCTGCTGTGTATATAACAGAGACACTATTTGATAATCACTTTTCTATTTCAATTTTCTCTCAAATCAATCACGTTATACATCATAAGTCAACAACTTCTATTTTGTGCACGCTACTTATGATCTATTACTTAAAAGATTCTTAAACAATTTAAAATTTTATCTATACTCTCTTCTTCTTTCATCATTTTGGATACTAATCAAGATTCTTTTTAGAATTAATTGACTTTCTTTTCATAATTAATTTAATTTCAAGTTAATAAAGCCTGGTGAACAATATCTTTCTTAGTTTAATTGAATTTCTGTTTTAATGCTTTTGCTTTGTACAAATCATCTGATCTGGTTTTTTTAAACCTAGTTTTAAGTAACACATGTTGAATAACACATAAAATGTCAAAAATTCTACTTTAATTCATTTCAAAAATAAACAACTGATAAAACCAAATTTAAGAATGTGAATTGTTTTTAGACATTTTAATGGTTTTATTTTTGTTTTTATTGTGCATAGTTTGTTTGCTTATGCAGAAATTTGTAGCTATAAATGGTTGGGTTATTTATTTTAATTAATTTCTACTAAGAAGTTTCCCTCTTTGGAATAAAGCCAGATGTCAACCTTGAAACATGACCCCCTCCTCAAAACAGTCTAACCAATTTAGTTTTCAAAGTAAAAATATGTCAGGACTTTTTAAAGTATTAAAAATAGTTAATTATGCAGCTTATAAAAATATTCATTGACACAGAAATATGTATATATATATATATTGTTAAAGTGTAAAGCAAAGTCATAAAACAAGTCTGTGTAATGTTTTTTTTAAATAATTAAGTGTCAGGGAGAAAACAATCTTTAACAACACACATCAGCTATCCAACCTATAAAGCAGCTGTCTTTGGATGGTGAGATTAACGGTGATTTTTTACTTTCCAGAGTTTCTTTTCTATATGATGGATTTTTATAGTACCATGTTGCATTACTTTTATTATTTGGGCATAAAACCAAACTAGTAAGATTTTTTCATTTTGGAGAAAAGTTATAAGAAAATCTACAAACAGAAGTAGTACTTTTTTTGTACCATGGAGTTCTATCCTCTAGAAATAAAAGACACACTTAGAAGGCACAATTGTCTATCTCGTGACTACTATGAATTTGAAACATTGCATTTGGGAAATTTCACAGGAAATGTGCTATTTTGTTGCTTTCGTTGATGAATCTTCTTCTCGTTGCCTGGGGTGGATTGAATTGCGGCAGTTACACTCAATTGCAATAAAATATGAAAATATAGTAATTCAACGTGAATGAGAAATTCAGTTTCCTGGATAGCCTTCCCCTCACACCCGCAGACTCAGTGTTCATGAAGGGGTGTGTGTGTGTGTGTTACTTATCCTAAGGTGTAAGCTTAGCAGATGACTGCCGGGCAAATCAGTGCAGCTTTTGTGCACTGTGAAAGCAAGAATAAACCAGCTATTTTAACCCAAGCCCAGACATTCCCTTCTCTGGATTCCCTAGCGGATCCTTGAGCTGAATCTGAGCTTTAAAAATAAAGCCACTTTCTGTGTTTCTCTGTGCACACTGAGAATCCTGCCAAAGCCTTCTATGAGGGATCTGTGAATTTACCCTGGGAGAACACCACACAGTGTCCCTGGCTTCCTGTTCCGAATGACCCACTCCAATGACACACTGTAATGCTACTTAAGGTGGGGAGAGTAAGCTGCCAAAACCGATTTGTCACTCCGCTGGCCTGGGACTGTGCACATCCGTCTAAAGTTAAACAAGGGTCAGAGCAAGAGCTTTTCTTTCCCGTCTTGCCAACACTAGTGTCTTGTATAAAGATTAAAATAAATTATCCAGTGTTTCCCTGCAGGGTTTTCCCACCATACAAAGTGCTGTTCTTTAAAGATATGTCAAAGAATGAATTGGGAAAAATAGATGCTTGCAATTTCTCAGATAAATATAGAATAAATGATGGTTATCCATAAAATGGACTATTATGCTGCCTTTAAAACTAATGTTGATGAGTACAATAAAGTACAAAGATGGGCAGGATATTTCATTATCTGAACACTTATCTTTTAACCAAAATAATATGTAGAATATTATCTCAGTTTTTTTTTTTTTTTTTGCTGTTTTTGGTGGAGGCTGGGTTTGAACCTGCCACCTCCGGCATATGGGGCCAGAGCCCTACTCTTTTGAGCCACAGGTGCTGCCCATCTCAGTTTTGTTTTTAAACATTAAAGGGAAAGTCCCGAGAGATAGGCACACAGGCTGGCATGTTTTTGTGGTTACCTCTGAGTAGAAGGCTGTGTTTGCATTTCCTTTTCTTTCTTATTTCTTTCTTTCCTTCATCAATTTTTTATTAAGTTTTCTATTTTCAAAAAAAATTAAATATGGAGTCATTTCAAATAAGCTAATTAGTACTGATAACTTAAAATAGAAAATTTGCCAATTAATTTAAAACAAAAAGAATGGATTTTAGAGCATTTTATTTCTAGAAGTTAAATTTATTTTTTTTAAGAAAATGCTTTAGAAACTGTGGTGGGGGCAGGGTGATGCTGAACGGAACTCTGCGCTTTCCCTCAATATTTCTGTAAATCTGAAGCATCTTTGAATGAACATTTTAAAAAATGCTTTCCATTCGGACTGCTTGGCCATTTTTTATTTTCTTGAGATCACACCAATATCAGTAAGTACATTTCAGTTTCAACAAGCCTTAAGGGCAATGCTTATGAGCAAGATGATTCTATCTGCAGATGATTGATTGGCTCTACAGACCATTACAAACTGGTATTGTAGATTTCTCTTCCTGGTTGACTCCTTCTGACCTCTTGAACCCCAAAAGCCAAAGCAGGCCATTTACTGTCTGGATTCCTGTGTGAGCTGCTGTGACTCCTGTCCTTGGAGGTGTTGCTGTGTTTAATGCACATGCCCATTCTGGAAGGCTGTCCCTGTGCCAGGACAGCCACCTTTTTGGTCATGTCCCTGCCCCCAGAGAGCCTTTATCAACTATAATGTACGTAGGATGCTGACCACATTACCCAATAGCAGGACATGTGGTCCAGGACGAATAAAGCATGTTTGCACTGCATGCAGGTGCTAGAAGTCAGGTGCACAGGAGTGAGAGCTCGTCCCAAGGCTGTGCCCGCACTCCACATTCACTACTGTAGGAAGCCTCAGGGTGAAGGTTGGTGGGAACCAGGGAAGGCTGGTAGAGGGAAACCACTCTACTGTGCTTGGCCTGGGGTAGAATTTTATTTTATTTTTATTAAATCATAAACACATAATCACGTATACATTAATGCATTTATGGGGTACAATGTGCCGATTTCATATAGAATTAGGAATGCTTACATCACACTGGTTAATATATACTTCATCTCATTTAGTTAATTATTGTGTTAAGACATTTATACTCTATACTTAATAGATCTGACATGTACCCTTGCATTATGCACATAGGTGTGATCCCACCATTCACCTTCCCTTGATCTGACCTTTCCCCCTCTCCCTTCCCATACCCATTCCTCCCTCCTTCATCTTGGGCCATAGTTGTGATCTATTCTTCTTTTGAAAGTGTGAGTGATTGTAAATTGGTTTCATAATAGTACTGAGTGCACGGGATATTTTTTCTTCCATTCTTGAGAAATTTAACTTCTATTCTTTACTAAGTAGAATATGTTCCAGCTCCATCCATGTAAACGTAAAAGAGGTAAAGTCTCCATCTTTCTTTAAGGCTGCATAATATTCCATGGTATACATGTACCACAATTTATTAATCCTTTCATAGGTTAATGGGCATTAGGGCTTCTTCCATGACTTTGGCTATTATGAATTGAACTGCAATGAACAATCTGGTGCAAATATCTTTGTTATAAAGTGATTTTTGGTCTTTTGGATATACACCTAGTAGAGGAATTGCAGGATCTAATGGCAGGTGTACTTTTAGATCCCTGAGTATTCTCCACACTTCTTTCCAAAAGGGATGTATTAGTGTGCACTCCCACTAGCAGTGCAGAAGTGTTCCCTTTTCTCCACATCCACATCAACATCTGTAGTTTTGGGATTTTATTATGTGAGCTATTCTTACGGGAGTTAGATGATATCTCAAAGTACTTTTGATTTGCATTTCTCTGATGATTAAAGATGATGAGCGTTTTTTCATGTGTCTGTAGGCCATGTGCCTGTCTTCTTCAGAGAAGTTTCTCTTCAAGTCCCTTGCCCACAATGAAATGGGATTACTTGTTCTTTTCTTATTAATAAGTTTGAGTTCTCTGGTGGATTCTCATTATCAAATCTTTGTCAGAGGCATAACCTGCAAATATCCTCTCCCATTCTGAGGGCTATCTGCTTGCTTTACTTACTGTATTCTTGGCAGTGCAGAAGCTTTTTAGTTTGATCAGAATCCAGTAACGTATTTTTGGAATTGCTTCAATTGCCCAGGAGGTCCTCCTCATAAAGTATCCTCCCAGACCAATTTCTTCAAGTGTTTCTCCTGCATTCTCTCCAAGAATCTTTATAGTTTAAATATTTAAATATTAAATCTTAAGTTTAAATATTTTATCCAGTGAGAGTCAATTTTTGTTAATGGTGAAAGGTGTGGGTACAGTTTCAGTCTTCTAGAAGTTGCCAGCCAATTCTCCAGGCACCATTTGTTAAATAGTGAATCTTTCCCCCAATTTATATTTTTGATAGGCTAATAGGGTTCAGGGTACTGCTTTGATATACAATGTGAAATGTTTACATTGAACTAAGTGACACATCCATCACAATTATACTCATTTCCTAAAAGTTTTGAAATGTACTATTGCATCATACACATTAGGTGAGGTCCCCCCAGATTCTTTGAATTTCTGAGGTGTCTGTTGTTATTTCCCCTTTGTCATTTCTGATTGATGATACTATGGACTTTAATTTTCTATTTTTGGTTAGGTTGGCCAAAGGTTTATTAATTTTGTTGAATTTTTCAAAAAACCAACTTTTTGATTCACTGATCTTTTGGATAATTCTTTTCTTTTCAATGTCATTTAATTCTGCTCTAATTTTAGCTATTTCTTTTCTTCTGCTAGATTTGGGGTTGGAATGTTCTTCCTTTTCCAATTGCTTAAGATGTCCTATTAAGTTATTGACTTCCTCTCTTTCTGTTCTCTTATTATTTTTTTTCTTTCTGTTCTCTTGAGGAAGGCTTGCAATGTGATAAATTTCCCTCTTAGGACTGCCTTGCAGTATCCCACAGGTTCTGATAATTCATGTCTGCATTATTGTTTTGTTCCAAAAATTGAAAATTTCCTTCTTAATCTCATCTATGACCTAGCTATCATTCAGCTTAAGGTTATTTAGTTTCCATGTCTTTGTATGAGCATGCAGATTCCTGTTATTGGTGAGCTCAACTTTTATTTTGTGATGGTCTGAGAAGGTGCAAGGAATAATTTCTATACTTTTAAATTTTCTGAGTTTAGACTTGTGACCTAAGATGTGGCCAGTTTTGGAGGATGATCCATGGTCTGGTGAGAAGAATGTGTGTTCAGTTTTGTTAGGATGAAATGTTCTGTAGATGTCTGTTAAATTCAATTGCTGTATGGTAAAGTTTAAGTCCAAAATTTTTTGCTTAGTTTCTTATTGGAGGACCTATCCAACACTGCCAGAGGGGTGTTAAAATCTCCAACTATTATGGTGCTGGAAGATATTAAATTGCTCATGTTAGGGTCTCCCTTATAAATTGAAGAGCATTCTGGTTGGGTGCATAAATGTTGATAATTGACATCTCATCATGTTGAGTGTTTCCCTTAACAAATATCAAGTGATCATCCTTGTCTTTCCTTACTTTTGTTGGTTTAAATCCAATTGTATCTGAAAATAAAATTGTCACCCCTGCTTTTTTCTGATTTCCATTTGCCTGGATTACAGATGCCCATTCCTTCACCCTGAGTCTATATTTATCTGTTAAGGTAAGATGAGATTCTTGTACTCAGCAGATATCTTGTCTGAGTTTTTGTATCCAATCAGCGAACCCGTGCCTCTTAAGAGGACAGTTTTAGCCGTTCACATCAATTAAGAGTATTGATAAGCCTGGTAGTATTTTGGGTGTCATGTTTTTTGAAAGTCCAGTGGAAATTTTGAATCTTTTCACCACTGTGGAAATTGGGTTTTGGTCAAGAATTTCAGAGTGGGTTTACTTTGGTGGTAGAGCATTGTACTGGTCATTATGGAGGATGGGTCTGAGGATATCCTGAAGAGGTGGTTTGGTTATGGAAAATTTCTTCAATATGTGTATGTCTTTAAAGTATTTAATTTTTCCATCATAAATGAAGCTCATTTTAGCCGGATATAGGATCCTGGGCTGAAAGTTGTTTTAGGAGATTGAAGGTCGATGACCATCCTCTTCTGGCTTGAAAAGTTTCAGCAGAAAGATCTGCAGTCATTCTAATATTCTTTCCCTTGTAGGTTATGATTTTCTTACATTTGGCTGCTTGCAGGATTTTTTTCTTCATATTAACTTTGGAAAAGTTAATTACAATGTGTTTAGAAGATGCTTTATTTGGGTTGAATCATTCTGGGGTGCTAAAACTGTCAGCTATCTGAATTTCAGTATCTCTGGCCATGCTTGGGAAATTCTCCTCAATTATCTCTTGGAGTATAGTATCTGTGCCTTTTGGACCATCCTCTTCTCCTTCAGGGCTTCCTATGAGGCGGATATTTGCTTTTTTGGAGTGGTCCCACAATTCTCTCCGGGAATGATCTGTTTTTGCTTTCCACTTCTTTTCCTCTTTGAGCAACTGGGAGCATTCAAAAGCTTTGTCTTCAATGTCTGAGATCCTTTTTTCTGCCTGCTCCATTCTGTTACTGGGGGATTCTACTGAATTTCTCAGATCTTTGAGGGCTGTAAGTTCTTGCCTCAATGTGTCAAAATCTTTGGTGATTTTGTCTTTGAATTCATGGAATTCTTGAGACAACTTTTGAATTGCTCCTTGAATTTCTAATTCCATCTTTACCTCCATTCTGTTAATCTTATTTGCAATCCAAATTCTGAGTTCAATTTATAACACCTCAGCCATTTGTTTATGACTGGGATCTTCTGTTGTGTCTCCTTTGTCATTCCTTGTGGGACCCGTTGATCTATGCTGATTATTCATGTTGCCAGAGTTTTTCCACTGATTCTGCCCCATAATTATTTTTCACCATTTGGCTAGAGAAGCTGGCAAGGTGAAATTGAACTGGGGGCTCCTAGAGTTGTAATTAACCAGCCCTTTACCAAAGAACTGGGACTGGTGATTGTGGATTTTCCCTTAGAGCTTTACAAAGGTCCCATTCAGAACTACTGCCTGAAACTTTGGGCAGCTGCTTGGTGTGGTGAAGCTGGATGGCACTGACCAGTATTTAGCTAGTCTCTGTCCAATCCTCATGAACCAGTGGCTTTGGGCTGAAATCTCAGCTGAAGAGATATACAAGCAACTAAGACACCCTGCCCCTCCATAGGCAACAACTGGAAGGGGAGAATTCCACACTCTCACAACAACACAATCAGGGTGCAACCTTGATTGTTGCACCTGGTGATTGGCCCAGATCAAGAGTTCCAAATCAATTATCCTGGTGGACACAAACATCAATCAAGTGGGAGAGTTCAAAAGGTCTTCAGCATCTAGGCAGTGGGGGTCCACTGGCAGCTCAATTTGACCCCAGTGGGTGGTACCATGGAGGTGCCACCACTGTCAGGGGCAGTGCCACCCGTCTGGGGTACTGCGGTGTGCAGGTTGCAGGAGCCAGTGGAGAGTTGGAGGGTGTTTTGACCAGTTGCAAGGGTCACAGGAGCTGGGCAGGGAACCGGAGGGTGCAGTCACCAGTTGTAGGCTACCGGTCTCAGTAGCCAGGTGGGGAGCCGAAGGGTGGGGTCTCCAGCCATGGGCCACACTGTTTGCAGGAGCCAGGCAGGAGTCACTGGCCGTGGGCTGTGGGTCACAGATGCCGGGCAGGAGTTACTGGCTGCAGGCACAGGAGCTGGGTGGGAGTCACCAACCACAGGTCGCAAGTAGCAAGTCACAAGGGGCCAACTGGGAGCTGCCAGCCATGGGCTGTGGGTCTCAGGAGCTGGGGAGGGAGCTGAGCCACCACAGGCTGCTGAGCTGGGGAGCCAGTGGGCCGTGGTCCTGGTGGTCAGTAGTGGGGGACCTGTGCTATGCTCTTTCCAACATAGGTCAAGTCTCTCTTCCATTGTGATTCCCCACCTCTATTAAAATTATAGTTTTAGCACAATTGTCTCACAGCTCATGAGATGCCCTGCCCTAGCAAAAATCTGCCAAATGCTCTGGATTTTGCAGGGGGTAGTCTTCTAGACCATACCACCAGGAGAGGGGCGAGGAGTGGATTGGGAGTTCAGGAAGGTAGGGAGAATATTAGATCAACTTTTGGCCCAGGCAAGAGACTGCCTGGGCTTGCAGTGGTATCTCTTCATGGAGGAAGTCCCGGCCCTCAGTCATTCTCTCCCCTTTGGTGAAACAAAAGGTCTTCTGTTCTCTACTCACCTCAAGCCATGGTCCTGGTGGGGGAGGGGAAGGATTCCCATCCTCTTTGGGATGGGTTTTGTACCTGAAATTTGTTTTCTTGGAGTCCCAGCTTGTTATAGCAGAGGTGATGTGAACTTTTTGATCCTCTCTCTCAGCTCAGCTCCTGATCTTCTGCTTTACTGGGTTATTTCTGGCCTCTGGACAGGAGCCTCTGCCAAAGCTGACTTCAGTCAGCCATCTTGCCTCTCTCTCCTCCTGGGGTAGACTTTTAGTCATCATGATTACTGAACTAACCTAGCTAACTATAATTACTTCTCCTGTATCTCTTCCCGTCCCTTCCTTCCCTCAATAAACAAGCATTAAGTGCATGCCCAGCTCTGTTCTAGAGCTGTAACAGTAAGAACAGCAGCCCTGACCCCTTCCCCTCATGAGGCTGACATTCTAATGGGACAGAATGGATCTAATTACCACACATAAGTGCGCAAAGCTGCAGCTGTGCACAGGCACTGCAGAAGAGAGGTGCTCATTTCCAGGGAGGGATTGAACCTGGGGAGCCGGAGAAGATACCCCCAGGGAAAAGACACCACAGCTGCAATCTGAAGAATGAATTGGAATGAACCAAGCAGGGGGAGCAAAAGGGTTTCTAGGCAGAAGGAACAGCCTGTGCTAAAGGTCTAATGCTGCTGGTTGGATGAGGGTCCAGATCACTGGGAAAACCTTTAGTTGTTCATGTTCCAATGCCAGATGCCCCCAGGGACCCAGCCAGGGCAAGCGAATGTTCTTCTGAACTTATGATATTCCTTTTTTGTGTTGTGTATCAGTTATAAAATTTGTTTTTACAGCTGTAGTTTTTAGTAGAGAATTTGAACACATACCATAAAGTGGTCACAAGGAAAGGGCACATGTTGACTGTTCTGATCTTGACTGCTAAACAGCTATCACCCAGAAGCTAGTGTGTTATCTTCATAACTATAAAATAAGGACCAACGGTTGGGCTCTTAAATTTCAGTTGTCTTAATGACATGATTCTTGCACACATTTTAATTTTGCTTAATGTTACAGCTTTGATTTTAGATTTAAGCCAAAATAATTGAGTCTTGTTCACAAGTTGTTTGCTTTGTAACTTTTTGATAACATGACTAGTTTTGTCAAGGATTATTCTTAATGTTGGAATTTAGAGAACTTCAAAGACCATTAGACCTGATTAGTATATTCATCTATGATTATTTTCATGGCAAAATGGTAGGTAGTATTATGTCTCCTGATGTTAAGAGAATGATTTTACTCTGAAGCATAGTTCCAGAATGTTCTGTCTGGTCTTGCCACAAGTTCATATTCCTTAAAATTTTATTCTTATAAGATCTATTCAATGAATATAGTGGCAAGAAAATGGATGAAAAACATATGGTGTTCTTGGGACTTAATTGGTCATTTTCTTTTTTAAACCTTCAGTCAGTAATCTTACTAATTTCTCCAAAATATAGGATTGTGCTGTGTGTGTTAAAACTGTTGAAAAATGGCAAATATCTAATATGGTAGTGGAAAGGCAACAGGAGCATTATGTGTGTTTAATTCTCTTAAGTTAGAAAACCAAACACTTATTTTAATAAGATAAGGTAACAAAAACCAGTGGAAGGAAAGAAAATTATTATAAAATTTTTCTCTTAACACAAAACTTTTCGGAGAAGCATAGTAATGCCATTGAATAATGTTGGCCTAAAAGATACTATGACATACTTTGAAGTATGATGTTATTAATATTAAAACAGAGTAACAATTAACATCTTTTAATATGATTGTAGTTTAAGGAATAAATTCTTCAGCTGAAGGAGAGTGTTATTGCTGGTTAGCTGTGATAGTTTCCCAGCAGGCTGCAGAGATTGTCCAGGCTTTTTCCTAATCTGAGATCTGACCTGCTGTCTGTATTGGAAGTGTTCTTACAGTAGAAGTATTCATTTCCTTTCCAGATTTCCTTTCATATTTAGACCAAAGTTTGCTTCTATTATCCTTTTCCCCAGGTTACTTCCCTGGTCTATATCCTCGAAGTAATTTATATACAGTATAAATATTCTTAATTCATAAGAGCCACATTGAATTTATTGTGCTAACTGGTTAAAGTATTCTGTGACCACTGCTAGTTACGTGCCTGCCATCTGCGTAATTATTTTTCTACTGAGATGATCTTTTGCTAAAAGTTTGTCTGCCACTCTCAAGGTATCTTCCGCCATGACTGGAGTTTTCTCTCCTCTCTTTTTTATATTTTTTCTGATTGATTTTTTTCTTTTTTTGCTTTCTGTAACTATTGGAAAAACTTTGACTCTTTTTAAAAAGTAACATGCTTCTATAAATAAACTTCTAGATGCATACATTCTAGTGGAAAATTGTAGCTGATCAATAGATCATGATTGATTACTTTCTGTGTGCCAGGCACAGAGCTAAGCACTGTATATGGATTAGCTCACTGGATCCTGTGAAATCAGTGTCTTTTTTATGCCTGTTTTTTCAGATGAGGAAATTAAAGCTCAAATAAGTTAAGACAATTATCCAAGTTCTCCTACATAGTAAATGGTCAAGCTGGAATTTAAACCTCATTTAAGGGCATATTTTAGGACTGGTTTTATTCTTTTCCCGATAAGTACTGACACACTTCATCGCATTAGCATGTCTTCTGAAAGTGAACCTGCTCAGTAACTGAGCCTTCACTCTTACTGTCAGGCCTCGCTGCCTCTTCTCCCCTTCAGTGGCCTAAGACAGTTACTGATTGTCACCAGAGTTTCCAGAGTTTGATCCAGAAAGTAAATAATGTTGCTTATAATTTTGAAAAGGAGGCATAAATGGGCTCTGTCTCATCTTCAGGACACTTACCCAACTTATAAGTCTCTCTCTTTATTTCCAATTTTCAAAAGATCATTTGCATCACCAGCATATTTTTTGGAAGTTTCTTTAAATAGCAGCTTTTTTTATTACATTTAAGTATTTGATAAAAAAATGAATGTGTTGGGAGCCAATGACAAAAGAATGAGGATAAATTTGAGATAACACTCATCTTTTATATAAACAACAAACTTTACATAACATACTTAGGAAGGAAAGAAGGAAAAGAAGGAGGGGGGAGAGAGGGAAGAAAGGAGAGTGTGGACTGTAGGTTGCCTCAAAATTAGCCTCAAATGACAGGAAGTCCAGGATGGACAGCTGAGACCTTGAACCTGGCTGGAATGATATTCTGATAAGCACAGAGTCCGCCAGAGATGGCCTTTACCAAGAGCTGAGTGTCCTAGAGGGTTGCTTTAGTCAAGTGAAACTACTTTCGATGATTAAGAAAGTCATTTGGGAGGAAGAAAACTTGAATAAATTCTAGGTACCTTCATCAAATAACAGCGAGTCTTACTTAAATTGTGTAGTGGTCTTTCACCTTTCTCATTTAATGAGAGAAAAGTACTATTGTCCTAGAGTCAGACGGATGTGGCCTTGAATCCTAATTTCCCTGTTGATCAAGTTTGACACCTGGGGCTTCACCTTCCTCATCTGTTAAAGGGAATGAAAACATTTATTTGCTCTTTAGGATCATTAAATGAATTTATGGAGTTGAAATCAGCCTTTCTTTCCCTCCATTTTTATTTCTTTTAAAGGTGTGAATTATTATTTTAATGTATTTATACCTTTCCTCTAAGAAACTGTGCTGCTTTTATTAGCTTTGGAGAATTGTTACACTGGGGGATAAGTTGTGTACAGAAGAAATACTCTGGGTTTTCAAAATTAGAGCTTCAAATATAAAGATTGATTATAGTTTTGTGCAATGAAAGTTGAAAGTCATGAGGTCAATGTTCATAAATAAATTATGAATAAAGTATAATAAAGACATAGTCTAAATACTATTTCTAATGGTGGAGAAGATGAAACTGCTAAATTAATCTCCACCATGTTATTATCAAGCATATGTTAAGCCCCTGTTATTGTATGCAGGACCTTGTCTCAGGCATTTAAAATATATTTTTATATCGATGCTTCCATTTTGTCATCTCAATGTGAAGAACTCAGGAAATTACTAGTTCAATGATTCTTTTCTTGGTAGGGCAAGGTCATTTCACATTTGTAATAGCGTTTTCATATTTCTGTGCACTTATTAAATTACGTGGGTTCCAGGTAATAATGCCAACCTTGTTACCCAAGGGAATGAGTGCCTGGGAGGTAGTCAAAAGGCAGATTTTCTTGTGTCTAATCATAGATATGATTTGCATCTTCTCTCACAGTGAAAATACTTTCTTTTTCTCTGTGTCACTATTGGGTCATAATTTTACATTTCTATCCTGATGTGATAAAAGTTGTAAAATCTGAGTAAATCATTAAAAATTTGCCCCAATGGGAAGAGTTCCTGATCTGGGTTATCAATCAGGATACCTTCCCCCCCACTCCTGAGTGCCTTGATTGACTAGGAATAGAGCTTTTGCTAGGAGGTACGTTTGTTATTCTTAAGAAAAATACCTGTAATTCCTTATGTGGTTCTTTGATAACTAGGATTTGAGTTTGAATAGAAATGCAGAAGCTTTCTAACTCAATTGTGGTCTACAAGGAAGTAGGGTACCTGATGGAAGTAAACAAAACAACTCCCTCCCCCAGAGACAAGCTGACTGTTGCTACTATTACTACTATTTTTATGTTGTCCACTGTATTATATAATTACACTGATAATGATGTGTTTACATCACCTAATAGCATCTTGTCACCCCTATGGACTAAAGACCAGTAGCACATCTGGAGTTAGTGATGTCAGTATAACTGGCTTTCTCACCGCTCTGCCCACCCTGGGTTTGGGTAAGTGACTTACTGTTTCTTCTGCACCAACTTGTCCTCTAGTGTCATGTTTTTTCTTTCTATGGTGCCAACAGAGGACCCAGTAAGGCAGTCAGATTTGCATAATGGAAATAGAGGGACATATTGCCTTTATGAGAATTGCTTGTGACATACCTTCCCAAGGGAAATGTCCTTAAAACCTACCATCTGATCTCCCGGCCCAGAAGCACTTTGCACATGGGGCTTTATTTTCTAAATTAATAAATAACACAAGTGCAGTAAGCAGAGCTCTGCCCTAGAGGAACCGACAGTGTAAGGGCAACAGAAGGCAGAGCCGTGGGCCACCATTTCCACAGGGGCCCATCAGACCTTTGAAATCCTTTCTGATTTGTGTTCTCCCTCTCCTCATTTCCATGCAAAAGACCTCCAATTCAGCAAGTAGGAGAGAGATTCCTGAGACAGGAATGGAGTGGATGGTGGTCATGGTGTCTCCTCGGCATAATGCAGGGGCTCTGGAACTGGACCAATCCAGCTGGACCCAGTTCCTGCTTTCTCCTTTACCAGGAGTCTAATGAATGTTGGTGGGCTCCCGTGCCAGCCCCTAGCATGTCATAGGGGCTTAATGGTCAAACAAGAGGAAGCACTTGGAAACATACGAACGCTCAGTAGATTAGCCCTTAGTATTTGCAAAGCCAAAATATGAGTTCAGTTTTGTGTTTTCTTCACAAAGAGATGGTCAGAACCAAGAAAGATCAGTATTTTTTAAGACCTTACATTTCTTAGCATATTTTAAAGAAATACAAAACAAGCCTTATAAAAATGATGGCATATTTTAAATACTTACATTATATTTCTATTATTATTACTATTATTTTTGAGACAGAGTCTCACTTTATCACCCTCAGTAGAGTGCTGTAATGTCATAGCTCACAGCAACCTCAGTCTCTTGGAGTCAAATGATTTTCTTGCCTCAGCCTCCCTAGTAGCTGGGATTACAGTTGCCACCACGATATCCAGCTATTTTTAGAGACAGAGCCTCACTCTTGCTCAGGCTTGTCTCCAACACCTGAGCTCAAGCAATCCATCTGCCTTGGCCTCCCAAAGTGCTAGGATTACAGGCATGAGCCCAGCCTTCTATTATTTATATTTATATTATATGCTACTAATATAAAAGTTCTTGATTAATGTTTTCAACCAGAAATACAATGCAGTGTGTTTTTTCTACTCTCGAGATAATTACAAGGTGAATTCTGAACCCCTAGTTCACTTTAGGGTCCAGTAAAGCAGCAGCTCTTGGACTTTATGATCATCTGGATTTTCATGTACTTTTATAAATAAGAACCCCCCCAAAAGCTTTTGTTTATATGGGTTTTATCTATTGCTATTTGTCTAGTAGAAATTAAACCTGAAAACAATGAAAACATTATATTTTAACATAGTAAAATTATCTTTACTTTTGAAAATTTATATTTTCAAAACACAAGTATAGTCTAGCACAGGGGAGGGGGGAGGAGAGAGAGGGGAGAGAAGGCGATTTGGAGTCTCACCTAATGTGCACAAAGTGCACACACACTTTGTTCAGCACACACACACACACACACACACACACCCTTGAAGGGCTCAACTACAGCTTGAACTTTACCTTAGAATCAAAGACAATGTAATCGATACATTTGTACCCTCATATTAATCTGAAAAAAATAAATAAAATTTGTATTTTCAAAAACAACAAAAAATGCATCTAGTTAGAGGCATTGTTGTAAATGTTTGCATATTTCTTTAACGTCTCACTGAAAGGAAGATGGATGGATCCTGTCCTCTCCTTTTGCATCAGCCTGTGGCAGTGTCACCCCTCAGACAGCCTCTATACACTTAGGAGAGAATGAAAATGAAAAAGGCAGATAACATATCAGTGTTACTATGAAAAAAGCTTTAACCTTGTGGAGAGCCAAACCACACTTTGAGAACCACTGTGCTAAAGATATCTAAGTTTCAAGTTGCACATACTCTCTACTAAACATCTTCCCATCTTATTGAGGCACCTCTGTGTCTACTCATGTGTAAACCTCACTTAGAGATCATCCCACCTGTCCACACTTTGAGGCCCTTCATGCATCAGAGGCCAATGTCCCCCAACCCCTGCCCCAAGTCAGTCCTGTGATAACTTTGCAACAATACACAACAGTCTTTTTATAGAGGAAGCAGAATGAATGGTGCCTCTAATGTACTCTGGCCTAATTCTATAATTTTTTTTTACCCTGTCTGTTTTTTATTCATTCCATAGCCAATGAGCAGGATGTATCATCTTAGTCTAAGAATTATGGAAAATATTTTCTTACTCATTTGAGGGAGTCATTTCTTTGGACCTCAGCATAAGCAAATAAGCAAGTTGGACCAACGAGCCCAAGAATCTTTTCAATATGAGATTATTTTCTTCCCACTTAAAGTGAGATTATCATTAAAAAGAAGAAAGAAGTTGCTTTGTGTTTCTTTCTTTTTTTTTTTGCTTTGTGTTTCTAGTTACCACAGCTCTAGAAATTCTCACTGCATAAAATTTCAGATTGACAGAGCCAGTCTGCCATGAGAATCACTGAAGTCCATCTCCGTCAACCTCGTAACATGTCAATGAGTCTGGAATTGAGCTAAATTGCACTGATTGAAACTTGGTTATTTGGAGGAAGGGGCCTGCAAACTACCTCCTCCTAGCTACACAGGAAAAAGAGAAAAGGGAGCTTTTACCAAAAGCTATTTGCAAAATGAATACTGTGTTAATAAACTGGACTCTGCTTTAGGTTTTCATCTAATTAAGTATCAAATCCTCAGGCTCTGAAGTGAGGCATAACCAAGACCCAGGCTTGAACTCTGCTACTCTGAATCTCAGTTTCCTCATGTCTACAATGGCACTGAAATTACCTGCTCCATCTGGTCGCCTTGAAGACTGAGTGAGATGGACACTGTCGTGCCAGGCCCATGGTAGTTCTAAATGCTGACCCTGCCCCTGCCCTCCACACATCTCTTGATCTACAAAAATGGAGCCAATGTCACCTCCCATTCATAGCAGGGACAGTATTAAATCAGCATAAGCTTTGGCTATTTCTGGGGTTCCCGGTTTTGGGGCTCTCTCTTCTCATTTTATCCAGGATTGACTCTCTGTTTCCTGGGAGACAAGGGATAGATCAGTTCATCTGGAGAAGAAATCTGATGTTCTTACTCCCAGTATGAACTTTCAACCACTTCTCCTACTGACCTCTCCTCTACCGCCAGCCCACACAGCCCCTGACACTGTAAGACCCGGGTGTTTCTGAGATACGGGCACGGAGTGCATGCTGGGTGCTGTTCTCAGCTCTAAGTTACTCACCACTTGTCTATGTGGCTTCCATCTTTCCAAGGTCTCTTGTTATCTTGGGCTGAGTTCATTTCCACCATTTTTTTTTTTTTTTTTTTTGTACTAATGGACTGGCACTCATTTTACTACTTTACGTCAGTTTTAGGGGTTTGGAGTATAAACAGATATAAACTTATATATTCATACTTACACACTTCATTGAAAGTTCTCAGCTACAGTGTCTTAAGCAATTGATAAAGGACCCAAAAGCAAAGATGCAAACTGAAAGATGAAGGTACAGGCAGGTTATTAGGGGGATTTTGCTTTCCCTTTCTGACAATGGTTTTGAACTGTTGGCTGCAAATTGGAATCACCTGTGGATCCTTCAAACCATTAGAGCCTGTTTCAACTCCAGAGATTACGCTATCATTGGCTCAGATGCATAGCCTGAGAACAGCAAGTTGAAAGCTCTCCAGGAGTCGCCGGTGTGCAGCCAGGCCACGGCTGTATGCACTTCGATCCTGAAATTCTGCATCTATTCAAATGAACCATTTTTCCTGGTACATTATGTGTATTTCAACTGAAGACGCAGTTAGCTCTCTATGCAGTTGTCTGGTACATTAAAAGCATTTATTATTTTTGTTTTCCTAAATATAACATTAATTCAGCTCTTTTCTTAAAATGATAAATCTCCTATTTCCCACAATTACGTGGAAATACTCGTCAAGTATTAATAACAAACAAAATAGGATTCTTATTTAAATAATCTCATAATAGCATGGAATACTGAAATTACCACCTTTGTTTTGGCATCATTACTTAAGGTAGAATGTGAAAATTAATTATTTTGTGATTGATTTGTACTTAGCTAAGTTAATAGTAAATTTAATTACCTATTGAATGGTCGGATTTTATCTGATAACGTTATTCACACTGGGAAATTTTTTACTGAGGATGAAGGGGAGATTCTCTTCCCCCATTTCTGAGCCAGCTGGTGCTGAGAGCGCTGGTGCTTTCTTACCCCCAAGCCGTCCCCGCTCTGCAGGCTGGCGCCACGCTCCTGTGAGTCTCG
Organism: Nycticebus coucang; assembly: GCF_027406575.1. Classification (NCBI taxonomy): domain Eukaryota; kingdom Metazoa; phylum Chordata; class Mammalia; order Primates; family Lorisidae; genus Nycticebus; species Nycticebus coucang. Next base: position 3,454,684 of record NC_069802.1, read on the forward strand.
GCGTTGCCCTCCAGCGGCCCAGTGTTAGCCGTGATAACTTCACGTCTTGGCTGCTAACACAGCACACTGTATACACGGCTTTATTTTTATGCTCCCCACATTTAGAAATCGAATTAGAGGTCTCTGGGAACCTTCCCTCCCAACTCACATGCCATGTCCTTCTCACAAGCAAGCCCCTGCTCCTGGCATTGCTGTCTTTCTCAGCAGAACTTACCTGCCCCGCTTTCCATGTCCTCCTTCCACGTGCTCATTGTTCCTGATTCTTCTTTGTCCTTTAGTCTCCCCAGTGAGCACCCCCTTTCTCTTCCCATTTCTAAATTATGAGTGGGAGAAAGATAGGGCTGTGAATTAGTGGGGATGGTTCTTTACTAGAGAAGCTGAACAGTTAAGAGAGAAATACACAATGTATTTTGGAAAACCTGATATCTGGGACAAGTTCAGGATGCATCACCCTTCTCCTTTTGTTACTGTCCAAGTTGTATTTCATGTAGGAGTCTGTAATCTGAATAATACTTAGCAAAAATGTTAGCTATAAATCCATCCGTTTTGGATAAAAATGGAATTAGCATTTCCCCATAAAATTTACTTTCTTCACGTCCAGGAGCTGTTCTTTCTTTGAGAGGCAACACGTTCACTTCATGTTAACATTTTAGAGAGGTTGGTGGGGCCCAGTGCTAAACTATCGCTGAGGCTGAATGGTCTGCATTTGCTTTAAGAATGGACATCCCCCTGGTCCTCACCTGAGGTCATTAAATTGATTTAGTCTAGGTTCACTGGCTATATTTTAATGCAGCTTAGCTGTAAAAATACAAGGCCCCATTGTGTAATACAGGCAGTGCATTGTTATTTTTCTAGGCCTGTCAATGTGAAAAATGTGTCTGTTTGCCTTTCCCTGTGACCTGGGGTGGGGAGGGGGAGGTATTAGCTATGTTACAGAGTAGCTGGACACCCTGGAAATGTTGATGTTGGAAAGTACCTGGAAGAATAACATATAAAGAATCTGGCAGCATAATTTGATAAAGTGGCAGGGATACACATGTTCATTTTGGGGTACTTCATTATCGTTCCTTTCCAGTTAAGTGCTGAGGCTGGGAGGGAACCACATGAAGAGACTCTAAAAGACTTGTGGCTCTTCTGATGGTGGTCTGCTGTGGCCAGAGAGGTCATTTTCCCTGCAGCAGTCGAGAGAGAGGCCAAGCAAATGGACACACACACGTCGCCACCCAGAACCCTAGGAAGCCAAGCTAAATATACTGTGCCCAAGACTGCCCAGAATAAGCCAGATGGTAGTTGGTGCCATGCTGCGGCTTGCCAGGGCGTTTACCATGATGCTTGCTGTGGGTTGCTGCAGGACCCATGGAGAGTGAGTCCTGGTATTTTTCCTTCTTTCTCTCTCTTTTTCTTTTCTTGGCATGTGGACATTGGTAGCCATTTCTTCAGATCTGTTGACTTGTGGGTTCCTCCAGGGTGGTTCTATTTTGTCCTGGTCAGTGCTTGGACAAAAACCTTACAGGAAACCACCTGGCTTCATATGTGGTTTTGTTGGGGTCCTGTTTTAAGGATCCTTTCCAAACCGAGGGACTCCCAGGCAGCCTTCCTCAAGGGGAGCTCTCTAGCTATGTGTTGTAAGTGGGCAAGGGGAGGTAATTAAGTGATGCCACTCTTCTGTCTGTCATCCACCCTGATGTGGGCTTCCCAGGTGCTCTTTTGAGAGAGCCACCGATCATAGTCCCAATGTCACAGGCTCTGGAGTCTCACAGGCCTTGGTTAGAATCTCAACTCTGCCATATCAGGTTTGTGTGACTTCTAGCAAGTTCCATTTTGGGAACATCAGTTTCCTAATATGTAAAATGAAGAATAGTGGCAGGCCCTGGAAGGGTTACTATGAAGATTAAATCAGATAATGAATGCAAAGTGCCTAATAGATAGTAAGCACCCAATAAATGTTACATACCACAGTTAGCTGTTATTACTGCAATTGCTCTGAATATTCTGACCTATCTCATGTCCTCTGCCCACAAACATATCCCCCCAATCATTTTCATTGCTACTTCCTTCCCTTTAATTTGTTTAATTTAATTTTTAAAAGTTGACCTTTAAAGAAAAAAACTTCATTTTTGAGGACTAAGCTATTCGTTTTGATTCTTTACTTCACCTATTTCTGGCTTCTAATACTCAAAAAGGTTTTAGATTTTTTAAGCCCACGGTCCCCAACCCTGGTGGGGACTGGTACTGGCCTGTGGCTTCTTGGGAGAACCTGGTCGCACAGCCGGTGAGCAAGTGAAGTTCCATCTGTATTTATAGCCACGCCCATCACTGGACGTCACCGCCTAAGCCCCGCCCCTCAGCGACCTTAGATTTTTCACAGGCGCGAGATCCTTACTGTAAACTATGCGTTCGAGGGACCTAGGTTGTGCTCTCCTTATGAGAATCTAATGCCTTAAGGTTTGAGGTGGAGCTGAGGGGGTGATGCTAGCTCTGGGGCTGCAAATACAGATTATTTATTATTAGCAGGGAGGGTTGACTGCACAGAAACCATAACCAATCGATGACTTGCAGACTCTTATCAAAACCCTACCAGGGACTGGCAGATGACAGTTGGGCTGCGTCTGGGGACAGGCTTTATAGCAGCAACACGCTTCTGGGTCAGTCTCCCATATCCTCCGGATGGGAGCATTTGTACATTTTCAATTCAAGTTCGACAAAATCTTCTGTGATTGTCATCAGTTATGCAAGGTCTGAAAAATCCATGGGAGAATATTAGTCAGCCATAAAAAGAATGTAATCCCGTCATTTATAACAATGTGGATAGAACTGGAGGTCATAATAAAAAGTGAGATAAACTAGCACAGAAAGACAACTATCGCATGTTCTCACTCAGATATGGGAGTTTAAAAAGCAGATCTTGTAAAGACAGAGAGTGGACTGGTGGTGGCCAGAGGCCAGGAAGGGTGGTGGAGAGGAAGGGAGGCAGAGAGGTTGATTAATGGGTGAAAATGTGCAGTTTGATGGAAGAAAGAAGACCGTGTGTTTGAGAGATGGCTGGGGTGACTACCGTTCACAGTACTCTATTGTCTATATCACAATCCTGCAGTTAGAAGAGAGTGACTTGACTGTTTTTAGCATTAACACCACACATAGTTAAGGTGACGGATATTCTGATTATGCTGATTTTACCTTACAAATTATTGGAACATATTAAATTATTACATGTACCCTGAAAATATATACATCTATTATGAATCAACTGAAAATTAAATTCTATTTCAAAAAGAAAGAGACGCAGGAAGAACAGGAGAAGATGCCCCTGAGCCAGCGCAGGGAGGCGGGCTGCCCAGCGGCGTGTCTGGGAGCACCGGGGGTGTCGGGTGACAGCGCTGATGGCTCTCTAGGCAGCCGGGAGACCAGAGGCAAACGTGTGGGGGCGAATGATGGCATAGCACGTCTAGAGAAGTTCAGAGAACACCGTGTGACAAGAGCTTGTACACCTCGCTGAGAATTTAGACTTTGTACAGGCCGTGAAGAGCCCTGGCAGGGTGCTCAGCAGTAGAGCGTCATGTTCACACAGTGAACTGTGCTAATCCTAAGTCTGCGGCCTGGTGACGGGTCATGCGCGTGCACCCACGGGTATGTGCGGTGCTTTCTGCTCTCTCCTGCATCCTCCGTCAGTCCCCCCCGCCCCGAGGTAACCAGCATTGTCACCCCATCACCCCCCAGAGGTCACCAGCATTGTCACCCCATCACCCCCCAGAGGTCACCGGCATTGTCACCCCATCACCCCCCAGAGGTCACCGGCACTGTCACCCCATCAACCCCCAGAGGTCACCGGCACTGTCACCCCATCACCCCCCAGAGGTCACCGGCACTGTCACCCCATCACCCCCCAGAGGTCACCGGCATTGTCACCCCATCACCCCCCAGAGGTCACCGGCACTGTCACCCCATCACCCCCCAGAGGTCACCGGCATTGTCACCCCATCACCCCCCAGAGGTAACTAGCATTGTCACCCCATCACCCCCCAGAGGTCACCAGCACTGTCACCCCATCACCCCCCAGAGGTCACCGGCACTGTCACCCCCTCACCTCCCGTTAGCTTAGCCGGTCTCGAGCTTCTGTCTCGGGAGTCCCACTCACGGGTATGTGCGGTGCTTTCTGCTCTCTCCTGCATCCGCCATCAGTCCCCCCGAGGTAACCCGCATTCTCACCCCATCACCTCCTTTAGCCTAGCCGGTCTGGAGCTTCCATCCCTGAAGGCCTGCAGCAGCGCTCTTCTGGCTCTGGCTGCCTTTGGCAGCATTTTGCCTGTGAGCTCCCTCGGGCTGTTTTGTGTAGCAGTAGCTTTCTCCTTATGTAGTACTGCCTGCCGTGTGTGATGACACCTACTGGGTTACTTGTGATTTTTGTTTACATTTGTTGACCTAAAGTTACCTTGCAGTAGACTGAGCATGCGCTCCTCCTCCACTTTCATTTTTGCTCTCTTCACAAATGCTCACTGCCTAGGTCTCAGCTACCATTTGAGCTTTTAAGTCAGGGACTGCTGTCCTACCCAAAGGACCAAAGGTCTGTCAGTGGCTGAAACATTTATGATCCTGAACGCCTCAAGTGAAGGTCAGTTCAGAGTGTTCTAGTTTATATTGTAAAGTCATTTTTCTTTTAGACAGAGTCTCACTCTTAGTAGAGTGCCATGATGTCATAGCTCACAGCAACCTTAAATTCTTGCTACAGACGCCTGCCACAACTGGCTAGTTTTTAGAGGTGGTCTTGAACTCCTGAGTCAAGGCTGGTCTTGAACTCTTGAGCTCAAACTGTCCACCCACTTTGGCCTCCCAGAGTGTTGGGATTACAGGCGTGAGCCACCATACTGCTCTTATAATGCAAAGTCTTTATTTTCTTGTTATTCTGTAGCCACCCATGGCCTTCTGACTCATCAGCTAGCTGATTATTGAGAACTTTCTAGCTGCTAGTCATTATGATATGTGACAAGAAGTTTGTGATGAGCAATTAATCAAGATTCTGCCCCAATCTAGAAGGCTGGGAAAGACTTTTTTTTCTTCCTTAAAGAAGCTGAGCATTGATGGATAAGCAGGAATTCACTGGAAGGAAGAACAGGGCAGAGGCTGTAAGGTCTCAAATCTCCAGGAACTGAAAATGGTTGGTGTGCCTGGAAGGAGGAGGGGAAGACGAGAGAGGGAGTCAGAGTTGACACTGGAGACACAAGCGGTGACCTAAACTTGTGAGGTGGTTTTATTAATAAAAGCAATGGAAAGCCTCTGAAAAGGCTCAGGTAGGGGACGAATGTCATCTTTTGCATTCTAAAATAGTTAGATTCCTTATGGTACCATTATTAAGAGAAAGAAGGCCTGGTGCTGAATACCCATAGGTTTGGGCCCTCAGGGAAAATTAGTTCTCCTCCAGAGACTGGTCATTATTCTCTAGGGGCCTCAGGTCAGTTTTTAACATGTTCAGATCTTTTCTATATGTTTTCTCTTCCTTGATTCCTAAATTTCCAGTTCTTTCCCTTTGTCTAAAATATGTGAGGAAGGACTGAGTAGAACTCATTTTAAAATTCTTATTTTCTTCTTTAATCAAAGTCTTTGTTTATTGATGGCAATCCTCAGGTTAGTACTGACACACCACTAGTCTACCCCAGTGCATTATTTTATATCAGACTGAGCAACCATTTAGTGATATAAGCAGTTATATTAATCAGAATAATTAATCCTAGCTACTGTAATAAAAACACCAAATTATAAAGTGGCTTAACCTAATAAAATTGTTTTTTCTTAGTCAAGCTAAGCATACGATGGTTCAGATGGCCAAATGATTGAAGAGGTAACTCAGGGATCTCGCCCCTTTCCCTAGACCAGTGTTTTTCAACCTTTTTTATTTCATAGTACACTTGAATCTTCATCTTCAATGTTCAACTTCCACAACACACTTAAATTATATTGATCAAAAAAAGGGAACAAAAAATAATGTACTTACTGTGCTTTGAACTTCTTTTGAAAATAATTTAATTAATGATTTTAAAAAATTTTTGTGGCATACCTAAAATCCTCTCCTGGCACACCGGTTGAAGATGACTGGCCTAGGTGGTCTGTCCACCCTGCAGGGGAGAGAGTGGTGCAGAAAAGACTGTGCGAGGAGTTCTGTCACTCATCTGGAAAGGGCCACCAGTGGCCAGCACACAGCTGCATGTCCCCGGGACCCCGCTGGAAGGGAGGCTGACAAACATTTTCCCAAGTACTGGGAAGGAAAAAACACTTAAAGGGTCAGCTTCGATCCAGTCTTCCACAGTGAAATAAAATATGTTAAAACTTTTGTTTCCTTTTTAAAATTACATTTATCCATTCTTTCATTCATTGAGTCTTCACAAAGGCCTGCACCAGGCCTGGCACAAGGGCACAGCGGGAACGAGACACAACGTGGTCTCTGACCCTGTGGAGCTTGCCAGTTACCCGGGAGATGGGGGGAAATAAACCAATCACACAAATCGATACCTAATTATGAAGACTGGGAAGGAAAACAGTCTGGTGTTCTGAGAGAACTCTTACCAGGAGGCCAGACCAAATCAGGAGGCATCCAGGAGGCTCCTGCCCTACGGAAGAGACAGTCATGCTACCTCCGGAAAGATGGCCGGAAATGGGAGACAGAGAAGCAGCAGCCTCAGGGGGCACAGGCAGGGCCACTGGGAGGCCAAGGGACTGAAGGAGGCCTGGCTGAAGCCCCGAGAGAAGGGAGCCGGAGCCAGACGCCCCCGGGCCTGGGGGCCATGGAAGTAAAATACTTAGGATAACAAGGCAGTGCGAAGCCATGGAAAGACTTCTAGCCTTCATGTTCAGGAGTAACACGATCGCGTCTGTGCTTTATAAAACACTGGCCTCCATGCGGAGAATGAATGGATTGGGGGGAGGCCAGAGATGTGTCAGCTATCAGGAGCATTGTCTATTCCGGGGTTTGTTCCTGGCTTCTCTTCCTGCCCTCCCACCACCATGTGGAGAGCGCTGGGCTGCAGTGGAAGGGCTGTGATTTTCAGGCCAGACACGGAGATGTTATCTGCATTATGGAAGTAGAATAATCTAATCCAATTCTGAGCTCTTTGTCATCTTGAAATAGTCCTCATGGCCTCTTCTAGTATGTCTTGATTTAGTTAATCGCAGTAGCTGTTTAGCCAGAGTGCTGCTGGTGAGGCTTGCCCCCACTCCCTCCGGAGCTGGTAGAAAGCAGTGCCCGTGACCGCCTCGTGCACCATTTTGGAAATGTCTGGTCAGCACCTCCTTTGTCCATTGCAACTGGGGAAGGAGAAGGTGTCCCCCAGGAGATCTGATACCTCGTTTTTGAGACTTCTTCTTATTTTCTGATTTCAAGAGTGGCCATAGAAATAATATTAAGTCTAGCATTTTAAAGGGAAAAAAAAATCTTTACCCCTATGATTACAGAGTGTCTGTGGACTTGTGTGTATACAACAGAGTATCTTCTGCTGTGTTTCTTTGTTCTTGTCTAACTTCTGTAGCTTATGACAGGAATAAGTAAATAGTTGCTGACTGAAAGAATATATGAATGAATATGGTAGTCAAAGAAATTTTTAAAATATTAAAAAGCCAGAAGAAAATTAAAATGACTTCAAAGAAGGCTTAACAACAAAATGACCCATAGCCATCCATTTCTCAGGGACACATTTACACTCTGGGTGGACCGTTCGTATCCTGCTTTCTGTACTTTTCCTTTCTCTTTTCTTTCTTTTTTCTGAGACAGAGTATCGTCCTGACTCGCAGGCTCGAGTACCGTGATGTCATCACACCTCACGTAGCCTCAAACTCCAGGCTTCCAGCACTCTTCCTGCCGCAGCCTCCCGAGGAGCTGGGACTACAGGCTCCCCGCACCGTGCCAGGCTAATATTTGCTATCTTTTGTAGAGACGGAGTCTTTCTGTGTTGCTCAGAGGGTCTTGAGCTCCTGGGCTCGAGTGCTTCTGTGGCCATGGCCTCCTGATGTGCTAGGATTATAGGTTGAGCCACCGTACCTGGCATGGATCCTACTTTTCTAAAGAAGCATTGTTATGACCTTTTCCCTAAAATATTTTGTTCAATTCTGATATGAGGTAGTCATTGTTATTATCAGAATTTTACAAAGGGATACACTCAGACTCAGATTAAACAGCTTGGAAGGGGGGCCGAGGCAGGCATAGCTCGCGACTCCAGCTGATACGATCCTTCCATTCACCAATCCTCTTGTCTCCCGGCTCACTGGGAGCAACCTAAGGAGGAGGGAGCAGCTAAAGGCTCTGAAGTATTATTGTTTAAACACCAGGAAACCAGACTGCCTCGTTTTCAATCCCAGTTCTGCTGTGTTACTTGCACGGGCTGCTCAACCTTGGCAGGCCGGCCCTCGGGGCTAATGTACAGATGAAACAGGCTGACCCAGGGTGTGAAGAGCACGGAGGACGCCGTGCACTACACGGGTGTCATGATGCTGCTGTCACTGTTACCACCAGTAATCTACGCCCCGGTCACAGTGCACTGCTTGTCATCGCCCACGTTACGGTCACCAGTGTGCCAGGCAGAGCCCTGCGGCAGAGGGCAGTGCTGGGCAGACATTTGGTCATCATGTATGTACTTTTCCCCTCCCGGGTAAATGACAGACTCATAAAGGTTGAACTTTGTTTCCAGAAAGGAAATGCCTTCCCATGAGGAGATAAACATGTGGGAAGCAGGGGCCCATTCTCCCGTGCTACTTCTTTGAGACACATTTTCTAATTTCCATTTGGTGTTGATTTGATTTACTCTGGAAGCTTAAAAAAGGTCCCTAAGATTAATGTTTTGATTTAGGTCAAGACACTATGGCAAAAGTTAAAGAGAGCCACCACCTTGCCCCAGATGCAGCTGGGTCCGTGCCCTGGCTGAAGGAATGAATGCCCGGGCCACCCTCACGGACACCAGCCAGTGCCCCCACCCCAACACATTCAGGGCAGGAGGCCTGTCTGTCAGGGAGCTGCACAATTTCAGAAGAAGGAGACAGCTTCTGAAAAATACTGTCAGTTTATCAGTTGCAAGCCAGGGGCTTAGCCATTAGGGGTGCCCATTTCAGAGAAGGTTTCAACCCCATTTCTCTAAGGGAAACAGAATAGCAAAGCAAGCCTTTGGGTTCTTAGGAAGAAATGAATACGTCTCCCATGGCTTCCTGTGGATAGAATCAACCTAAACAGAACCACAAAAGCAAATATGAGAAAAGGTGCTAGTCATTCTGAATTTCAAAATTGCAAGACGCTTTTACTTCTCAGTGCTCTGGTTGGAGTGTGTGCTAGGGTGTGTGTGTGCAGTGGGTGTGAGTGTGTCTGTGCTGTTTTTGTGTGCTGTGGGTGTGAGTGTGTGTGTGCTGATGAGTATGTGTGCTGTGGGTGTGAGTGCGTGTGTGCTGGGGTGTGTGTGTCCTGCGGTGTGTGTGTGCTATGGGTGTGAGTGCATGTATGCTGGTGTGTGTGTGTGTGTGCGCGCTATGGGGTGTGAGTGTGTGTGTGCTGGTGTGTATGTGTCTTGAGGTGTGTGTGCTGGGTGTGTATGTGCTGGTGTGTGTGTGTGTGCTGTGGGTGCAAGTATGTGTGTGCTGGGGTGTGTGTGCTATGGGTGTGAGTGTGTGCTGGGGTCTGTGTGTGCTGTGGGTGCTGGAGTGTGTGTGCTGTGGGTGCGAGTGTGTATGTGCTCTGGTGTGTGTGTGTGCTATGGGTGTGCCTGTGTGTGCTACAGGTGTGAGTGTGTGTGTGCTGGGGTGTGTATGTGTCTTGAGGTGTGTGTGCTGGTGTATGTGTGCGCTATGGGTGTGTGTGTGCTGGTGTGTGTGTGTGTACTGTGGGTGTGAGTATGTGTGTGCTGGTGTGTGTGTGTGCTATGGGTGTGAGTGTGTGCTGGGGTGTGTGTGCTGTGGGTGTGAGTATGTGTGCTGGGGTGTGTGTGCGCTGTGGGTGCGAGTGTGTGGGTGTGAGTGTGCTGTGGGTGCAAGTGTGTGTGTGCTGTGACTGTGGACAGATGTGAGGAGGACACGGGGACAAACAGATAGTTAAGGGGTCATGAAGGCACAGCCTCTAGAGAAAATACTTGAAAGAGAATCGTGTTTTGACATTTTTAAGGCTATCAGGAGAGCAGGAAATTTGACTTTTTTAATTCACTATCAAAGATAGAGTTGTAGAACAATTTTTTGAAATATAGTAGGCATTCAGTAAATATTTGTTGAATGAAATATGAAAAGAATTCAAAGTTTGGGGAAATAATTACTGTACACATCATTGCAAAAGCAGCATTGCTGGAGTGGGAGTGTCAGATTCCATTAAAACCAGAACTTTCTAGTTACTTTTGAAACATTATTTTCCAGGACTTGTTCTTATTTTAAGATTTTTCTGGATATCACAAGAAAAATCTGTGCTCTTTTTAAAAAAAAAAAAAAAAAACAGAAACATTTTAAATTTATTCCATCATTACAGGTGCTGAACAGTAGTTCTGAAAATATTTTTTTAGTATGAAATTTTCAACTAGTAGTAGAAAATAAATAAAAATAAAAACTAACGTGCAAATCTAGAAAACTAGATTCTGGGCTCCCTTGTGCACCTTAGTAGCCACGTCTGACCCCTGGATGGTTAAAGGCCCTTCTGGTCTTTGGTTTCCTTATCTTTAGAATGGGATGTTTGGCTCAATGATCTCTTTCTGGCTCTACAAAGCTATAATTTTTTTTTTTAGTCCCATAAATAGTAAACATTTATATTTTAAGAAGTTAGATTATAACTATGAGAAAATTAGTGTGTGAGGAATATTTCATGGCTTATCAAAAGTTTTCTTAGTTGACAAGTATTAATACTTAAGTTGAGATAGCCAGAGACATTTTTATTTTCCAAAATATGTAAATAATTGGTAGGTAGATTGACTCATTCAGTCACCTAATAAGCATTTTTGAACACCCACTGTATATACCAGGAATTTTGTGCAAAGCTCACAAAGAATCCTATAAAATATGCTGATGTATAAGAAATAATCTGATTTTATAAGAAAACTTTGGAAAAATAAATATTTAAGTGTGTTTCATTATATAGAAAGTGAGAAAATGTTTTTATTCATAAATATATTTGTACACCCGGGTGCGGTGGCTCATGCCTATAATCCAGCACTCTGGGAACCTGAGGCAGGTAGATTCCTTGAGCTCAGGAGTTCAAGACCAGTCTGAACAGAGAGAGAACCCTTCTCTTCTAAAAATAGAAAAAAATAGCCAGGTGTTGTGGTGCATACGTGTAGTCCCAGCTACTTGGGAGGCTGAGACAAGAGGATCTCTTGAGCCCAAAAAGAGTTTGAGGTTACTTTGGGCTATAATGTCATGTCACTGTACCCAGGGTGGCAGAGTGAAACTCTGTCTCAAAAACAAATTATTTTTGTATAGTGTATAAAGTCATTAGTTCTAGATACATAGCAGTATGTGACAAAACCTCAAAATTATGCTTTTAAAGCTAAATTACATCCCTAATAAGAAATCTGTTGGGCACAGAATACTAGTACATAGCAAGCAACAAAACATGCATTTCATTCATAAGTGAAATGTGCATATCATACTGATGGGGTTAGAAAAGCAAATATCAGTACTAACAGTACCTGCGAATAACTAAAAAGCTGCCCAATGAAACAAATATCAATGAATCCCTGTAGAGGGTGTGGCGTTAGAGCAATGATGTTAGTGAACGTAGTGCCGAGGAAACAGTGAAGTGTCCTGCACGTGGCGCACCAGAGTTCTTCAGGCAGCCTGAGTGTCTGTGAGACTCACCGCTTTGCTGTGGTGATGCTCTGCTTTTGCTGTCCCCAAGACCAGCACAGCTGTTCTCTCGCTGCTGTCCCCTGGACGCATTCGGCAGATTAGCTGCATTTTCTAGGCAGTAGCAATGCTCATTTCCTGTATGTTTTAGTAGCATCGTTCCGCACTAAGTGGACAGTAAGTTACCACAGCTCACCCCAGAGGCGAGGTAGGCTTTCTTTTAGGGAGAATGGCAGTGGGAGTTGCAGAGGGTAAGTGGGTGGATACAAGTTACATGATATCGAAAAGGAAAAAAACAAAACAAAACAGAAATCTGCATTCTAACGGGCTCACTGTGTAAAGATGGGGACAGATGCATGTAATAAAGTAATTTGTGGTTCAAATCTTGGCTGCATCAGAAACTATGGGGTGTTCATAAAATTAAAGGAGGAGTGAAATCCAAGACCTGATAAACCTGGTAAACCACAGTCTCTGTAGTTAAGAGTGGTTGGAACAGTGACTTTTCCACTAAGGATGGACGCAGTCGGGCATGACAGCAAGTGGGGCCTGAGTGGCCAGTGACGGCTACTCCCTGAAGGGCCTTGCATGTCCCTTTAAGGGGAATAGATTGTATTCTTTCTTTCTTTTTTTAGGCAGTCTCGCTCTGTCTCTCTGGATAGAGTGCTGTGGTGTCATAGGTCAGGGCAACCTCAAACTCTTGGGATCAAGCCATGCTCTTGAAAGTGGTGGGGGCTATAGAGACTGAGGACTGATGTTGTCCAATTTGGGTCTACCCTGAGGCTCGAACTGGAAACAAGTGGGCAGATGCTGCTGTTGCCCTGGCCAGAGGTTGGGAGAGCCATCACAGGGGAGCCCAGGGGAATGTGGTGTAGGTAGGGAATGAAGACAGTTTCTGGTTTGGGCACTGGCTGCTCAGTGTCACCATTTTTGAAGATGGAAAGAGAAGGGCAGAAGCAAGTCTGGGAAGGACCCAGTGGGTTCGACGTTGACTAAATGGCCTTGGAATGGCTGTGGGACATCCGCCTAACTGGCATGCACATCTCACCTCCAAGCTCATCTCTCTGCTTCGGCCTTTGCTGCCCTGGGAGCTCGTCCGACACGTTGGACCACGTCATCCTCCTGCTCAAAAGCCCTTCAGTAACTTCCCACCTCACTCGGCAGAAGAGTCTCCCCAATGGCCTCCCCCCCCTCCATGTGTCCCCTCTCTGACCTCCCCTCTTACTGTCCTCATTTGCTCTCCACGTTAGTGACACGGGTCTCCCTGAGTCTCTCCAGCAGCCCGGGACGCTCCTCTGGCCTCCACTCCTGCTGTTCTCGCTGCCTCTAGGAGGGGTGGTGGTGGTGGAGGTCATTATCTTGGCCTATGTCAGAGCCGAGAACAGGAGCCAGTGATCTTAGATGTGAAGGAATGTCTCCTCCTTCATTTGTTCAGACGTTTGCTGGAACGCCTCCAGCCCTGTTTAAAATTACGATCGCCCTTGCTCTCTCCTGGCACTTTCCATGCACTTTTCAAGATTCTAGAATTTATATCCCCAGCCTGTATTGCCCGAACTCATGTTTACAATGACCATTCATTCAATCATGAGATGTTTATTAAGTACCTGCTAAGTGCAGGGCACTGTTCTAAGCACAGGAAATACAGCTGTGAACAGAACAGACATCCGTGGCTCCCTGGAGATCCATGGTCGCTGGGGACACAAACAAACAGCTGCGTGCAGAATCTGCTGCTGCTGCTGCTTTCCTGCTCACTGGTCAACAGACCTCGCCCAGCTCAGGAGGACAGAGACAGGGTCACAGCCCCGTTGGGTTCACTGCCCCCTGCTCAAGAACCCCATACACTTTCCCACAGCAGGGAAAGAGTTTAGAGGAAGTTCTCAAATTTCATCTCTGAAAATTTGAGAGAAAGAGTTTTAAAAAATACTTGAGTGGACAAAAGGCTAGGTAATTGTGTCTGCTAACTGGCTGGGGTGGGCTGGGACCCTCGTGGTGTAGAGATTGTCCTCCTTGCTGAGTTGGTTCTTGGGTGGGGGTTGTTAAGAGCAGTTGAGTCAGTTCCTCAGGTTGGGCCACTAGTCTGGATGGGTCAGCCACCCCACTGGAACGCAGGGCCTGGAAGGCACCTCAAAAACTAGCCTTAGGTTTACAGGGGTGATGTTTTCTGTGAGAGCAGTGAAGGAAGCTGAGGCTCTTTCTGACCATCTCTTATGTGGCTCCTGAGTCATGAGCAATTATAGGAAGGCAAGTGAGTGGACAGTGGCTGGTTATATACACATTTTCCCTAACACAGCCCCCACCTTGTGGCCCTTTATTAATCTTATAAATTAATTTATAAATGTATAAAGAGAGGTTTCAGAAGGAGCTGACCCTGAGTTCAAGTTTAACAGGACAAGGCAGTGACAAGGGCGAGGGTGCTGCAAAAGGAGCTAAAATATTGGATGCTGAAGCCTGGGTGGGAGATGGAAAAAAAGCAAAATCCCAGAAGTACAGAAAAGATTTGAGAACAAAGAAAAATACATCATGTGCCTTTTGCCCACAAGATTAAACATTTTCACTTCCTTGCTTCTAAAGATTCAGAAATATCCTTAGTTATTCATTACTTATTAATTAATTCAACTCAGGAAATATTTACTGGGCACATATTATGAACCACAAACTGCATAGTCTTTAGAGAAAATTCACATACTAGAATTTCCGAGTTGGAAGGGACCTTTGGAATAAATTAGTCTAAAACCTCCATATTTTACAAATCACAAAATCAAGCCCCAATAAAGTGAAGTGGCTTTCCCAGTATCACTTAACCAGTAGTGGCAAAGCTAGAATTAAAACTGGGTTTTCGGACTCAAAATCAATGCTTAATTGCGAACATCACACTGTTCTCATTTTGGGGAATCAAATTTTTTGAAGCTATAGACTCATCATTCTATGATGAAAATCACAGGGAAAATAACGTTTTCTTTAGAGATACTTTCTTTTTAGCTTGCTTTTTAGGAACCTCCCTAAAATAAAGAACTGTGCACTAATATACTGGAAATGGGAGAGCTGGTCGTGAATGTATTTGATGTATCAGTTAGGAACTGTAGTCGCAAGTAACAGAAATGTACTTGAGTGGCAGAGCACAATACAAAGAGAGGGGTTGGGGAGAGTTTATTAATAAGTCACAGTGGTGACTGGTATAGCTTGGATGTCATGTGTACACTTCCTACACAGCCGATAATGTCAGAGCAAAGTTATATGATTTTAAAATTTTTTTAAAGTTTTGGCAAGGAAAAAAGAATAGAGAGAGTGCCTCTAAATCCCACAGAGCCCCCGAAGTTACCCATGCTGGTTGAGTCCGCCAGGAGCTTCTCCCTCAGGAGAGAGTTAGAAGTACAAGAGCCTTGGTGAGGGAGGGGGCAAAGGCTTTGAATGAAAAGGGGGGTGGGAGCAGGATTGAGCTCTGGTGTGGATCTGGTAACTGAAAGAACAGAGCTGGAAGCCGGATTGGGGTGGGAGAACCTCATACCTTGATGCAGGTTGGACAGATTACCCGAGGAGGATTTGGGGAGTAAAGATTGCCTGTTACAGGGACTCAGTAGGAGGAAATGGCCTGACCCTGGTGCCCTCACCTTGTTTAGTCATTGGCTGGTACTGCCCAGGAGGACTGTGGCCTTAGTTCAAAGCTGGGGAGGATGCTGACGGGGTGACAGCTGGCCGCTGTCCACTAACCGCACTTCTTGCAGCTCAAAGGCAAGCTGATTCTTGAAGGGGCTTGAACAGTGAGCTCCAGGACTGCCACAGTGTCCAACATCAACTGTGACACGTTTTACTTTACTAAATGCAGGAAGCATATAATCAGCCTGTCAATGTAGAAAGAAGAGAAATGCTGTATTTTGAAAAGTTTATAATAAACTCTATATTCTGGGAAATTTATTATTTTTTATAAAGTTTTTGACAATATGTTTTTAAAGAATATTTTTGAAAAGGAGTTTGTATCTTTAAAAAAATGTTAAATAATACAGAAATGCTCAAATATTTCTCTTCTATTCCTAGTTACCACTTGAAAAATCTGGTCTGTGTCTTCACAAAACCATTTCTTGCTCACGTGCACGCACACACACACACACATACACATAAGAGATATGCAAAAGTGGAACAATATTAAAAGCAATACTATTTTGCAAATTGCTTTTTTATTCAACAAGATAAGACCTTTAGCACACTTCACCTGCCCCTTACTCTGACCCTCATGTTTTGTTATAATTATCTAGAATTCTATTCTAGAAAATTCTTATTTTTTTCCCTATATATTTCTTCAATTAATCTTTGGTTAACTATGCAGGAAATTTCTTTTTTTTTCTTATTAAATCATAGCTGTGTACATTAATGCAATCATGGGGCACCATGCACTGGTTTTATAGACCGTTTGACATAATTTCATCACACTGGTTGACATAGCCTTCTTGGCATTTTCTTAGTTATTGTGTTAAGACATTTATATTCTACATTTACTAAGTTTCACATGTACCCTTGTAAGATGCACCGCAGGTGTAATCCCACCAATCACCCTCCCTCCCCCATCCTCCCCACTCCCTCCCCTCCCTCTCCCTCTTCCCCATATTCTTAGGTTATAACTGGGTTATAGCTTTCATATAAAAGCCATAAATTAGTTTCATAGTAGGGCTGAGTACATTGGATACTTTTTCTTCCATTCTTGAGATACTTTACTAAGAAAAATATGTTCCAGCTCCATCCATGTAAACGTGAAAGAGGTAAAGTCTCCATCTCTCTTTAAGGCTGCATAATACTCCATGGTGTACATACACCACAATTTATTAATCCATTCGTGGATCGATGGGCACTTGGGCTTTTTCCATGACTTAGCAGTTATGAATTGGGCTGCAATAAACATTCTGGTACAAATATCTTTGTTATGATGTGATGTTTTGTCTTCTGGGTATATACCTAGTAGAGGAATTATATGATTGAATGGCAGATCTATTTTTAGATCTCTAAGTGTTCTCCAAACATCTTTCCAAAAGGAATGTATTAATTTGCATTCCCACCAGCACTGTAGAAGTGTTCCCTTTTCTCCACATCCACACCAACATCTCTGGTCTTGGGATTTTGTGATATGGGCTAATCTTACTGGAGTTAGATGATAATCTCAAAGTAGTTTTGATTTGCATTTCTCTGATGATTAAAGATGATGAGCATTTTTTCCTATGTCTGTAGGCCGTGCGCCTGTCTTCTTCAGAGAAGTTTCTCTTCAAGTCCCTTGCCCAGACTGCGATGGGATCACTTGTTCTTTTCTTACTTATACGTTTGAGTTCTCTGTGGATTCTGGTTATTAAACCTTTGTGTGCAGGAAATTTCATCCAACAGGGTCACCAAGTATTTAAAATCAAGTACAGCTGGTTTCTTTTGTTGACACTGTTTCTGGTATACCAGGTCTCCCTCATCTAAGATCTGCAGCCTAATCAGAGGCTTTGATCTGGCTGCCGTCTGTTTCACACCTCCCCTTGGCTTGAAGCCATCCACTTTTCCTTTACTTGTCACTGATGTGGTTTCATCTGATTTCCCAAAGTGTCTTCCAGTCCCATATGATCCGCTGTCCCTTTAGCATTTTGAAGTGGAGTTTTTTGGTTTTTGTTTTTTTTTTGTAGTTTTTTAGCCAGGGCTGGGTTTGAACTTGCCACCTCCGGCATATGGGGCTGGCACCCTACTCCGTTGAGCCACAAGTGCCACCCTTGAAGTGGAGTTTTAATGAAATGTTTTCTCAGCCTCCTTCCCTTGTTTTCTTTAATAAGAAGCCACTTGACTAAGTTATAATATAATTGTTTTGTTGACAGCTAAACCCACTGCCATGGTCAACAATGGCGAGTGGTGTTTGTTTTTAGATACACGTACTGCCTGTGGCCCCATTATCGTTCTACTTCATAAGGTCCAGGTACTTTCAGGTTTCCCTATCTCAAAGGACAGAATAAATCCTAATCCTTCTAGCTGTAAAGATGCCCGATGGCTGTGTCCCAAGACAAGCCAGGGTGGCATTTCAATGGTGATCACGTAGTCCTTGCTTCAGGGAACATGGGCAGCCCCAGGTACTCAGGGCTCTATGAAATTACTAGATATGAAAGTCTCACATGTGCATAAATTGAGGAAATTAGAATAAAATGGATGAATTCACTGGGAAAAAATAGACTGAGAAAAAATAAAGAGGAAACTAGTTTAATATGTAGAGTTTTATTTTTTTACAGAGAATATTTTGTCTTCTACCAGAACTTTTCCATATAAATTTTCTTAGGCACATTATTTATTATTTATTTATTGTGGATATTTGGATCCTGCCTTAAATTCCCAATTTCTAGGAAATCCAGAACACATTTTCTTTTTGTGTGTTGGATTGAGAAAGGCAAAGAACACGAGTGATGTGTGATCCAAGCTGAGTCAGACAACGGGGACCAGACACCCTTGCTCAGCTCCAGCTGCCTGTGGCCGTGTGGGAGTAAGGGCACTGTGTCCTCAGATCTCTTGATTTTCTTTAAAGGGGAAGGCTTTACTACTCACATAGAGATAAAATGTTTGTAACATCAGGTTGTGGAAAATAGTGCAATGATTCTATGCATTTCCAAATTCAGCGTGGGGAACGAATGATAACTCTACCACAATGGCGTTGTAGGGAATGAGATAAAATCATGTAACAACCCCACCAAGACCAGAGACTGGCTTTGTAAACCTTACCAGGGTGGTTGATTACTAGTGGGCCGGGAAGTCCAACTCTGCGGAGAAAAGATTGTGTGTGCCTTCCTTCCACCCTGAGCTGAGGTCTTGGCTCAAGTCCCCTTAAGACAAGGTTTACCTTTCTGACGTAGCCAACTCATCCCCTAGCTGGTCCTAGTGAAGTGAGCCTTTCATACTCCCCACTGTTGTACTGAAAAGAGGACAGACATAAAAATAAGGCCTGTGATACCAGCTCTCTTGGAGGCCGAGGTGGGTGGGTTGTGTGAGCTCAGGAGTTCAAGACCAGCCTCAGCAAGAGTGACCCATCTCTACTAAAACTAGAAAAACTAGCCAGGCCTTGTGGCAGGTGCCTGTGCTCCCAACTACATGGGGAAACTAAGGCAAAAGGATCACTTGTGGCCAGGAGTTTGAGGTTGCTGTGAGCTGCAACGCCATGGCACTCTACCCAGGGCAACAGAGTGAGACTCTGTCTCAAAAATAAATAAATAAATAACAAAGAAACTCCTGAGGGCAGCAGATAATAGAAATGAAGAGCTGGATAAGCCCTGGGAAGTAGAGCCAGGCTAGGGAATGCCCCATGAGAGTAAAACCCAAGCATTTTAGCATGAGAGTTCTAAGGAATTGTGTTACTAAGGAAACAGAGAAGCATGGTTTTCAAAGCTGCACCAAACCAACCCCACATCACAGATATAAACGACCTCTTCCATTTTCAAAGACAGAGATAGTATGGCTTTTTTTCATTTTGGCTCTCATCCTTACCCAGTACTTACTCTTGCAAAATCAGAATTCTTATACTTCCCACAGTTATTTTCTTACTTACAAACACCAAACATCTCATCTTCTTTTTTTTTCCAGAGAGTCACTTTTCCACCCTTGGTAGAGTGCCGTGGCATCACAGCTCACAGCAATCGCTAACTCTTGGGCTTAAGCGTTTCTCTTGGTTCAGCCTCCCAAGTAGCTGGGACTACAGGTGCCTGCCACAACACCCAGCTACTTTTTTTGTTGCAGTTGTCATTGTTGTTTAGCTGGCCTAGGCTGGGTTCAAACCCACCAGCCTCAGTGCATGTGCTTGACGCCATAACCACTGTGCTACAGGCACTGAGCCCAAGTGTCTCATCTTCTTATTTTAGTGCTGTTTCACTGTGCACTAGGATGGTGGGTAGTAAGTGCCTGTATGATGTGGTGTGGGTGTGTTCTGCACAGATGCGCAGTCACACCAGTGTGACTCCAGGGAAACTCCGAGTCTTCTGAGTCATATGCAGTGACCATAAATCCCTAGGAAGTGTCAAATATGCCTTATGCATCCACAGTTTCACTGACACCTTTGTTCCTGTCTCTTGCAGTGAGAATGTCTCAGGCATCCATTAAACACAACAAAACATGCAGCAGCCCCGAGGTTGCCATTGGGGATGCACAGATGGTTTCATAAACTTTAAAATTAGCATATTATTGACCCAATAATAGCTTCTTCTGAGAGATGTGTTTTATATCCAGTCTCCCCATATGGCATGGATATGCTGCTCAAGGACCACGTAATAAAAGTTTTTATAAAAATGCGCACAGCATGTGTCTAGGAGCAGACCTGCAGATGGAGAGGCCCTGTGCTTTTCCTTTTCCTTTTTCTTTTCCACTAAATAAGTGAAATGAGTAAACATCCAAACCCCAAGCAATTGGGGTTCCCCAAGTTCGGCAAGGATTTTATCTCGTTCATGAAAGATTCTGTATTAACAGTTTTAAAATCTTTTAGCCTTCATTTTTTCAAAGTCAGATGTCATTTTTACTCTTGGTAAAGATCTTTTACAAAATTTGTCAGTAAGGTATATCAGAAAAGTACAAAGTTCTACGACAATGAGCTCGTTATTAAGAGGCAGTGAGTAGGCAGTGGGCATTGGAAGAACTTGCCGTAATGGTGGCTTGCGGGAGAGATAGGGAACCCAACGCAAGTAGCTACTATCATTGTGCAATTTAGAGCATTTTAAAGAAAATTTCAGGCAAAGTAGAGAGAGCCAAGTATTTCTGTTAAACTTGGCTGTGTTCTTTGCACACTAGCAAACTTCTATGATAACACCTACTAAATCTCAAATTGTTTCATTTTTATTGCATGATAGAAAATTAAATTTTTGTTTCATCTTATGAAATTGAGATGTAGATCAAGAAAAAAAAAGTCAAATTCCAGCGTGGATTGTTTTTAAATAAAGGTCCTTCATCAGATGACTCATTGATTCACTCAGCAATAACTCATTAGTTCCAGACAATTACTATTTGAGTCGAGCACATCTCCCTCCTTCATATCCTTCATGAGTCAAATCCTTTGGTAGTTATGTGGGCTCAAGTGAAGACACGTGCATATTACTTTACTTAATAACATTAACTCAGCAAACAGCAACAGTGCTCTAAACAAAATGGGAGGTCAAGGGAAGAATCTAACTCAAAAGGAGCTATGTAAGTATGCTTTCGGTATACACGTGCCCACTGCACCACACCGTGCCCATTGCATTGTGTCAGATGCTAATGGATGTATTTTCTTAAAATTATGGAGCCTCTGCTCTTTAATAGCCACACAGGGAAGATAAGCAGAAATGAATCCTGCCATTAGCAGTTCAAAGCAGAGAGAGTTTAAGTGTCGTGTAGGTGATGCCAAAGACAGATCTGGGCAGGGTTCAGAGCAGAAGAGACAGAGGAGGGCAGCACAGAGGCAGGTGGAGAGCCGGGGCCCCAGGGTCAGACAGGTGGAGAGCAGGGGCCCCAGGGTCAGACAGGTGGAGAGCGGTGGCCCCAGGGCCAGACAGGTGGAGAGCGGTGGCCCCAGGGTCGGACAGGTGGACAGCGGTGGCCCCAGGGTCAGACAGGTGGAGAGCGGTGGCCCCAGGGTCAGACAGGTGGAGAGCAGGGGCCCCAGGGTTGGACAGGTGGAGAGCGGTGGCCCCCAGGGCCAGACAGGTGGAGAGCAGGGGCCCCAGGGTCAGACAGGTGGAGAGCGGTGGCCCCAGGGCCAGACAGGTGGAGAGCGGTGGCCCCAGGGTCGGACAGGTGGACAGCGGTGGCCCCAGGGTCAGACAGGTGGACAGCGGTGGCCCCAGGGTCAGACAGGTGGAGAGCAGGGGCCCCAGGGTCGGACAGGTGGAGAGCGGTGGCCCCCAGGGCCAGACAGGTGGAGAGCAGGGGCCCCAGGGTCAGACAGGTGGAGAGCAGTGGCCCCAGGGTCGGACAGGTGGAGAGCGGTGGCCCCAGGGTCGGACAGGTGGAGAGCGGTGGCTCCAGGGTCGGACAGGTGGAGAGCGGTGGCCCCAGGGTCGGACAGGTGGAGAGCGGTGGCCCCAGGGTCGGACAGGTGGAGAGCGGTGGCTCCAGGGTCGGACAGGTGGAGAGCGGTGGCCCCAGGGTCGGACAGGTGGAGAGCGGGGGCCCCAGGGTCGGACAGGTGGAGAGCGGGGGCCCCAGGGCCAGAGGCAGGTGGAGAGCAGGGGCCCCAGGGCCAGAGGCAGGTGGAGAGTGGTGGCCCCAGGGCCAGAGGCAGGTGGAGAGCGGTGGCCCCAGGGCCAGAGGCAGGTGGAGAGCGGTGGTCCCAGGGCCAGAGGCAGGTGGAGAGCGGTGGCCCAGGGCCAGAGGCAGGTGGAGAGTGGTGGCCCCAGGGCCAGACAGGTGGAGAGTGGTGGCCCCAGGGCCAGACAGTCTCAGAAGTGAATCTTGTTTTCACCACTTCATGATTGCATCATGGTTCTGTATCACTGAGCTCTAATTTCCTTATTTGTAAAATAGGGATTAAAATGTCCTCTTTCCAAGTATTATGATAATAAAAAGAGATAATGTCTGAGAAGTGGATGATGTATAGGAGGCCCCATTACGTGGTAGCTGTTACTGTAACTATTGTGTTCAGGAAAATATCCTTGAAATTGAGGACGCAGTGAAAGATTTGGTGAAAGCCTGGCATTTAAAGGAAGGAACTGATGAGAGGATTTGCCCACTAGAAATTTATATTAAAAATGTGGTAGAGAATTTTTAAGTATATTGGAGTCAGATTACAGAGGGTCTTGAATGCTGGGAAGAGAAGTTCAGACTAAATTCCATGAACAGCTGGAAGTCATCAGAAGATTTTGAGCAAGAAAGTCACCTAATTATATTGATATTTGAAGGCTCTTATTTTGATAGATTTGGTAATCAGATATATATTCTGATTATATATAATCAGATATATATTCTCTCATTTCCAATCCATTTCCAGTGGATTGGAAATGAGGTAATCAAGAAAGAGGGTGAGAAAGAAAGAAAGAAAGGAAGAAAACATTTATTGATTGAACATAGACCAGGGCTCTCTTTTTTTTTTGCAGTTTTGGCCGGGGCTGGGTTTGAACGAGCCACTTCTGGCATATGGGGCCGGTGCCCTACTCCTTTGAGCCACAGGTGCCGCCCAAGGCAGGATCAATTTCTTTTTCTGTTTGATAAAATGGAAAGTGAAAGTACAGAAGAACTTTTCAGAATTCCGAAGGGCCTAGGCTAGAGAAACTGAACTGCCATCTTGAAAAGAAAATATACGGTGCTGGTAGAAGGAAGTCTCAGAACTCAAATTCCATTTGAGGAAATACTAGATTTTTGTTGTATTAAAATACTATAAATGTATGTGTTTTTTCTTTTAACAACTTGGAACTTTCTTTCTCATGTTCTTTCCTCCTATCCGTTTGCACTTGGAGTAAAACAAATACAAGGCATAATTGCTTCATAAAATTCTCTAGGCAAATCTGTTTTCATTAAAACCAAACTGTCTTAAAATGAAAGCTATTTAAAACAAACTCTTTTGTGAACATCTGAACATCTGTAGGAAAATGTACAGGAGCCCAGTTATCAATATGAAGAGGTGTATCCAAGAAAATGTGTTTATATTTGAGGATGAGCCAAGGAAAGGTGAGTTTGGTCTGACAGACTTTCTGGTCCTGGGAACCTCTGTAGACTCACAAAAGGATTGAGGGGCTGGAGATTCCAGTCAGTGCCAGCGCATAGCTCAGTAAATCAGAGCGCATGACTTTTTCTACATTCGTATTCATTTTTCTTTTCAAAAGTGGCTCTTCAACATGCTGTTTTTATTAAACAGAATTCTGGGAGCCATGTTGCTCTTCAAGAGTCAATTTGTGTTTCCAATTAATTTTCAAAAAATATTACACTTACAGCCTAACGTTGGCCAACACTCTTAAAAAGAACCATAGCACCACTATTTTATTTCCACTGAATGCAGTCTTAATAAAAGCTTCCATATTCTGGCTTACCATGAAGTGTAATGTTCCAAGCAAATATCCAAGATCTGCATTTCCCAGGGTTTGGTTGAACTGTGACATTATGCTCATTTTTGGATTGTTGTTGTGTTTATCACACTTTTTTCCCCTGGGCCTTACTTGGCCAGGATGAATTCTTTGACCTGTAACGGATACATGTGGTTTTAAAACAATTAATCTGTGAAAAGGCATCTTCAGATCTGATAGAACATAAGTGTTCAAAAAGATGTAAGGTTCAGAGGCTATGAAAAGATTTATTTTTACCTGCACCTGTGCGTGCAGGACGTGCCTCACGTTGGTTTGTCTTTTTCATTGGTTCTCCAGTGAAACATCAGATGTTCTCCCTTGGCCAGCAGTTGCTGACTGGCTGCACAGATTTCTCTGTAGTGTTCTATTGGGTTGAGTCTCAATCCAATAGATTGAATTGGCTCTCCGGGAAACTGCCACTCTTACCCTCCAATCTGACTCCAGACTCAGAATCAAATTCCATTTCAAATTATTGCTAAAACCCATTTTTAAGTACCTGTCATGATATCACCTAAGTTTTGTGTCTTTATTGGAAAATATATGATGTCTTCAAAACATAGATTTTGTATCTGTATAATTTTGTATTATTTTTAAAAAACACTGTTTATTTAAAAAAAAAAATACCCTGTTTCTTTAAAAAAAACTCCACACCTTAATATGCAATTCATGAAAATGCAAGTCCCTTATCATCCAACTTTCTCAGAAAATACCTGTCTTCCTATCTGGGGGAATATTTCTGCTTATTTCCCCTATGTAGTTACTATCATGTCTATATTCCTTAGAAGGGGACCACCACGTGCCTGAGCTTCTGCAACTCACTTTTCTCCAGACACATTTTCTTGTATAGTCTTTTGTGGAGTGGCCCACAATTTATCTGGACCATCCTCTGTTGGTAGACATTTACATGAGACATTAATTTTTTATTCACTTTTAGATTTACATACAATAAAATTCACCTTTTTCTGAAAGGTTCTATGAGTTTTGACAATGAATAGCCATGGAACCACACCATAGCTCAGGTACTGAACTGTTTTATCACCCCAAGGTTTCCCTATACTGTCCTTTGTAGTCAACTCTTGCCCACCATCAGCCCTTGGCAATTGCTGATACTTTTTCTTTTCTTATAATCTTGCCTTTTCCAGACTAACATGAAAATCGGACTATGTAGAATGCAGCCTCATGAATGTACTCCTATCTCTTAGCGCGATGTGTCCAAGGTCCATCAGTGTTATATGCGCCGCAGATTGTTGTTGAGACATAATCTCACTCTGTCGTCTGGGCTGGAGTGCAGTGGAGTCATCACAGCTCACTGCAACCTCAAACTCCTGGGCTCAAGTGATCCCTGCCTCAGTACCCAAGTAGCTGGGACAACAGGCCCAAGCCACTATGCCCAACTATTTTTTTAATTATTTCTTTTTTATTATTTTAGATTAATATAAGGGTATATACAATTAGTTTCATTGTTTGCATTTGTTAGAAAAAGTGCAAGTTGCATTTAAGTCCTTCACCCAGGAGGTGTGCCATGTACCCCTACATTGTACCTGTTAGGTAGGAGCTTACTGTGTCCCTTACCCCCACCCCACTCCCTCTTTCTTGAATTTAATTATGAGCCCTAGTTGTTCATCTACTAGTTTCAAATTAGTATTGACTACATGGGATGCTTGTTTTTCCATTCTTGAGATACTTTACTAAGGAGAATGTTCTTTAACTCCATCCAGGTAAATACAAAAGCTGTAAAGTCTCCATGTTTCTTACGCCTGAATAGTGTACATATGCCACACTATTAATATTAATCCATCCCTGGCTTGATGGCACTTGGGTTGTTTTCTGAGGAGTCGGTATCTTCTATGTTGCTCAGGCTGCTTTCCAACTCCTGGCCTTCAGCAATTCTCTCACCTCTGCTCAGACTCCCGAAGAGCTAAGATTATAGGCATGAGCCTCCACACCCGACATTTATTTTTATTGTGGAGTAGTTTTCCTTTATGTGGAGCTACCAATTTATTTATCTTTTGGGCTGTTTCCAGTTTTTGAAATTATAAATGAAGCCATTATAAATATTCATGCTGAGGCTATTGTGCGAACATACATTTTAATGCTCAGTGTTAGGGTTATGGACAGGGTCATGTGGTAAGTATGTTTAACTTTATAAAAAATGGGTAGATGTTTTTTCAAGTTGTCTTTACCAGATTTTATTCTCACTAGCAATGAATGAGGGTTCCAGTCCTGTATATTCTTACCAGCACTTGGTATCATCAGGGGTTTTTGGTTTTGTTTTTTGAACCATTCTAATAGGTATGTAGTGGTATGTCATTACGATTTTAATTGCTTTGTCCCTGGTGACTACTGATGTTGAGTATCCTCTTAGGTAAAATATTCATTCAAATCTTTTATCATTTTCCCATTAGGTTGTTTTTTTCCTATTGAGTTTTGAGAATTCTCTACTTTCTAGATGCAAGTTCTTTATCAGATAATTGTTTTGCAAAATTTTCTTCTGGATTGTGTTTATCATTTTGTTCTCTCAACTGCTTTTAAATTTATCCCAAGACAGGAGGCCACCAAATCCCATTTAGACCACACTAGGAGTCAAAATGAGCGCAGTCTGTAGCTACAGTCCAGTCATAAAAACTTGAATTGTTTAAGGCTCAGGTCTCCAAAGTGGGGTGCGTGCACAAGATGATTCAAAGGGGCAGGAAAGAAAATGTTAGAGTGTCTTTGTGCTCTCTGGGCTTCTGACTGCTTATTTGCCAGAAAGCCTTGCCTCATTCGCTCTTGCCTCTTGGAGAAGTTTAAGAGGATGTGGTGCTCACCAGGGTTAGACAGGGCGGGAAGAACAAAGTTAATGAAGAGCAACGTGAACACACATTGGTTCAAAATATTTTAGTAGGAT
This sequence comes from Nycticebus coucang, assembly GCF_027406575.1. Classification (NCBI taxonomy): domain Eukaryota; kingdom Metazoa; phylum Chordata; class Mammalia; order Primates; family Lorisidae; genus Nycticebus; species Nycticebus coucang. The sequence goes on from NC_069802.1 coordinate 3,481,363, forward strand.
TTTTAAAGATGAAGATTGGTGTTAAATTATTCCAGAGTCTTCTTCCTAATAGAGAAAGTGTGAAATCACAGAATGATATTCCCTTATGCACACACACACACACACCCCCATGTCACACATCAGAAGGAATTTTTTTTTTGCAGTTTTTGACTGGGGTTGGGTTTGAACCTGCCACCTCCGGTATATGGGGCCGGCACCCTACTCCTTTGAACCACAGGTGCCGCCCCAGAAGGAAATTTTTATAGCTCAAAAACATTTGATATTTGTTTAGGCTCCAAATAATAGAATTCTTTTTGTTACTGAAATCTGGCCTTTCTTCTTGTACTAGAACTGCCATACTTGTGATTTCAACCACCAAGATCTCAAAGCAAGGCATAAAATAAGTATAACATGCCTTTATCAGTGAAATGGCTCAGAAAGTAACCCACCTGCCTACCTAGCTCTCATTTCCAGTTGGCCAACTGGCCTACCTACCATCCTGAGGACATTTCGTCAAGTAACTGAATCAAATTTATGGTAGAAGAATTCAAAGAAAAATTATTTCAGAAAACTTGACAAGAGCCAGCCAGGCACTTACTCATGGTTCCCTTGGCCAGGGAAAACTTATAACCCTGGGGAAGAGCTTTTCTCTTTCTACCTTTTTTTTCCTTTCCTCTCTCCCTTTCTCCTTCCTTCCTTTCTTGTCTTCTATCCATATCAAATAGGTACAACTGAGCCATATCACAAGGGAAGGACAGATGGTGCATGACACAGTCCCTCCCTGATTGTGCTGGACAGCAAGCACCTGGCAGAGAAAGACTCACAAAGAATCATCCAGCAAAATCTAGCTTACCAAGGTATACAGATATTCGTTAATAAGATAAAACATGGTAGTCTTTCATATAACTTGCCAAATAAAAAAGTTAATGAATAAGACTTTAAGAATTTTTCATTTTTTTTTAAACTTTAACACTTGCTACCACTAGTCTATCCCATAATGAAGAAAATGATGGAATCTGAATTAGCACCCAAATTTACTTACTTTTCATTAACCATATGTATATCAGTTGTTCATACTCTTTTACAAATCACCTGTAGAGTTCCAGGTGAAGAATTTAAAGAATTGCCAAAGTGACCAATGAAGAGAATACATGAAATTACAGATAGCTGGACCTGGGCAGAGCTCTCTAATCACCTTATCCAAGCCTACTTTGCCAGGGTCACTGTCCTGGACCCTTCTGAGCTGAACCAGTTCTCTCCTGTGAGCAGCTGCCTGAGAGGACCCAAGACAGTTGCAAAGGAAGGAAATCTGTGGGGCTGGGTAACTCAGCAGGCCTGATGAGGGGGTGAGCTCTTGAGTTTAGAATATTCCAGGGAGGCTCGGCACCTGTAGCTCAGCGGCGAGGGCGCCAGCCACATACACCGAGGCTGGTGAGTTTGAACCCGGCCTGGTCCAGCTTAGCAACAATGACAACTACAACCAAAAAATAGCCAGGCGTTGTGGTGGGCTGCTCCTGTAGTCCCAGCTACTTGGGAAGCTGAGGCAAGAGAATCGCTTAAGCCCAAGAGTTGGAGGTTGCTGTGAGCTGTGACCTCAAGGCACTCTACCCAGGGTGACAGCTTGAGACTGTCTAAAAAAAAAAAAGAATACTCCAGGGAAACAAGTCCCTGGTTCTGAACAAGGCTGGCTCAAGTAGAGACAGGTCTTCTCATTGATAATGGAGTCACTTAGGAACTTAAGGAAACTGTTACCTTGGGGTGTATTAATTCTGTCAGGTCACTAGAGTGATAAGTATTTCATTACTCTTTCAAAACAATAAATTGTGCACATATCATTTGACCAGAGAAGTTGTTTTATAACTTCGCACTTTTACTAATAGGGAAAATCTGGAAGAGTTTATCAACCATTTTCAACTTCGGGAATTTGTTCATTTCTTGCTTTTTCCTTTTTTAAAAGCGGTGTAAAGTTTGCATTTTATTACATTTCTTCCCCTGACCCTGCACTCCGCCCTGCTGGAATCACCCTTTAGTAGTAGCAGTCGCTACTATTCCAGTAGCCTGGAAGTTACCGGGTGTCTCAGACTTCCAGAAGAGTCAGACTCCTGGGGTGACGGCCGAAAAAGCAACGTGCTGGGAAGCCAGTAATGCGTCTGTAGGGCTCTCTCTGTAGCTTTACTTAAGTATCTACAACTGACAAGATTAGTTAATTCCCAAGTGTGGGCCTGATAGCCTCATTCCACACTTGGTGCATCATTGCGACACTGGTCTTGTGGCTTGGCCATGTGCTACGGAGGACTGAACTGGGGACTCAGAGGCAGCATTTTTAGCTTATCTTAAGTCACGTGTTTATTCAGCATGTCTAAAGAATGTCAGCTACGGGGATTGTGCTGGTGCTACTCCTGCCCTGGTGAGCTTCAGTTACGCCCTCGTTACAGGCGTATGATGAAGGGCTTGGGCTGGGTGTTCTTGGAAGGTCCTTTACGACTAGAACATTCTATTGCTGAAAGCAGAGAGCTCCCTGGTGTCTCTGAGGAGAACTAAGGAGCAACGTAAGCAGTCCAGAAGAAATTCATCATAATAACAATCTAACAGAAAGAATTTTAGTTTTGGGATTGTTGTTATTGTTTCTCTGGTGGTGTCAGCTTACTTTTCTGGAAAATTTGGTTGAATTTTTCCTGAGAAGGAGAAAGAAAAATGAAAAACTTTATAGTCATTCACACATCCATGTTAAATAAAGTAGATTTTTACAATGTCATTCGATCTAAGTAAAAAGATTTTTTGAAACTTTTCATGTATGAACTTGAACAGAGAGATTAGATTTTAACAAACTTTTATTGAAGAAGTCAACTCGGAACCTCAGCGATAGCTCTCCTGAGTGGTGCTGTGTGTGTGCTGTGCTGCGTTCCAGCAGCCCCCCTGGGCCAGCACAGGGAAATGAGGGATGGTTCCTCATTTTCACCTGCATGAACTGAGTAGCCTTTTTTAAAATTTCTTTTTTTAACAGGAGTCTTTAGCATTTCTAATGGAGACATTCTGCTCTTGGCTAACAGGCGGTATCACAATAGAACATGCTAAGAAGGTAGAAAAGGGCAAAGGTCTCCTTTGTCAGTGAAAACCTGGGCTTTGACCTACGTGATAGAGATTAGGAAAGAGCTTTCTGCCTCCTGTAAGTCGTCTCTTCACTGTACTTACTGTGCATTCTCCGTTAGCAGCACACAGAATGTTCAGTTTTCTCTTATGTGTTTCTCGGTTTGGAATATCTATGCTGTTGGGCATCAATTACACTTAAAACATGTTTTTATAGATTAACAGAAATGTTTGCTTTAGTTTTGATTTTCTAATTTTGTTATAAAATGGATATTGCCATCTGTGCTTCATCTGCAACAACTTGGAAATAAAGATATTTTTAAGTGCATAAATGTGATTTGGGAATTACAAAAACTTAGTGTGGTATTTATACGAGCAAGTATAGATTTCTCTTTAAGAGGTGGCCACCCAGAAGGGCTAAGCCACCTTCCCCTCTACTCCATCCTTCTTTTCATTCCATTCCTTTTAGTCCTAACCGTAATACAGCAGAGCACAGAGAGGAGCTGCAGAGATGCTCACATATTGAATTAATCACATGTGCCCCTTTAGCCAGGAATAGTTAAGGTACACTGTAACAGTGGGCCCAATGTAGTAGCCATTCACAGAGCCTAAACTGATATTCCCAAGGGAAAAACAAAAAACAAAGTAAGAATCTATATCTGAGTCTTGGGTTACCAAGGACTGCCTTCTTCAAACTGCTTGGGCCCTTTGATAATCTGGACCACGGTGTGATTATCAAGGTAATGATGTGACAGAGATAACGGGATGCTGGAACCCTTTCACGGTAACATCATTCCAAGGATCAGCTAAAAGTTTTATTGGAAGTGGCTGAAAACAAAGAAAATGGCTGAAGGTGTTACAAGTCATCTTTCAATAAAAATGTTATCAGTGATTGCTGAAAAAAATTATAGAATATTTATTGTTATATTTATTTATTTTTAATTTTAGCAAAACGTAGTGGCCCTAATTTGGCATTGCATAGCCAGTCTTCAAAACTGGTCAAGCCAAATATCTATAAAGCACCTCTCATTTATTCATTATTAAACTATTCATTCATCTAATATTTATTGATCGCCTACTTTGCATCCCCTCCCCTTAGCCTGCTTTCCCTCCGCCCAACCTTTTCTTCAATATCTTCCTCTAAACCAATCATGCCATTTTTAAAATGGAGGTATTTTAAAAAAATTTCAAAGCATGATAGGGGTACAAATATTTTTGGTTCCATGGACCACTTTGATGATGCTTGAGCTCTGGTTGTCAGTGTGCCCATCACGCAGACTGTGCTCATCATACCCAGTAGCTGGGTTTTCACCCATCTTTCCTCCTCCCTCTCCCCCATTTGATTTTCATTAAGTTTTACTTCCCTCTAAGCAGGTGTGTACTCTTCAGTTAGTTCCAATTTAATAATGAGTAGATGTGGAGGTTGTTTTTCCATTCTTTAGATACTTCACTTAGAATAATGGTCTCTAGTTTCATCCAAATTGTTGCAAAGGCATTAAGTCATCCTTCTTCATGGCCAAGTAATACTCCACTCATATACATATAGCACTCATGAATTGAGGAGCACTTAGGTTCATTCCACATCTTTGCAGTTGTGAATTGTGCTGCAATAAACATTCAAATGCAAGTGTCTTTTTGATAAAATGACTTCTTTTCCTTTGGGTAAATATCCAAAGTACTGGGATTCATGGGTCAAATGGTAAGTCTACTTTTAGTTGTGTGAAGTATCGCCACACTGTTTCCCATAGAGGTTGTACTAACTTGCAGTCCTCCCTACAGTGTAGAAATGTTCCTTTCTCTATATATCCAGGACAGTATCTATTATTTGGGGGCTTTTTAATAAAAGCCACTCAGACAGGAGACAGGCGATATTTCATTTTGGTTTGAATTTGCATTTCCTTGATGAGTAGTGATGTTGAGCATTTTTCATGTTTCCTGGCCATTTGTCTATATTCTTTTGAAAAGCTTCTGTTCATATCTTTGCCCACTTTTTGATGGGGTTATTTAATTTTTTTTCTTATAGATTTGCTTGAGTTATTTGTAGATTCTGGTTATTAGCCCTTTCTCCACTGTATAGCTTGTGAATATTTTCTCTCATTCTGTAGGTTGTCTATTTGTTCTGTTGATTATTTCCTTAGCTGTGAAGAAGATTTTTAATTTAATCAAGTCACAGTCATTAACTTTTGATGTTCTTATGATTGCCATTGGGGTTTTCTTCAAAAATTATTTGCTAAGCCAATATCTAAATATGTTTTTCCAACAATTTCTTCTAGAATTTTTATGGTTTCATGGCTTACATTTAAGTCATTTGTCCATCTTGAATTAATTTTTGTGAGTGCTGAAAGATATAGATCCTGTTTCATTCTTCTGCTTGTGGCTATACGGTTTTCCCAGTACCATTTATTGAATAGGGCTTCTTTCCCCTAGTTTATAGTTTTGTCTGCTTTTTCAAAAATCAGTTGGGCTAAAGAATCAACATTATTAAAATGTCTGTACTTCCCAAAGCAATCTATGTATTTAATGAAATTCCCATTAAAATAACCATCATCATATTTTCAAGATTTGAAAAAAAAATAATTCTTTATTTTATATGGAACCAGGAAAAAGCCTATATAGCCAAGGGAATTCTTGGTAATAAAAACAAAATCAGTGGCATCAGCCTACCAGACTTTAGGCTATACTACAAGGCCATACTGGTCAAAACAGCATGGTATTGGCACAAAAATAGAGACATAGACATTTGAAACTAAATAGTAAAACATGATATGAAACTAACATCTTGCAACCACCTAATCTTTGATAAACCAAATAAGAACCTACACTGGGAGAAAGAATCCTATTCAATAAATGGTGCAGGGAGAACTTGATATCCACATGTAAAAGACTGAAACTAGACCCACACATTTTAACACCATTTACAAAAATTGATTCAAGATGGATAAAAGACTTAAACCTAAGGCATGAAACAATAAAAATCCTCAAAGAAAGTATGGGGAAAACACTTGAAGATATCAGACCAGGGAAAGATTTTATGAAGAAGATATCCTTGGCAACAACAAAAATGAACAAATGGGACTTTAAATTAAACTGAAAAGCTTCTGTACACCTAAGGAAACAACAATCGAAGCAAACAGACAACCTTCAGAATGGAAAAAGATATTTGTATATTATGAATCAGACAAAAGCTTGATAACTAGGATCTATAGAGAACTCAAATTAATCAACAAAAGAGAGCCAACAATCCCATATATCAATGGGCAAGAGGCATGAATAGAACCTTCTCTAAGGAAGACAGATGAATGGCTAAGGAACATTTGAAAAAATACTCATTATCCCTAATCATCAGAGAAATATAAATACCTTGAGATACCATCTAACCCCAGTGAGAATGGCCCACATTGCAAAATCTCAAAACTGCAGATGCTGGCGTGGGTGTGGAGAGAAGGGAACACTTTTACACTGCTGGTGGGACTGCAAACTAATACAACCTTTTTGGAAGGAAGTATGAAGAAACCTCAAAGAACTCAAGCTAGACCTCCCATTTGATCCTGCAATCCCATTACTGGGCATCTACCCAGAAGGAAAAAAATTCTTTTATCATAAGGACATTTGCACTAGACTGTTAATCACAGCTCAATTTATAATTGCCAAAATGTGGAATCAACCTAAATGCCGCCCAACCCAGGAATGTATTAAGCTGTGGTGTATATATACCATGGAATACTATTCAGCCATTAAGAAAGAGGGAGACTTTACATTCTTTATATTAACCTGGATAGAGGTGGAACACATTCTTCTTAGTAAAGCATCACAAGAATGGAGAAGAAAAAAAAAAAAGGAATGGAGAAGCAAGAAAAATCCAATATACTCAATTCTCATATGAAGGCAGTAGATGAGCTAATACATGGTGAGGGGTAGAGAAATGAGGGAATGGGGAGAGGGGAGATGGGAGGGAATTGGAGGGTCACAGTGTATGGCTCACCTCTTAGGGGTGCACATAATTGTTAGAGGGACTTTACCTAGCAAATGCAATCAGTATAACCTAATTCTTGTAACCTCAATGAATCCCAAACAAACAACAAAAAAAATCAGTTGGCTGTATGCAGATGGTTTTATATCTGAGTTTTCTGTTCCCATGCTCTATGTTTCTATTTTTGTGCCAACATAATGCTGTTTTGGTTACTATACCTTATAGTGTAGTGTAAAGTCTGGTAATGTGAGCCCTCCAGATTTGTTCTTTTTCCTGAAGGTTGCCTTGGCTATTCGGGCTCTTTTCTGGTTCCAAACACAGCATAGAATTATTTTTTCTAGATCTTGAAATATGATGTTGGTGTTTTGATGGGGATTACCTTGAATCTATAAATCACTGTGAATACTATGGACATTATAACATTTCTATGAATCCACGAGTGTATGCTTTTTCATTTGTTTGTATCCTCTGCAATTTCATTTCTTAGTGTTTTTTTTCCTTTTTTTATTATTAAATCATAGCTGTGTACATTAATGCGATCATGGGGCACCATACGCTGGTTTATAGACCGTTTGACACATTTTCATCACACTGGTTAACATAGCATTTTTTAGTTTTTAACAGTTCTCTTTGCAGAGATGTTTTACCTCCTTGGTTAAGTATATTCCTAGGTATTTCATTTCCTTTATAACTATTGTGAATTGAGTACTGAGTCTTTGATTTGACTCTCACCTTCACTGTTATTAGTGCATAGGAATGCTACTAATTTGCATACATTGATTTTTTTACCCTGAGACTGCTGAATTTGTTTATCAATTCTAGGAGCCTCTTGTTAATGTTTTTGGAGTTTTCTAGATCATATCATCAGCAAAAAGCAATACTTCCACCTCTTCTTTCCTAAGTTGTTTCTTTCTCTTATCTAATTGCTCAGGATTTCCAGGACTGTGCTGTAAAGAAGTGACAACAATGGGGACCCTTGTCTTGTTCCAGTTCTTAGTGGGAACATTTTGGGTTTTTCCACATTCGGTATGATGTTGGCTGTGTGTTCACATTTATGGCTTTTATAATTTTGAGTTATGTTCCTTTTGAGTTATGTTCTGCCTGGTTTGTTGAGGACAGTCTGATGACTTTATCTTGGTGATTGCCTCTTTGCAATGAGTCTCCTAGGTATTCGTGGATGTCTGAATCTCTAGCAAGACCAGGGAAATTTTCCTCAACTATTCCCTTGAATGAGTTTTTCATCCCTTGTGTATTTTCTTTCTCATCCTCAGAAATGCCTCTGATGATTATATTTATATTTGGCCATTTTACATAATCCCATAATTCTCATAGGTTTTGTTCATTCCTCTTAATTCTCTGTTCATTACTTTTGACTGAGTTAATTTGAAAAAGTTGTCTTCAAGCTCTGCAATTCTTTATTGTTTGGCCTAATCTAGTCTTAAAACTATCCATTGCATTTTGTACTTTCTTAAATGAACTTTTTATTTCCAGAAGTTCCATTTGGTTTTTCTTTAACATATCTATCTCTTTAGTGAATTTTTCACTCATTTCCTGAACTGTTTTTCTAGTTTCTTTGAGTTGGTTTTCCATTTTCTCTTGAATTTTGTTTCTTTCTTTCTTTTTTTTTTTTTTTTTTGTAGAGACAGAGTCTCACCTTATCGCCCCCGGTAGAGTGCCGTGGCGTCACACAGCTCACAGTAACCTCCAAATCCTTGAGCTTAGGCGATTCTCTTGACTCAGCCTCCCAAATATCTGGGACTACAGGCGCCCGCCACAACGCCCGGCTATTTTTTTTGTTGCAGTTTGGCCGGGGCTGGGTTTGAACCCGCCACCCTCGGCATATGGGGTCGGCGCCCTACCCCCTGAGCCACAGGTGCCGCCCAATTTTCTTACAATCTATATTGGGAATTCTTTATCTGTCATTTCAGTATTTTCATTTCGGTTAGTTCCCATCACCAGAGAGCAGCATTCTCTTTTGGGGGATATCCTTTCCCTTTGATTTTTAATACTACTAGAGTTCTTTTGCTAATTCCTTTTCATCAGAAGCAGCTGTTGCATCCTATTCTGGGATTTTCTTTTTTTTTGTAGAGACAGAGTTTCACTTTATGGCCCTCAGTAGAGTGCCGTGGCGTCACACAGCTCACAGCAACCTCCAACTCCTGGGCTTACGAGATTCTCCTGCCTCAGCCTCCCAAGTAGCTGGGACTATAGGCACCCGCCACAGCGACCAGCTATTTTTTTTGTTGTTGCAGTTTGGCCGGGGCTGGGTTTGAACCCGCCACCCTCGGTATATGGGGCCGGCGCCCTACTCACTGAGCCACAGGCACTGCCCTCTGGGATTTTCTTTTGTTTAGATGGGATTTTTTTTTCTCTTCACCTCACTTGTACAGGTATATTTGTAGTGTATGTTGTGAATGAAACATTGGCTTTGTTTGTGGGTGCTTTAATGGTGATCTAGCTTCTAGGTAGAACCTTGGCTATAGATATTCTTGGTGTTGTGTTTTTTTTTTTTGTTTGTTTTTAGTTACTAGTTATTTGTAGGCTGTAGCAGTGGTGAGCTATGTGTGTGGGCCGATTCCCTATCTGACTTTGATGAGAGAGGAGGGAGATCTTTGAAATTTTTTTCTCTTCCCCACCCCTGTGAACCTTTTAGCCACATGAAGTGAATTGACTTGTCCAGTTTAATCTCTGAGACAGTAGGTGGTACTTGTGGGTGAGAATCAATCTCACCCTGTCAGATTGAGTCAATAAATGTCTGTAAAGGGCTGTGCAAATCCACCTCCCTTCCAGTAGGTGGCACTTGCTGGAAGGAACAAGCTGCAGTGTTGTTTCTGAGACCTGCCACCAGCTCTAGACTCTCAAGTGGAGTTCTCAAATGCCCCAGGTGCAGGGGGCGGCTGGAGCTGACAGGTGTGCCCTTATATATATATATATATGTCTGTGCCACAGCAGAGATGTGGGTGGAGAAGTGAGGCTGGGTGGGGCCAGGTTGGTGAGCTTGTCCTCAGACTTTGTAGTAGCTGGTTAGGTAGTTATTTCCACAAGGTTCAAAGGTCTGTGCCCAGCTTCAAGGGAAAACCACTGGGGAGTGGCTGAAATGGCCCTGCCCACTCAGAAAGTCTGCTTGTGGAAATGGGGCCATCTTAGATTCACAATCTGGCTGTCCAGCTCTTAAACCTCCCCTTGCCCCACTGGCATGTAACTCCATGAAACACTGTTCGATGGGGAGCTCTAAAATTGGAGACCCCAGGTCCACTACAGGCCCCTGGTGAAATGGCATGGGACTCACTCTCCCTGGAAACAGCCTGCTCACATGCCACATGCAGGGAAGCAGCTGCTCGCCAAATGTTCAGCTCACATTGCACTCCCCTTGCAGTGGCTGGGAGGGGGGAGAACCATGTAAGTGAGAGACCCCTGGCTCTCTCACCTCACCTGGCACTCCTCTTAGAAGGCAGTCCCACGTGGAAAGCCCAGGCTCTGGGAACACACAAGTTCTCCCCACTATTCCATGTTGCTACCATTCCTGGGCTTGTGGAGTGGAAAAGCCACCAAAACACCTGGCAGCCTGCAGGGCTCCGAAGGCTGGTGGAAGGGAGAGAGGGGTCCCCCCTTTACCCTTTCACTAGGCTCCAAGCCTTCCTGGGTTTGAAGCCCATCAGTGTCTTTCCTCCTCTTCCTTCTCTGCTTCACAGTTTCCCTCCCTGGGGCACCGGCCCTCTCTACAGTCCACCCGAGCTGCGCTTCTTCTCCTCACCCCGTGATCTGAAGTCCAGTCTTCTGACCAGGATGGCCAGGCAAGCTACATCTCTGGGTGACCATCTTGCCCCTTCCTCCTAAAAGAGGGCTTTCAATCTCATCGGTTAACCTGTTACCTGCAACAAGCTGTGTGAAAAGCCCTTGGTTTTCATTGTTTCTTAGTCAGTTTGAGTTAAACAAAATTGAACCAGCCATCATCTCTTTAGAGGACTTTTGTGGGGCCAAAATTTAGCCTAGAATTCTTGTTATTGGGGAGATAAGTGAATCTTCAAGTCTTCAGGTTGCCTTATGATGGCTGGGACTTGCCACTCAGTTTTAGAAACACAGCTACAAGCATTTAATGAAAGCAGACATCTTGATAGCGGCAGGTTTCCACGTTCCATTGGCTGGTTGCTCCAGATGCCCAAGGTAAAGGCTGTTGCTGACAATGGAGTTTATGTCCCAAGCCAGCCTCAGAGTCATTTGAATTACAAGTGTCTCCGGTTTGTCATCCGCAGGGCTTCCCCTCGCACCTCCAATCTTCCAGCCAAACAGCGATGTCCTCTCTGTCAGGATGAAGTTTTCCCACAAATGATTACTTCATGCAGTAAAAATAGGCTGTGGCCAGTGGTGACAGAGCTCACTCTCAGCAGAACTTCTGTCTATCTTCAGGTTCACTCTGGAAGCCTCTCAGACTGGCACTTGGAATTGCATTTATTAATATCATGCTTCATTCCAAAAGGTTCCAAAGTGGTTTGCAGAGAAACACACTATAAGAAGAGTGCTGCATGTAATAGCAGGGAAAATAGGAAATGAGAGTTGAAAATAAAATGAAGCTAAAGGTATGAGATAGAGAATTATTGAACGTAATTATAAAATGCAAAATAAAAGCCATAAGGTCTTATATAGTTGAGATATGGCACAGAGCACCTAGCAGCCAAAGAAAAGAGGGAAATAAGATTAGTTAGAATTTGGGACCTGGGACAGAGGAAGGTGACTAATGTCACAGCATCCTGCCTACCCAGACTCTACCCTTTCAGGCGGAGCTAAGCCTCCTGGATTTTTGGTGCCTCTTGCAGCCATACCAATATTTTTAGGATCAGGTTCAGATGGGTCCATGGATTTTTTTCCCCAAAGCATATCTTTGGAAACTGGTGCCCTAATTTTCCCAAGTGCAGTGTTGGACTTGAGAATTCTCTGAATTGGAGGCTCAGTTCAACTTCAGATGTCAACTCTTCATCTCAGCGATGCTCATCTTTTAGGGACCAACTCGTATCACAAGGAAGGACTGAGATCAGGGAAGTGGACAAAGAGTCCCACGATTACATGGAGTGTTACAGCAAAGGGGTTTCTTCGCTGGAGTCTAGTTTTCCATTTAGACCTATGTGCCCATGACTCTAAGTATTTATTAAGCTCTCTATTCACAAAGGTCTCAAAAAGATACGTTACCCATGTGCTCCATAAATTAAATCAGTTTTGCCTGTGATAACTTCTAAGTTATAAAACTTCTAAGAAGGTTTAATGTGATTTCTTAGCCTTTTGGATAATTTTTTTTTTTTTTTTGAGACAGAGTCTCACTATGTTGCCCTCAGTAGGGTACTGTGGTGTCATAGCTCACAGCAACCTCCAACTTTTGGGCTTAAGTGATTCTCGTGCCTTAGCCTCCCAAGTAGCTGGGACTACAGGTGCCCGCCACAACACCCAGCTGTTTTTTGTTATAGTTGTCATTGTTGTTTAGTTGGTCCAGGCCAGGTTCAAACCCGCAAGCCTCTGTGTATGTGATAGGTGCCATAACCACTGTGCTCCAGGTACTAAGCCAGTCTTTTGGATAATTTTCAAAAAGACTATAGAAATACTGCTTAATCTGTAGACTTACCCTGCCCCATTCATTCATTTCTATAAGAAGTAATTCTCACACTCCAACTCTGTGCCAGGCACTGGAGATAAAGCGATGAATATAAATATCAAAATTCCAGGTGGCGCCCGTGGCTCAAAGGAATAGGGCGCCGGCCCCATATGCCATAGGTGGCGGGTTCAAACCCAGCCCTGGCCAAAAACTGCAAAAAAAAAAAAAAAAAATCAAAATTCCTACACACATTATAATTACTATTTTGTTGTTATTTAACATTAAGAAGAAAAACTTTTCTTGCATTCTTTTCTAGCTGACAAATCAGCCTTTTAAGTATCATCTCATTTCTTTTCGAATCTCTAAATTACTCTGTGAGATAGTTTGGCAGGAATGAATCTCCTCTTTAGAGATCAGAAAGAAGGTTAAGCTTGCCAAGGTCGTGGAGAGGGAGATTTGAAAGCAGGTCTCCTAACTGTAGGGCCTGGCCTCTCCCCGTCGGGCCGTCCTCCCTGTCAGGCCGTCCTCCCAGTCAGGCCTTTTGGCTGGATTTTCTGCCCTGCAGTTTGCTGGGTGAGGAGAGATAAGCAGCTTCGATGACCCTGCAGATACATACACAGATTCCTCAGAACACCAGGCAGGTAGGGAGGAGCCTTCAGAAAACAGGTTTTCTTCTGGGCAACTTCCAGATTTCACCTGAGCATCCACAGGCCTCCGAGGCCCTGCCATAGGAACCCAGGCTTATGGGCAGAGAAGAACAGAAAGTCGCTGTGTTCTTTTTTCTTGTCACTATCAATTTTTAAAAATCCAGTGTCCCAGTAAGACAGAATAACATTTTTCAACGTTCCTTTTTATGTGCATCTCTCAATAGTTAACATTGGACTTGTTTTTGCTGTTCAGCCTCCTTTCCCAGCCCACCAGGAATAATATTTTTCCTGATCCCAAAGTTTAGCGAACAAGAAGCTATAGTAGGACAAGGGCTTCCGACAACCACGGCAACATCCCAGTGGCGTCAGCCATCCTGCTCTGTGACACATGGGCCTGTGACCCCTGCTCATTTTTCACACCAGGACGCTGGCATCCAGTCACTGGGGTAGCATCGGCTCCGTAATGCTTTCCATCTGCTGGCTCAGCACCAGTCGTCAGAGGGTGTCACCTGGGTTCTGTCTGATGATCTCCAGAGCCAAGGCGAGAGGCGGGCACTACAGAGAACAACTACCAGGTTCTTCTGTGAACAGTATTTACTTTATATGAACAAAACAAGATTTTGCTGAGGTTTACATTTAAAAGATTTTACTGGGGATGAAAAGAGTCTAGTGAGAAGGTTCAGAAGCCCTTTGCCCTACTGTCTCTCTTCCTTTCCTCTCTTCCACATCTTCAAGTCCTAATACATCTTAAATGTCACCTTCTTTCACTAAGAAGCTTTCCCCAACATTCTTGCCCTCAGTGTGCCGCTGGGTAACTTATTTTATACTGTTCTGCATGGCTGTTATTTATTTGTATTTTCCTCTCTCCCACTAAATTGTAAACTCTTCAAAGGAGAGCAGACACAGTATCTTTTAAAGTTCATAACATATAGTATTTCTCCATTCAGGAAATGATTTGTAAGTTTAGAAAAAAATAACAATCTCTGTTAGTTTTAATGTAAACATACGGGAATAAGTTATGTTGAAAGTTGCTATTGTAAAAAATGTAGGAGTTAAAAAAGTTTTCCCTTTTATAAAAAGTTAGGAATAGGAAGTTCAGTGTTTTAGGTTTGGGGATATCCTTTTAACAAAAAAATTTAAAAGACCAAGTGGAATTTTTTAATTGTTGAAAACTGACAAAATATTTAAATCTATACAATATCATTTAAAATTGACCCCAGATATTTGATAGCTCCATCATCAATTACATGGCCCAATTAGTTCATGCTTATCTTTCTAAAGTGGGTTTCGGCTTTAACTGAAAATTTCACCCTATTAGTATATCATCATCTAAGAGATACAGATACTTAGTCATAGTAGAAATTATTTCAAATATAAGACTTTTTTTTTTTAAATATAAGACTTTTCTTAATCTACCAGTTTGATGCTGGCTTGGTCAGTTTAGGAAGCAATATGAGGTAGTTACTGGAGCAGTGCAAAGAGGGGTATCTGGGGCAAAAAGTTTTACTTGAGCAAAGGTCAACCCATCCAGCCTGGCATTAAGACCCTCCTCGCCAGGTTCACTTCAGAGGGAGGGAACAGGGAGTCTTGACTGGCTCTCCTCTGAGCAGACCCTAGACCCCAGGCCCTGTCATCTTTAACGGGGGTTCCTGCCACTGTACATGGACATCCCCATGGCCAGATGAACAGTGGTGCATGTCGCTTGTACCCGTAGTGGCAAGACCCTTCCTTTTTTGCAGGGGACGCTGGAAAACATGGGTTAGCTGTGTGCCCAGGAAGGAGAAGAAAGTGCTGTGGTGAACAGGTCTCTGAGGTCTCCGAGATCTGAAATCGTCTTTCAGGAAAGCTCGCTCCAGGTGCAGAGTCTAGAAGTGGACTGAGAAATACGAACACCACAGCTACTTGAATGATCAGGATTTAGTGACTGGCTGGGAAGTAGAAAGACCGATGATCATACTGACGACTCCCTAACCTTTCTCTGTCTCTGTCCTTTCAAGGATCTCTGAAAATTATTTCTGAAAAGCAACTGGATGAGGTTCTGAATAGTTCATCTGTTGCAATGTTGTTCTGAAACAGTGATCCATTAACTCACAAGCTGTGTATAAACCGGCTTTTCACACCCACTCTAGACTGTATGAATGCTCAGAGGGACCACAGTCTGATTTGAAAGAGAGTATCATCTAATTAATGTGAATTAACATTAGCAAGTACAGTACTATTCGAGCTGCATTAAAGGCCTTTACAATGAAGAAAAGTCTCCAAATGGCATGCTAATTTAGTGTGTGGGCACCGGAAGAGCTATTACCTCTTCAAAAATAGTTGGAAAAGAAAAGAATCAAGGGAGAGGAGCTGGTTGCTAATGGTTTTAGCGTGGGAGGAGAAGACGGCATTGCAATCCTTGGCTCTGAGGTGGGGTCAGAAAGATCAGTAGCCCACCGTTGACCTTTGTGTTTGGAATCTTTCATACTGACTCACCAGACTCTGGAAATTTGGTGAGCCAAATAACAGAAATGGAGAAAGAGGTCTGTGGACTGAACTTTAAACCTCCTGGGTAACTTGTGCTTTATGATGATAATTAGCAGTGCCTGGGATCCAAAGCAGACTAGTCACCTAAGACCTATGATATTAATCTAAATTAAGTCAATAAGTGACCACCACAGAACCTGTGGGAAGACCAGGGTGGGCAGCCGCGAAGCACAGCCGCATAACTTTACAAATGGTTTGTTTTCAAGTGATATGTCCAGTAAAATGAGAGAATTTTGACAATGTTGATGTGATCATACAGTTAGCAAGTGCCAAGTTGTTCAACCCCTTTGGATCCAAGGGGAGTTTCTACTCCTTATTTCTCCTGCTGATGAAGTAATGTGTCTTTTATTTATTTATTTTTTTGCACTTTTTGGCCGGGGCTGGGTTTGAACCCGCCACCTCCGGCATATGGGGCTAGTGCCCTACTCTGTTGAGCCATAGGTGCCGCCCAAGTAATGTGTCTTTTTATAATCAGGCCCGCGATATTTTTAAAAATAATTAATATCTAAAAAAATTAAGTAATACCTATTTGTGGTAGAAGACTATGAAGATAAACATTTTAAATCAACTTTAATCCCATCACCTAGAGATAGTCATGTGAATATTTGGGTAAGTTTTTTTCAACTCGTAGGTGTATATCTGTACATGTACGGATGTAAATAAGGCTTTACATGCAAATGAACCTTTTATATGAAGAACATGACTCAAGTTAATTGATTTTCAAAAATTTATCTTTAGTAGTTGTAAGATTTACTGTTATTCACTCAAGAACTTTTCTATTTTTGTACATTTCAGTTTCCAGCTTTTGAACATCCTTGTGCATAAATCTTTGTCCTTATCTCTTATTACTTCCTTAAGATAAAGTCCTAGAAATGAAATAACCAGGTCGAGGGTTATAATTCCTTTTAAGGCTTCTGATATCTATGAGTCACACTGTACCCCAGGATATTTGCTACAGTTTATTCTCATCATCCAGAGCTGAGAAGTCCTGATCAAACTTATTTCAACATTAAGTATTAGTCTTTACTCCCCAAGTGGGAATTGGACACGCTGTGGCCTATATGGGTCTGTAAGCTGCACTGCTAGTAACTGGCCATCTCCAGTTTATAGACAATGTGAGAGGCTGCGGCGGCAAACCTCACTGCAGCTCCTTAGTCTAGAGGCTGACCAGGTGCACACAGGCCATGTGAGCTGTGTCCTGTGTGAACACACATATTACGTTGTTCTTGATGAACAGGTCAGGCTGGCGTGAGCTTTGTTCTATTTACACGTCCTGAGCGTCCTTTGGGAGGCGGGGTGGTCTCTAGGGCTGGTGTGCCGGGCCTCTTTCCCAGAAATGTCTGTCTGGCAATAAGGGAAACTCCAAGCGTGAAAGCTGCAGATCACGGGCTCAGTGGAGTTTTCCTGCTGACAGAGAATTGATTGACTAAATAAAAATCACTCTGACTTGAGTGATTCTGTCCACTCATGATGAATTGGAGAGAAATCACCCGAAGTAAATTGGCCTGTGGAGTGTAAGAGCCCTGGATTATGCCGTCATGAGCAAGCTTGTCAGCAGCGCTGCATTTTTGCTTATTTTGGATCTTGTGATTTCTGGAGCAATATTGGATCTGCCCGAAGACTTAGATCGGCCTTTCTCAGAGTATACATGTTTTACTTACTTGTTTTTTCATTTTTCATTTCATTTTTGAACAATGGATTCATAATAGTTATAGTTTGTAATGCTTGTTTTATTCTGTAACAATATCAAAATTTCACCAACTTTTTCTTACGTGTTCAACAATGTTACAGCAACTTATTAAAGCATTTAATAAATACGAGTGCTCAGCCCTATCACAGGTCCTGGAGTCAAAACAGTGCATTGAACGAACAAAGCGCTGCCATCATGGAGCGGCTGTCAGAAGACAACAAATAAGTACATAGTCTGTCACAGGCTAGTGACAGCTCTGAGGAAAGTGGGCTTAGGACGGGGGGCAGAGAGTGGTTTAGGGGTGCTTTTATACATGATGGTCAGGAAAGGCTTCTTTGATGGACTTTTGAATAGACCTAAAAAGAGAAGGGCCCTGAGTATTCTGTAAATTTGCAGAGATGACCTACTGGCCAGGTAGGGGGGACAGCAGACACCAAGAGCCTGAAGTAGTGTCCCGCTGGGTGTCCTTCAGAGACAGCCAGGAAAGAGGGGAGTAAGCAAGTGGGAGGAGATGAGGCAGGGTTCAGGGTAGATAGGACCTGCTGGCCTGCATGGGGACTCTGCATGAGAGGGGGTCACAGAGGGTTTTAAGCAGAGAAGTGACGTCATTGGACTTAAGTTCTCGTTGATGGCAGAGGCATTTCATCCAGACTTGGAGACACAGGATGGAAGGGTGAGTAGGTGAGTATAGGTGCACAGTCTGGAGGATGCGACGTGGGGACACAGGGAAGGCCTCATCTCGTGAAGCATCTTCTGCTTCTTGGTGAGCTAATGAGCCAGGTCATCGGCTGGGAAGGAGGCTGGGGAAGGAGGCGCAGAAGGGTGGAGGAGAGGCGAAGGTCTGGGAGAGGGGGAGACTGCATGGACCTGAGAAGTGTTAAGAGGAGTAAGAGCTGATATGGTTATGAATATGAGTACAAGAACATGAGTAAAGGGCCAGTTGTATGCAATTTATTTTTGAAATTATTTTCAAATTTTCCTTTAGCCAGCTGCCTCCCCAGTATTCAAGCCATAGCCCCTGGCTGCTTTTCTTTGCCCTGTTGGTACTTTACATCTCTAAGAGTTTGGTTGTAACAACTAAAATCCTGTCCTAGTAGAGCTGGAAAGGGCCTTAGAAGCCATCCGGTCCAGCTTCTTCGTTTTACCAGTTAAGAGTCAGACACCCAACCAGTGAGATTAACGGGACCTGCCCGAGGTGTGGACTCGTGGGTTGTAGAGCTGGGCTGGAATCCGTGCTTTACACTACAACAAATCGCTTGTTTTTCTTCCCCCAAATAACTTTAGGACGGCACCTGTGGCTCAAAGGTGTAGGGCGCCGGTCCCATGTGCTGGAGGTGGCTGGTTCAAACCCAGCCCTAGCCAGAAACTGCAAAAAAACCCAAACATAACTTTAAAATAATTTAATTTTACTAATGTTGGATATTTTTGTTGGATATTTTTAAGGCCATATTCTGATGGAATCTATTATAAATAGCTTACATTTTTGAAATAAAACAAAGCTGGATCAAATAAATTCTTTACATTTTCCTTCGGTTTGTAAAACCCACGTATAAGAAGTCCCTAGGTTACAAACACAGTTGATTCTGTAGGCTTGTTCTTCATTTCAATTTGCGTGTAAGGTAGGACAGGTGCATTTACCTGTATCACCTGTAATAACCTTCGTTCCTAAGTGTAAGTTGTGCATCAGTCAAACGTTTGCAACTTGGGGACTTACCATAATAGCCTCTGTTCATAGGTACGGGTTGTAGGTACACTGGATTGTGTAACTCGGGGACTTACTATAATAGCCTCTGTTCATAGGTACAGTTGTATGTAAACTAGATTGTGTAACTCGGGGACTTCCTGTAGTAGCCTCTGTTCATACGTACGGGCCGTATGTAAGCTGGATGTGTGTAACTCGGGGACTTCCTGCGGTAGCCTCTGTTCATACGTACGGGCCGTATGTAAGCTGGATTGTGTAACTCGGGGACTTCCTGTAGTAGCCTCTGTTCATACGTACGGGCCGTATGTAAGCTGGATTGTGTAACTCGGGGACTTCCTGCGGTAGCCTCCGTTCATACGTACGGGCCGTATGTAAGCTGGATGTGTGTAACTCGGGGACTTCCTGCGGTAGCCTCTGTTCATACGTACGGGCCGTATGTAAGCTGGATTGTGTAACTCGGGGACTTCCTGCGGTAGCCTCTGTTCATACGTACGGGCCGTATGTAAGCTGGATGTGTGTAACTCGGGGACTTCCTGTGGTAGCCTCTGTTCATACGTACGGGCCGTATGTAAGCTGGATGTGTGTAACTCGGGGACTTCCTGCGGTAGCCTCTGTTCATACGTACGGGCCGTATGTAAGCTGGATGTGTGTAACTCGGGGACTTCCTGCGGTAGCCTCTGTTCATACGTACGGGCCGTATGTAAGCTGGATGTGTGTAACTCGGGGACTTCCTGCGGTAGCCTCTGTTCATACGTACGGGCCGTATGTAAGCTGGATTGTGTAACTCGGGGACTTCCTGCGGTAGCCTCTGTTCATACGTACGGGCCGTATGTAAGCTGGATGTGTGTAACTCGGGGACTTCCTGCGGTAGCCTCTGTTCATACGTACGGGCCGTATGTAAGCTGGATTGTGTAACTCGGGGACTTCCTGCGGTAGCCTCTGTTCATACGTACGGGCCGTATGTAAACTAGATTGTGTAACTCGGGGACTTCCTGCGGTAGCCTCTGTTCATACGTACGGGCCGTATGTAAGCTGGATTGTGTAACTCGGGGACTTCCTGTAGTAGCCTCTGTTCATACGTACGGGCCGTATGTAAGCTGGATGTGTGTAACTCGGGGACTTCCTGCGGTAGCCTCTGTTCATACGTACGGGCCGTATGTAAGCTGGATTGTGTAACTCGGGGACTTCCTGTAGTAGCCTCTGTTCATACGTACGGGCCGTATGTAAGCTGGATGTGTGTAACTCGGGGACTTCCTGCGGTAGCCTCTGTTCATACGTACGGGCCGTATGTAAGCTGGATGTGTGTAACTCGGGGACTTCCTGCGGTAGCCTCTGTTCATACGTACGGGCCGTATGTAAGCTGGATTGTGTAACTCGGGGACTTCCTGCGGTAGCCTCTGTTCATACGTACGGGCCGTATGTAAGCTGGATTGTGTAACTCGGGGACTTCCTGCGGTAGCCTCTGTTCATACGTACGGGCCGTATGTAAGCTGGATTGTGTAACTCGGGGACTTCCTGCGGTAGCCTCTGTTCATACGTACGGGCCGTATGTAAGCTGGATTGTGTAACTCGGGGACTTCCTGTGGTAGCCTCTGTTCATACGTACGGGCCGTATGTAAGCTGGATGTGTGTAACTCGGGGACTTCCTGCGGTAGCCTCTGTTCATACGTACGGGCCGTATGTAAGCTGGATTGTGTAACTCGGGGACTTCCTGCGGTAGCCTCCGTTCATACGTACGGGCCGTATGTAAGCTGGATGTGTGTAACTCGGGGACTTCCTGCGGTAGCCTCCGTTCATACGTACGGGCCGTATGTAAGCTGGATGTGTGTAACTCGGGGACTTCCTGCGGTAGCCTCTGTTCATACGTACGGGCCGTATGTAAGCTGGATGTGTGTAACTCGGGGACTTCCTGCGGTAGCCTCTGTTCATACGTACGGGCCGTATGTAAGCTGGATGTGTGTAACTCGGGGACTTTCTGCGGTGCCTCCTGTCTCATCTCTCATGTTAAATACAGAAAGAAGCAGATGGAGCAGCATCAGGAGTGTGGCAGAGCCCCTCTCCATTTCACACTGCATGTTTTTATTTAACTTGTTTTTACTTATTCTCACTGTCCTTGTTTCTCGTATGTGACTGAAATGTTTTCCACGTTTATTTCTAGTGGGTGAAGTGTGGTCCATGTAGCATCGCTGCACAAACACCCCCACCCCTGGATAATTGCCCTTCTTATTTTTAGGAGGCAGAAAATAGCCTATTGTGTTATAATTAGTCACTGGTGCCCACCCAGATGTGATTATTATGACAAGAACTTTTTAGTTCTGTTCTGTTTTTAGAGGAGAGAATGAGGATGAGTGCTGGAAGGAAGATTTCGAACATTCTTTAATGTCCCAGAATACTTGGGAAATATTGGGAAAGATTTGTTCTCTTAAGAGACTTAAAAAAAATCCATACAAACCCAGTTTAAAACTAAATGTTCTAAACAGAGAGAAGTCTTCCTTTTCCTTTACCTGTTTTCTAATTGGACCTCTTCCTCATCTTTAGCACAATTCATTTATTTTGTCTAGTACAAAGGAGATTTAAAACAAGGTTTAGCCGGATGAAAATATTCAAACAAGCACTGGAGTTTTGAAAATCTATATTAACATTCTGACAACTTTTTGGGGGGCGCTGCCCCCATATACTGAGGGTGGTGGGTTGGAACCCAGCCCCGGCCAAACTGCAACAAAAAAATAACCGGGCATTGTAGTGGACGCCTATAGTCCCAGCTGCTTGGGAGGCTGAGACAAGAGAATCACCTAAGCCCAAGAGCTGGAGGTTGCTGTGAGCTGTCATGCTACAGCACTCTACTGAGGGTGACAAAGTAAAACTCTGTCTCTTAACAACAACACAAAAAAACATTTTAAAGATTCGTATTGTAACAGTATACAGTTTGTCCAGCTTTTCTGAATCTACCCAACCCCTAAAAATTGAAATCACACAGGACAGATAGGATTGTTTAGCTTTCTGCCCCTGCATGTTCCAGGAGTGGTGACCAAAACACTGAGTTTGTGACATCAGTTTCATTGCCATGGCCACTGACTGTATGTAGTGTTGCAAACACGAGATTATTGGCTGGTTCATCACGAAAGTTGAGGACGATTCCTATTGACTAGGATGTGCCAGCACCGGGGGAACGTTACAGGGCCTCTCCCTGTGTGTATCTTTTTCAAAACTGTTCTTAATTGATTCAAGAGCTTTGATTTATCTTGAAGGGTTTTTAGTGGTGGTTATTGTTAATATTTTAATTTTATGTGTTTGTTTTATTTATTTATTTATTTTTGTTTTATTTATTTATTCCCTCAACCCAGGTGGCTGGTAGGAAAATGATTATTTTTAGTGTTAAAAGCCCTTCTCTTAAGAAGTGGTTGCCGCCTTCATTTAATTCTTCCATCACAAAGAAGATTTGTTTTGGACCTTCAGTCAAAAACATCTGCACTTTGTGCTGAACAAACATCTGCCTTCCAACGAGAGCTGCTGGCCTTCTGCATGTTAGATAAACCCATTTTGCTCTTTGGAATCCTCTTGCAGAGAAAAGAATGTGCAGAAGAGGAGCTCATTCATTCTTTAATCCAGAGCGCCGCTTTGTGGCCTAAATGAGTTACTACAGAAAGGATTTATTTACCAATTTGCTCTCCATTCCTCCTGCCCCCAAACTTAGTTAAAGCAGAATATATTTTAATAAATATATTATTTGACAATGTAGCACTAATGCACATCTTCTGGGATAACGCTGAGCCATGTGACCATCTTGGAAGATGGTCTGGAGTGAGAGGGCAGTTCACTTGAGTTAGTTCTCTAATAGTGATGGAAGACGCGGGCTCATCAGGGTTCAAAGTCCTGTCTGAACCACCTGATGATGACAACAAGCTTTTTCGGGGATTTTTCTTTTCCTGGGAAGCCTGCCCTGACTCTCCTGCTGGCTCCTCCAAGGGGGGTTTAGCTGTAATTTCCTTCATACTTGCTTTCCTGCATTCCTTACTGTAAACTCCTCAAGGGCAGAGCTGCTTTGTCCTCACCTCTGTATTCCCAATGCTTAGCCCAGTGCCTGGTGCATAGTAGGTTTGCAGTGCATTCCCAGGAAATGCTGGTAAAATGACAGGTGTGCAGGGACCAACTGTGGTGGATCCGAAGTATAAACTCTATAATCTTGACCATCCAAGAACGTGCTTAGTCCTTAGTACTGTGTTTTTATGTACTTACTCTGTTAAAATTACCTTAAATATAGTGAGCTTTGTTTAATGAGAAACTGAGGCAGCAAATAGCAGACACTGTAATAAGGCCGGGCATTTTAACATAGTTCCTTTCCTCACTCTTGACCTGCTGACTTTAGGTTTGTTTTGCTAAATCATTACTTTGTGATGTCTACTTTTTATTCAAAACATCTGCCACCAAGTATTTTACCAGTAGGATTTTCTAGTGAATACTGTAAGTTCAGAACAAAAATAGTCCTATGTACCCTAACAACAAGGAATCCTGAGTTATGCATTTTCCCGGAATAGAGATTCCTAATGATTTTGATGTATCCTCTTACCATCTGCATCAAAATATGCTATATAGAACACTTTTTAAAAAAGATACATTTACCTGTGTTTTGAGAATTGAGCTATATTCCACCAAACAGGTGTATACATTCAACAAACCTTTACTATATCTCTTGCTGAATGCTTGCTGTGGTGCTAGGATTATGGAAGTGGATGAGACTGTCTTTCCTGGACCTCACAGGGGCCCCAGGAGACCAACCCCAGTGTGATCTGTGTCGTAATCAAGAAGTGGACACAGAGGGCTGAGCTAGCACAGCGCCTGTGAATGTGGTGCTGGATAAATGCTACAAGAATGGGATCCATGGCCTTTTCAAGTGAAATGATCACCATTGCATATTGCAAAGCAGAACTGAGATAGTGTCTCGGGTGACAGCAGAGAATAGCAGCACACATAATGTTACACACCACTCTTTAAAGTGTGAACTGGGACAAAGCAAGTAAAGAATGCTTGGATTTTAAGTTTGGCCAGTGAAAAAAATCAGAGACTTACTATTAACCCCTTTCTCACCTCTGTCCAGTGTGAATTACTGACCTTGGCTTTACAAAAACCTCGAAACTTTCTTTTGCAGGCTCTGGCATGAGTTGTTCCTTCTACCTGGAACAATCACTGCTGCTGCGTCTCTATTTTTTTTTTTTTATTAAATCATAACTGTATACATTGATATGATCATGGGGCATCATACACTCGCTTCATAGACCATTTGACACATTTTTATCACAATGGTTAACATAGCCTTTCCGGCATTATCTCAGTTACTGTGCCAAAACCTTTACATTCTACATCTACCAAGTTTCGCAAATACCCCTGTAAGATGCACCACAGGTGTGATCCCACCGATCCCCCTCCCTCTACCCACCCCCCTCCCTTTCCCACTTCCCCCTATTGTTAGGTTGTAACTGGGTTATAGCTTTCATGTGAGAGCCCCAAATTAGTTTCATAGTAGGGCTGAGTACATTGGGTACTTCTGCACTGCTGGTGGGAATGCAAATTAATACATTCCTTTTGGAAAGATATATGGAGAACACTCAGAGATCTAAAAATAGATCTGCCATTCAATCCTGTAATCCCTCTGCTGGGCATATACCCAGAAGACCAAAAATCACAACATAACAAAGATATTTGTACCAGAATGTTTATTGCAGCCCAATTCATAATTGCTAAGTCATGGAAAAAGCCCAAGTGCCCATTGATCCATGAATGGATTAATAAATTGTGGTATATGTACACCATGGAATACTATGCAGCCTTAAAGAAAGATGGAGACTTTACCTCTTTCATGTTTACATGGATGGAGCTGGAACATATTCTTCTTAGTAAAGTGTCTCAAGTATGCCGCTGCGTCTCTAGACCAACCCCCTTCACCTTGGGGGAAGCGGCCTTTCTCTTACAGGGCCCTGTACATCCACATGGTAACATCTGCCACACCACTGTGTAACAGGTCCGCCTGCTCACCTCCCTGCCTCCCCTACACCAGGCAGAGGGCGCCTCTCTGTTTTTTCTGGGGTCTAGCCCTTGCTTGGCACCTTGGGTCTTAATAAAGATGCATTGGTTCAAATTAATCAATTGAATCCCCAGTGGCCCTCTGGGACAGCATCTGTGGATGCGACCTCAGAAGGCTCGACCCTTTCCTTGGGGCGCTGAAGGAAGAGGTGAGCATTGCGCCTAAGACAAGGGACTGCAGACCACCTCAGGATACAGAGTCCAAGCCAGACCCTTTCCTTCAGGGATAAACATGGCAAGTTTCCTGTACTATCAAAAGGCATTTTTTTTAAAATAAAAAGGAAGATATGCCCTCTAGGATCTGGCCTTGAACCTGCTTCCTCATCTATGGGGGGAGAGGGGGAAGGATCATCTTCAAACCTTCCAGCAAAGGCTGTTCTTAGAAGAAAAAATGTAAGACACTCTCCCCAACAGAACTAAAGGACTTTTATTGACTAACTGAATGAAAAAAAAAAGGCATATGGAAAAAACCCTAAATAGCAGAAAGGGAAATATACTTACTGCTGATGGAATTTCCCTTCCAGAAGGGGAGAGAGAATTTTCTGAAAGGGCACAAGCTGACATTTATAGTAAAAAGGAATTATTCAGGCAGCTCCATTATCTAATTACATAAGAAAGGGCCCGAATTTACAGTGAAAAACTCCGTAAAACTAATGAAGCTGTATTTACAAACAGAACTTGATAAATGCCGGGACTAATGATTTGATGAGGTAGCTTTTTGAAATTTAATAACAAGGAGTCCCAGGAAAACTGGCTGGTGCAAAGGAAGAATGGTCAGTTCTAAACAGATTGTCTCCCCTGGCCTCTATTAGATGGCTGTTTTTCTGGAGCTTCTAGCAGTTTTCAAACACAGAACTGCAAATGTGCTTGTTGTCAGCAAGGCCGCTATTGGGAATGGGTGCGGGGGCTCTGCAGTCAAAGTGTGGTGGATTTCAGTCTAGCTGGGGCCCCTTCCTGTCATAAATAAGATTACTTTCATTTCACTTGTGGAGCGCGCTATTCCTCAGAGTAATGAATTTCCTCTGTGCCTTTGAGCACATAAACATGGTTTTCATTAGCTTTCTCTCTCTTAACGAAAAGAAGACGAGAGGGAGAGGGTGGTAGGAGAGAAGATCTGAGCAAAATTAATAAGATGTCAATTAACTCCAAAAATACAATGTATTTTTTGCCAACCACCTAGCACAGGCTTATGCGTTATACCAGAAAGGCACTATTGGGTTTATCTCTTCTGAAATGCTAAGAAAATGAAGTGGGGTAGAGAGGGATACAAATTTTATCTTATGTGAACTAAGGCATAAAAGAAAGAGAAAGAAAAGAATATTCCTTTTCAAATCTGGTTTTAAGGGGAACTGTACCCAACAGGAGGCCATCAGGGTGGCCCCCAGACCATATTCTTCTGGAATTATGGAGCGAGCCACAGTTCCCCTTGACGGGGGTCGCAGGGCAATCTCTGTGTGCACTTGCCCTACCTTTGGCCCCTGTACATGTGTGATACTATGTTAATACATATGGAGGAGAGTCCAGCCTTTTCCATTTTCCAATTTACCC
Source organism: Nycticebus coucang (assembly GCF_027406575.1). Lineage (NCBI taxonomy): Eukaryota > Metazoa > Chordata > Mammalia > Primates > Lorisidae > Nycticebus > Nycticebus coucang. The sequence goes on from NC_069802.1 coordinate 3,508,171, forward strand.
CCTGAGATTTGTAAGTTATGCAGTTCGTAGGACTAAATATGCAGTCGTTCCATTGTATGGTTTGGAATCTCCTGTCAGAGGTGACTCGTTATGTAACAGGCAGGCTTTTTCTCTTTGTTGATAGTGCATACTTGAACCTGAAAACTATTTAAGATGCATTGACCTTGACTTCAGCCAAGATCTTTTTTGCTGTTATTTTTGGATATTTGGGAGTACAGAGTATGGGGATAGACTCTTCTTAAATTATCCCAGTGAAGGAGTTAAGCCCTTAAAAAAAAACTAAAACAAACAAACAAAAAAACAAACTAAAACTGTTTTCTTTTCAAAATTACTTATTCTCAATGAAAACAATCCCAGATTGCTTTCCCAGAATCATTTTGTCTCCTCCCAATGAATGTCTGTTTCAGCTTCAAATTTATAGTATATTATGTGTAATTTATCATCTAGGGAAGAAAATATAATAGCATTATGAAAACATCAAGGAATTATATTCCAGGCCACGGGTTGTCCCTGACAACCGACTGTAGACCAAACCTGCACCCCAGATAAAGATCTTGAAGCATTTCACAGTGAGGTGTCTTCCAGCCAGCTCCAACCTCCTGAATAGTGTTTATGTCACAATGTAGAGGTACAACTGGTTTCCATTTGAAATAAGAAGGGTGGGGTTATCTAAGGAGCCAGTGCCTCTCCTAGGTGGAGGCCGCTTTGCTGAAACATACAGCGCACTGCAAGGAACCTTACCAATGAGCTTCCATTTCACTTGGCTGCAGCACAGGAAATTGTTTCTGGCATGTTTTTGTTGTGAACAGAGAGAAAGTTGCACATTAAAAATTCCCCATAGTTGTTTAATATTTGCTCAGCAGCGTTCTCATCACTGATCAAGTCCCTCTCAGTAAATCATGTCAATTCTGTCACCGTTTTGATTGAAAACATGAATTGTGATGTTGAAAATCTCTCCGGACGGCAAACTTCTGCAGCTCTGGAAGGCTGGGCTCTTTACCGGCATTATTAAAGGAAACTGAGAGACTTCTTTGGGAAAGAAAGAGCCAAGACAGAGTGAAATTCATAAGGTGTACAGAGATTTAGGATGAACGTTTTATTACGAGCACAGCTCCGTAACAATATCCTCCCAGAAATAAATACACAATAGTAACAATTGCTCCATCAGTTGGCAACCGTAGTATTCTGCTGTCTTTCTGCTTCCCCCTACCCCCCAAGGGGACAAACAGAATCCAAATGTGGAATATGAAATCAGATGTATTTAGGGCTTTAAAACTGTGTTTAAACTGAATGTTTTTTCAAGGTTCTCTAAAGGAACGAATGTCACTTTTATTTCCTGAGGTCGTTTTGAAGGGTTTACCATTAATGTTTTTAAGGTACTAATTCTCTTTGGAGTAAAAGAGGTGCAGAAATTTTCAATTTTCATCTTCTATGGACATAACTGACTAGACTACCTCCTGCTGTATTTGGGGCCCAAGGAATGTCCTCAGAGTATAAGGACATCTGTTAGAAGGGCTGGATTTCAAAGAATGGGAAAAGGAGCAAAAAAGAACTAAAAACCCTTGCTTAAGAATTGAGCCCAATTCCACACCTAAGAAGGTATTTCTCTTCCAGAATGTCTCCTAGTTCACTTGTTCATTCCTTTTTTCAAGCATTTATTCCTTTAAGGTATGTTTATTAAGTAGCTACTATGAGCCCAGAGCTGTGCTGGGTCCTGGGAGGTCTAGTTCAAAGGCAGCTTGCTCACAAGGACAGGGACTGCTGCCAGAAATGCTCCATGCTCACTGCAGAGTGTACAGAGCAGCTGGATGCACCCACTGGCCTTGACACTCCACACTCCACGGAACTCATCTAAAAGCACAGATCTGTTTGCTTGGCTGTTCTTTTAAATACCAGCATCTTTACTACTATGTAAAAGCCATCATTCATTTTAAAGGTAATCTTCTAATTGGACATAAATTTCTGCATATCTTAAAGAAGAAGTACAAGGCCCTAAGAAACAGTTTATAGAAAATAATGTTAAGTAACTTGAAGTAACTGTAGGTTTGGAGTAATTCTGCCAGGGATGAACATCAGGAAAATCTGGGGAAGCTGTAGAAAGGTGGTGAATGTATTTCTTTGGAGGCCAGAGTAGGATAATAATTAGGAAAGAGAATTCTAAAATATCAACTCAGCAAAGCAAAGGCAAGACTTTTGAGGACTCAGTAATCGTGTGGGAGGCCGGACACTGTGGCCGAGATGAGGGAAGATAAGATGGTCACTTGCCTGATCTAAGGGAGGAAATGAAACTTAAGCCCTTGACTTAGGAGATGATGTGCTCCTGGCTATCCGTGACCCAAGGAGGCAGTGAGTGCCGAACTCCTGTAGGCCTGAGGGACTCTGAGATGCTCAGGCCCCTGGGAAAGTTGCAGTGAACCAGACTGAAAACCCGGATGGAGCCATCCATGTTACCACCTGGAATGTGGATACTGTTCCCGGCCTTGTTCCCCAAGAAAGATAGCTTAGAATTAGGCCAGGTTCCGAGAAAACACAATTAAAATGATGAAGGAGAACAGAGGGTCACAGGGAGAGACAACAGATGCCATATTAGGAAAAAACAAAATGTTGGGATGCTTCGATCTGTAGAAATGGAGGTTGAACAGTCTTAGTAAAGTACCACAAAGAATGAAAAGGCACGTATCCAATGTACTCAATACTAATATGAAGCCAGTGGATGAACCAGTAAGCTCCCACACAGGAGAAAAACTCAATTCAAGTTGGAGCAAGGCAGAAGGGCTCAGGGAGGGGGCTTGGTGTGCTCCCACTTAATGGGCACAGCTTAGGAGTTGGCATGCCTTGGTGTCCAGCACCTGCAACAGAGCTTTAATCTAACAAGTGCAAACATTATAACCTAATCGTTTGTATCCCTACATTAATCCGAAATTTAAAAGATTAAAAGAAATGAAGGTCGAGCCTGCATATGTCTGTAAATGAAGGTAGGCTGTATATAAAGTCAATACTATAGCTCAGTATTACAGGGGCTGGGGGGCCCACAATCATTTGTGAAGCCTTGAGCAAGACATTTCACTTCTTTGCACCCCAGTTTCTTCTTCTGTAATCCAGATTCCAAAGTGTGTTCAGCACAGCTGTCCTGCAAAATGCTCACTAAATAAAAGGTGTTCTTGGGCTAAGTTTGAAAATCTCCACATCCCTCACCTTCCTCTAGTAGATTTGCCATTCACCTTTGACATGAAAGTTCTCCAAAAGCCATTCTTAAGGAAAATATATTTAACTTTGTGGATTCCCTGGCCTAATTTGGCCAGTTAATCCTTTGTTTATTTAGTGCTATTAGGACTTTGGAAAATGCTGTTGGGAAGACTACACTCTAAGATTCTTAAGGTCCTTGTGGGGATGTCATCCCAAGACAGAGAAAGTGATGCCTGAAGCTGTGAAATGTATTACTTCTAGAGTCCATACTGGAAGAAAATACTATAATAGCCTTGCAATAGGAGTTCACAGCTATATATGGATGATGGCAGGTTCATCAAAGGTGAACTGAGAGTGAGAGTGAGACTGTCCAGCCAAAGGAAAGTCAGTGCATTCTACACAGCCCTTCAGAGGGGTTAAGACCCAGGTGAGCCAGTGCATTCTACACAGCCCTTCAGAGGGTTTGTTAAGACCCAGGTGAGCCAGTGCATTCTACATAGCCTTCAGAGGGGTTGTTAAGACCCAGGTGAGCCAGTGCATTCTACGCAGCACTTCAGAGGGGTTGTTAAGACCCAGGTGAGCCAGTGCATTCTACACAGCCCTTCAGAGGGGTTGTTAAGACCCAGGTGAGCCAGTGCATTCTACACAGCACTTCAGAGGGGTTGTTAAGACCCAGGTGAGCCACATCTGGTTTTAGCTTGTTCTGTCAGGATCACATATTGATTTTGCACCATCAAAAGAGAAAGTACATACAAGATATTCATTTAGGCTTTACCTGAGTCATATAGATAGTTCTGTGTGATACTGAGATGATAGACAATCGGAAAATACTCCTCTTGGAGTATTTTGGAGGCCAGTTGTATCCTGCTGAGGTCATGCCCATTAGAACAAGGTCGGCTGCTTTCTGTGGCTTGTTTCTGAAAACCTGGCTGAACATTCAAGTTCAACAGTTTTGTAGACGTGTGTGTTCTCTCTAGAGACCTTCTGTTATGTTGAAGAATGTTTATACACATGCCCCTCCATTCCCTGAGCCTGACTTACTTTTTATTCTTTGTCTCACTTCTCACCTCCCTGAGTACATTTCCATAGCTACAATGTCCTTCCAACATTGGAAAGTGCTTTCTACCACTTACTGGACTTTCAGGAGAGCAGATGACTATGACAGTTTAGGGCCTAGAGCAGCTCCGCATGCCCGGCGCACTGCAGTCCACGCTCCTTTTGCTGTCCCTGTCCCCTGTGCTGGCCGCTCTCCATCACCACTCTGTGCTGGGTGCTGGGAGGGGAGGGAGCAGGGACGAGGGCTCATCCTGGAAGGGAGCACCAGACGGCTGTCCACATGAATTCCTTCCTCTGTGTTTTGGACACTGCTTCCTTCGCTGCCTCTTGGCCTATTACATGGACTCACCCTCAAGTACCACACCTCCCGCTTGTTAGTTTCCTTAAACCCTGCCCGTATCTTTGTAAATAACCCTTTTATTAAACTCTCTTCCTATTACCCAGTGTGAGTGTGTCACCTGTTTCCTGCAGAGATTTTGATATACACACCTTCCTATAACCTTCTCTGCCCTCGGTGGCACCATTCAGTAGAGCCCAGCTCAATCCACCTTCTTAATCAAGGAAGCTTCCCTGTTCCTCATGAATCTCTTCTTGAGATCATCTGGCTCTCACAATCTGCCCCACCCACGGTCAGTCTTGTGTACCGACTTAAATGCATGAAGGCCAAGACCCTTGTGCATGGAGCTGATGTTTCATGGGTGTGAATGGAGGGTGGCCAGTGGGTAGAGGTTGCTAATTGGTAGCCTGATTTTTGACAGACAGTTGGAAGTTGACAACCTTTGATACAGCCCTTCTGGGCACTGTGGAGTGGGTGTGGAGTTGGGAGGCTCTTACCACCACTTTACAGACGCAGTTACTAACACATGAAGAAGATGGGTCGATTGCCCCAGAAGCCCTGATAGTAAGTGCTGGAGCTAGGGTTTGAACCTGGGCAGTCTAGCTCCAGAATGCATGCTTTTAATACTGTATTAAGCTACCTGTCACAGTGTTTTCAAATTTACTAGTTATCATTAAAAATTCATACTTCACTTTTAAATCTGAATTTTTAGCATCTCTTGAAAAAAATGGAAGATGTAGCTCTTAGGACCCATAAGCCCCTGGCAACAGTTGGCAGGGTAAGTAGGAGCCGCGCTGTCTGGGTGGGGTGTGTGTCCACCACTGTGAGTCTCCACCCAGCCTGTTGCTGCCCCTTACCCAATTCTGCAGGCGTTGAGTCTGGGACTGCTGCATGAGAGTGATCTGTATGCATGGTCTTTTGCCAGCAGGCATGTCCCACATGAGCTCCCGTTTCCCCAGCCAGATTGGGTTTGGGGAGAGCAAAGTCTATACTTTAAACTTGCCTCGACACCTAGCACAGAACAGGTTGTGCTCACTAAATACCTGTGGATTAAAAAAAAAACAAAAAACAGTTTTCTTATGGTTAACAAAATAAGTAAGCAAATTAATTTAGGAAGGGCAGGAGAATTATCCTTGCTTTCGGCTTGGGTTCAATCCCTTAAAACAGTTTGCTTCAAACAAGTACGACATCCGAGTGTTCTGAAACCTAGCGGCTGTGGGCGGTACTGCGGCTGAGGGAGGTATTGCTGCTGCTTTTGCCCGGAGAAGGATGTCTACTTTAGCTCCGGACCCAGTGGGGAGGCTGGTGGGAGAATAAACCACCACCGCTTCAGAGGGCAGGAGGAGAGGGCTCTCTTCTGGGGTGGAGTGAGAGGGTGAAGTGGAGAAGACAGGCTCGGCTGGTGAAGGGCCTGAGTCCCAGAAAGCACAGAGATTTGGAAGGTGGGCGGGGGAAATGGCAGCAGAGGTAGGGTGTGCAGAGCCACCTGGGGAGCAGAAGTGATGAGGGATGACCCGGGACATAGGATAACAGACTTACGAAGGGATGCGGGGCATGTTGGGTGTGGTCCCGAGGGTCCCAAGGCAGACTGTGGCAGTGATGGGGAAGGGACAGCTTCGGCTCGGAACACACAGAGCCCTGGCCCCTTCCTCTTTTCTCCTGGAGTGTGGGGTGGCAGGTGGGTGGAGCACACAGCTCACAGCCGCGCTCACTCAAAGGCAGATGCCACCACCGCCAAGTTCGCATCAGGGTGTTCTGTCGGTGAGAGATGCTTCTTATACTTGTGAGCGCACACACAATTTAGAAGGCTTTGCAGAATCTGAGTGTTGCTATAAAGCACAACTATGAAGCTTACTCTAGTCATGTTAAGAGCACATAAGCCTTATTTTTTTTAATGCAATACTCTTTTGGATCTCTTTAATAGCAGGTTTTATTATTCCATCTTATTATATAATAGCTCAATCCTTCTTTATGGGGTCAAAGGACTTCAGGAAATATATAGATGCAAATTTAAGAAAATGAATCCTCTCTTGTAATGGGCTAATCAGAATACCCACCAAGGAAGGGACAGGAAGAGCTTACAGTGCTGGCAGCTGTCTCTGAAGTTTAATATGTGGGGTGAGGGAGACCTCACAACTTTCTCCTTCTGAAGGACTGTAAGTGGTTGGGGTGCAGAATTGGCCAAGACTTGGGGCTCTTGGTCTTTGCCGAGCAGGGTCAGATGCCGGACCTCCAGCAGGCAAGCCAAGGACTTGACTCCCCTTGGAACTTATTGGAAAGTACAGAATTTCTCTTCAACATCTACTGCCTTTGTCTCCATGAACTGGGGCAGTGGAGTCGTGTCCAAAATTAAGAGTAGAAATCCCCTTCTTTCCCAAGAGTAGTGAGTACTTGGTTCGAAACCAAAGGAAAATTAGCCCCTAACAATACCCACAACCATGAGCATTTTCCCTGACTCTCTACCCTCCTGGCTTCTGGTGGTATCAGGCAGGGCACTTACTGTAGGAAATTTCTAGGATGCCTTTGGCTGTATATGCAAGAGTTGAAACCCCTCCCGCCCCCCGCCCTCCTTTGGCCTGTTTGTCCCTGGCCACACTTGGCATATAAACAATGTTTTCAAATTCTAGCTCTACCGTTCACTACTTGGTTGTGTGACCTTGGGCAGGTTGCTTAACTTCCCTGTGTCTTCATCTGTCAAAAGGAATCAGAATGGTCCTCATCTCCTCTCTCCTCTCCTCTAATCTGGTTATTGTAGAAATTCAATGAAGTAAACAATGTCTGGCATCTTTAAGAGCCATCTAAAAGTTATGGGACTTACTCTGATGATGGTGACAGTGGGTGTCTGGCCAGTCCTCAGGTCGCCTTTAGGAAAGGTAATTGCCTTTATTCTTCCCTAGTACTCAGACCTTGGTAACTGGCGCCGGCCTGCCTGGCTCCATGTGGCACTTGTTTTCCTCCTTCCCGTGCTCTCCGGGCTTCTGTAGCTGAGATGCCCACTGGATGGGACAGCTCCAGACCAGAGCTATTCTGAGTCAGACCACAGGGGTCTCCATCACCGACCACATATCGTGCACACATTGTTATTCAGTCTCCTTCTGTGGCCAAGGAACGGACACCTAAGTACCGCTTCTTTTTATAGACGGCTCTGATCCGCATATGTGCTGATTAAAAGGCAGGCCTTGCCGAGCATTCATTTTGAAGAGCATAGTAATTCTTAAGAACCAAGACTATTTCAGACATTTATTGCAAAGGGTTTATTTCCCAAAATAAGGAGAGCACACTGTTTGTTTACTTCGTCCTAATGAGAATTCCTTAGGCGTTTGGAAGATTATAGTGCCCTTCTTTCCCTCTCCCCCACACTTCAGCTGCCCAGCCAAGACCCTCTGACCAGTTATCATTGAAGTTTTGATTTAAACTTTGGAGGAATCTTTTTCTCCTCCTGTCCTCTTAGCATTGTGGCTATCTGCTTTTGCTGACCGAATGTATATCACAACTTTTACTCATATTTCAAATCCTATCCCCAGTTCCTCTCTCCTCTGGTTAATAGTCCTGGACCCTATCCCATTAAGTACTTTCTGCTCTGTGCTATTTCTATGCTAGGCCCTGCGTTTACTGTTACACTGTCACCTACTTACATTTAATAACTACTTAATACTACTTACTATGTGCCAGGCATAGAGCATTCTAACCACAAATAAGACTTGAAAACAGTGCTATTCTAATAGAATTTTCTCTAACGGTGGAAATACTCTGAATCTGCACTATCTAATGTGGTAGTCACTATTCATATATGGCTATGGAGCACTTGAAATGTGGCTCATATAACTAAAGAGCTAAATATGTAACTTTATTACTTTGAAGTTGGAGGGACTGCAAACTAATACCTCCTCCTTGGAAAGAAGTATGCAGACTCCTCAAAGACTTGATCCTGCAATCCATTACTGGGCATCTACCCAGAAGAAGTACAATTGTTTTAGCATAGGAGATTTGCACTCGACTATTTATTACAGCTCAATTTACAGTCGTCAAAATTTGGAAACAACCTAAATGCCCACCAACCCAGGAATGGATTAAAAAGCTGTGATATATGTACACCATGGAATACGATTCAGCCATTAAAAGAGATGGAGACATTACACTTTTTGTGTTTACCTGGGTAGAGTTGAAACACATTCTTCTTAGTAAAGTATCATAAGAATGGAGAAGCAAGAATCCAATATACTCAATTCTGATATGAAGCCAGTAGATGATCTAATACATGCCCACATAGGAGAAAAACTCAATTCAATTCAAGTTGGGGGGGGAGGTGCTCCCACCTAATGGGCACAATTAAGGGTGTGTGGCACACCCACCATGTGCGGAACACAGCTGCAACAGGCACCTACCTAACACACACAAACATTGTAACTTAATTGCTTATACCCTCATATTAATCCGAAATGTGAAAAAATTTACATGTGAACAGCTGCATGTGGCTAGGAACCACTGTACTGAATGGTACAGCTCTAAACGTGCGGTTCAAAGGGCAAAGATCTTTCTCTTCTGTTCTTTGCTCTACTCCCAGGACCAAGAAGTGTGCCTGTCCTATGCCGTGAATGAAAGGAGGAAGGGCAGAGAGGAAAAAAGGGTGGGGAGGGAGGGAAAAGAGAGAGACAAGATCTCTGACTTTATGGAGCTGAAATACAGGACAGATCTCACATTTGTTATTTATTCAATAGAGATTTTTATGTCACAGAAGACAGGGGTTGCCTTTGCTTTGTCTAAAACCATATCAAGGCTCACAGAAGGTGCTTAAGAAATTTAGTTGAGTTGAATGAGATGCTGGTAAGTACAGGACTGGTGATGGTGGGGATGGCAACCATGGTGGCAGTTGTTAACAGGAAGGAAAGTGGCACTTCCCCGTGATCCGTGTCAGACGCGCAGTGCTTGGTAGTCGATAAATGTTTGCTGTCTTCTCTCCTTGAAGATACCTACAGATACATGTTCCTAAACACTTATATATATGTATATACATTTAAAGTCAATTTGAGGTGTTTATGTTTTAAGTAAACATAACTTCACCCTCCTTTATTATTCTATATACCTGTTTCACTATTAAAAGATTAAATTACTAAAATAATAGCATTACTAGTTTAACCTTCCTCTGAAAAACTAGTTTAATTATTATAATAAAGCTAAGTGGGGTCTTCATATACCATAGTTACAAAGCCCTTTTACTAGTAAATAAAAGCCAAATTTTCATCTTTTTTCTCTATTGTAAATCAAACAAACCACATAATTAATTCAAATAAACAAAGAGAGAGCTATAAAATAATGGGAAAACAATTCAGTAAAAGGCAATTCAGTAAAAGTATTATAAAAGGAACATAAGTTCCCTTTGGCATAAACTCTTCAGGGTAATTCGGGTTAATTTCCATTCCTCTGTGTGTTCTTTTGACTACCCTGGTAGAGAGGAGAACAATTTACACACATAAATTATCGCCTTTAGAGCAGCCCTTTGAAGGAGACATCCACCATTCTCCACACCACCAGGTCTTCCCTTCCCCCAAAAGAGCATGAACACTAAACAATCCTTCAGCAAACTTAGTCCTAAAGGAGGCAGCTCAGCTGTACCACATCACCACAGTGAGCTTTCCTTACACAGTTATATTTGAGGAGTATCTAAAATGATGGGTCTTTTAATAAAGAAAACAGCCAATGTCATAGCACTTACTATAATATAATTCGTTGATCTTGATTAATGACTGCAGTGCTGAAGAATTCTGTCAATAGATCCTTCTAGAGTGCTGCTAGAAAGATTCAATTCTAGCCTTAGTTCTGCTATCAGGTAGCCTTGTACAAGGTCTTGAGACTTCAGTTTCCTTATCTGTCAGCTGTGGAGACAGGGTGTGTAGTTGTTCTGCCATAATCGCTCATATTACATATGTCCATGAGGCTACACCAGAGTTATAAATAGTGAATATGTGCAGTTAGGGCATTTGGTAAACGTGTGGAAAACCTGAAGACCCTTTTTGCAATATTTTTAACAGATATAGAGCAAGTTATTGGACAACTTTCACCTTTGAAATGAAAGGCACCTTATGAGTTATAAATTGGTTCAGAAATGAACTAAGTTCATTCTTCTTGGATGGAGAATTGTTTTCAGGTTTCCCTTTTTCATTGCCCTTGGAACCTTAATGACATTGAAAAATTTGTTCACACAATAAATACATGTTAAATGTCCACTAAGAGCTAAAAAGGATGCCAAGCACTGGGGAGTTTAAGAAAATTAGAGCACACACCCATCCTCGGAGGGTTCAAAAGGTAGAGGAGGAGGTCCACAAAGTGCTCTCGGGGCCAGGTCCACCAGCCTCTTTCTTGACATCAGTGATGGTCTCCGGGAGGACTGGAGTCTTGAGGAACAAGGGCAATGTTCCAGGTGGACAAGGCACACAGGTGTTGGAGAACATGGCAGATTCTAGCAGTGAGAGTTGCTGAGCAGGGATGTTCTCAGAGTGCGTGCGTGCGTATGTCCATATGTGCTGTGTGTAGGGGTGGGTTTGAGAGAGAAGAGAGGTGAGACTTGGAAGGTAGGTTGGCTCCCATCCCACAAGGCTTTATATGTCAACCAAGGACTTTATTCTAGAAACAGGGTTTTGGGCTAGATTAAATGCTTGGAGCCTTTATTTTTTTAGCATTTATGCCCTTTAATTTTCAGAACTTTCAGCCATGCAACTCAAGGAGAAACTCTGTCTCTTCAGAGATAGGATTTAGAATTCTTCTTTGATTCTGTATGTGTCTTTATCAAATCTCAGAGATGCTACCTCAACACAGAAGCATCTCTCTCATGTAAAGAAAGTTGATGAGAATAGGAGTCAACATACACATTTTTGTGTTTCAGTACACGAGGGGATAGTTATTATTCAACAAGCGTATGTTGAGTGGTTACTATATTAACATAACAGTTCTGCTACAACTAGTTGCCTTCCCACGAGGGACCTATGCTTCTCTCTGCCAGCATGAATCTTCCAGCCCTGCTCAAAGGATGCCTCCAGCCAGTACCAAGCACTGCAGGCTGACTTGGGTGGTACATGGGAATTCCGGGTGTCATGATGGTTAGTGCTAAAACCTGGAAACTTTAGAACTCAGAATTCAGTTTATCCTTACCTTTGCTCCTTCAAACACACTCCGGTTAGAATTATAACCTGCCTTCCAGTAGAACAGGGGCAAACTCGGATGCCTCACGGAGCCGCATGGGTAGTATAAACATGAAAGATGAATCATACATTCACATATATGAGCAAGAAGGATTTGATCTCATCATGTCAAGATACTCTGACAGCTCAGTGTGCAAATGGCCAAGATACCTACACGTTTCTCATGATGCAAAGTACTCATGCTTTTTTGAAATAAAAAACTAGACTTGCTTTCATTTTCCTGTTGTTAGGCGATGTTTCAATAGGGCACATCTCCTGCGAGGTCAGAGACCTCATACTTCAGCCTCACGTTTGCACATAGTAGGCCCTGGCTCCATATCTGATGTGTGATTACTAAGAGTCACCTTTTCAGTGTTTTATGGTGACCCCCCGGCCTTGCTAAGCATCGTAGCTTTCTTTGTATACTAGTCCCAGTTTCGGCACTAACTAGCAATGTGATGCAGCCTGAAGAAACAGGCTCTTGGATCCTAACTTAGCATCTGTGAGAGGAAAGGGTGGATTTCATCAACTCAGAATTCCCTTGGCTTTCTACCAATTCTACCAGGTGTTTGAAAGAATTAGATCATCTAATGAGGAAGAATGTAAGGAAAATAATACTATTACTGTTGATGTGCAGTCAGACCAAGACACTGTCTTAACTTTAATTGTGCCTTTCTTGAGAAGAGATTTTTTTACCAGCATCCCAAATCCCAGAGTCTAAGAGTTGCCAGGGATACAGGCATGGAAGCCCCTCTGGACAGAGTCACATCCTGAAATAGGTGGCCTTTGGCCCTCATTCCTTACATGACAGTGTACATAAGTGAGTGTGTTACACCATTCAGAAACCTCTGGGTCTTTTTTTGCTTAAGCCTATTTTCCAGCAAGGTAATAAGAGGGGCCTCCTATCCTCTGGCCTAAACACTGAAATTGGCCTCTCTGATGCTTTACTATTGCTAAGGCCAGTGGAACAAATGGAAAAGAGACCTCAGAGAACTTCCTCCGAGGGCTGGACCAGGGCTCGCCTTCCTTATCCACTGCAGACCTCCCGTCCATTGGTCCTACTACAAAGTGGGCTACATGTGGGCTTGTGTTTCTGCATCTGCTCCTGGGAGGCTGCCTTTTTAGTCCTACCGTGGAAAGTTCCAATTGTCCCTACCACCAAGGCCCACTTGTGTTTTCCAGGGAGCTTTTCATAACTCTTGATCCAACTCCAGAGTGCCTCAGTTTGGGGGGAGGGCCTAGAACTCCCTTCAGAGCTACACAAGGAACCAACAGCAGCTTCCTACCCACAGCAAGGGCCCCAGGGAAGAGTTCTGAAGTGAGCTCAGAGGGATTCAGTCCTAAAGGTCTCCAGCACCGCAGCATGGACAGCCACCCTTGGGTTGGGGGAAGAAGGTCATGGTTCCCTGAGCCCGATCTAGTCAATTGCTGGCCTGGAGTCATGCATGGCCTCAAAGCAAGTTAAAAGTTAACCATTAAAATGTGCCCAATGGCACTGCTATTCTGTTTAATTTTTATTTTTCCTTATTCTAAGTATTTTAGATGCACAATGCAACTAAGTGATGGTTCTGGTTTCGAAAAAAGATTTAACTGTACTTCCAGGGAGTGGCTGTTCTACAAGAGGCCCCAGCAGGCAGCCTTATCTTCTCCTTCTCTTGAGCTGGTCGTCTGTCCTGACTGCTGACCTCACCCCCTGCTCACACAAGGAGGTTTTCTGGATCGGGAGGAGTAACAGATGCAGACAGCCTAATTTGTTCTTGGCAAGAACCACAGCCTGCATTGCTCTCAGGGTCAGGAGAATCATAAATAATTCATAGAACCCTGGTTTTCTGAGATGAGACGAGCCAAATTAGTTCAAATCTCATTTTGTTTTCCTCACCTCTGTCCTGCTTCTCTTGTGCTAGCAACTGCCTTCTCGTTCCCTAGGAGGGGAGAAGGAGAGCTCTCTCCTAACGAGCATGAAACTCTTGGAGTTGGGATGTGAAGATGCTGTGAGGCAGAAACCAGGACAACTTGAAAGCTGCAACATTAAACAGCATTTTTAAAAGGGAAAATAACTCCAATGTGTTTCCAATATGCACCATACAGGAAGCAGAGATGGGGGCTCCAGTGACGCTCAGGGGAGGCAGCTCCAGCTGGAGAAGCTTTATCGCTGCACATGAGATCTCCAGGACCTGATTGCAGCAGCTCTGGAGACAGGGGGTCCTACTGTCTAGGGAGGCTTAGAATGTCATCATGACCTGTGCGTCTGTTTGTCTCTTCCTGCATTTAAAAGTTCAAATATGTCTGGTCCCTGTCTGACTTGGGGGTGTAAATGTGTGAGCAAATGCTTCTGTATCAAAGTGACCTTTGGTTTGGGGCTTATTCTCTTTGAACCAGAGATTGGGGGTAGGGTGTGTGACTTGAGGCTGACCCAGCATGGCAGGAGAGTCCAGCTGGGCTTGTCACTGCCGCCTGCGGGGCCCATCTTCATCTCCCCCGCCAGGGAGGCTTCGCCAGCTGATTGGAGACTCTCATGTTTCACCGGGTTCTGGGCAGCAGGGAATGAGCCACAAGGCTTCTGCCTGGGGGACACTCAGCATGTGACACACACGGGCACCCACAATGCTGCCACCTGGAGTTTTCCAACCCCCTCCCCCCCTGCCCTCTCCTTTTCCACTCTTTCTTTGCCCCTTGCCTTGGAGATGGGGGCCACAGAGGCACGCGTTCCTCAGAGCAAGCAGAACTTCAACAGCAGCCTCCAACAAAGGGCTGTTGGAAGAAGTGTGAAGGGAGACGGAAAGTCTTTGGGTTGTCTATGATCTTTTTTCCTCTTTCTGTCTTCCTGAGACCAGGCATGGTGCTGAGTGCTAGTCAAAGAGAAATGACTCAGTTCTTCCTCTTGAGAAACTGAATCATGAAAGAGAGACACAGAATTCTTAGGTCATAGTATCCATTTGCTTTGTTTCTTAAGTAGATATTATTTATAAGTAAATTAACTACTCCAGCAAGAGATGTCGGTGGTGCCATTAACACAGTACTGATTTGTAAGGTTTTATTTATTTGTTTGTTTATTTACTTTCTGTCACCCTGGGTAGTATGCCATGTCATCATACCTCACACAAACTCTTGGGCTTGAACAGTCCTCTTGCCTCAGCCTCCCAAGTAGCTGGGACTACAGGTGTCCCCCACCATGCTCAGCTAGTTTTTCTTTTTCTGTTTTTAATAGGGATGGAGTCTTGCTCTTGCTCAGACTGGTCTCAAACTGCTGAGCTCAATGGATCCTCCCGCCTCTGCCCCCCAGAGTGCTGGGATTACAGGCGTGAGCCACCACGCCCAGCCCATGAGGTTATTTCATAATGATAATAGTGGTGATGATGATAAATACACTTTATATTCTACTGTGCGAATGCAGGTGCTCTCACTCTTTCTTACTGGTGAGTGTCTTTGTATTGTAAACAGTGAGGGAAGAAATTGTGTCAGTCTAAGTTACTGCGCAGAATCCCACAGCAGACAGCACTCAGGGGTGGCAGTGTGGTGCACATGGAGGTGGAGGAAAGGCAAGAGGGCTGAAGCCCAAGTGCAGCCCCCACCTGAGACCCGGGGGGACCTGGGATGCATAAGATTCTCGTGAAAGGTTAGCTCTCTACAGGGAAGTGAAGTAGAAAGGCAGTGTGAAGGAAAAAACAGAGACCCCTCCAGATTTGGTCACATTCCATCCACAATTTGTCACAATATTTGGTCTCCCTCAGGCATACCTGCTGTCATCCATATCCCTCTGGATATCTTTTCATCCCTCTCCCAATCATCAGGGGAGCCACCAGCCTAAGGATACCCCAGGAGTGGCCCCACTCCTGGCAGGAGGGAAGTTGCCCCTAAACCAGAGTGGCTGCTCAAAACCCAGCTGTGTAGGGTGGGCCCTGGGAGGCGGGATGGGTCAGGCCAGGCGGTGTGCCCCTTGCCCCTCACCTGGGCGCTGCTAGCGCACCTGCAGCCCATCCCTCTAGTCTTCTTTGGATAACCCCAGTTTCCTCCCACACATCCTTCTGTCTCCAGCCCTTTTTTCTGTGGATATTTATTGTCAAGTACAAAGCAATCTATAAATAATTTCACTGTTTAAAAAAAGTACCTGTGCTAGAGAGTTACAATGATTTCAACTAATATTATGGCCATTTTTATCATCACAGTTTGGAAACTTGGAGTGGAAATTCAACAATATGGCCTACTTTTCCCCGGTGTGTGCGGAGTGGCATTTTGATTATACCAAACAATCCCTGCATGCCAGCCCCTCGCCACGCTCTTTGTGTCTTCAGTTTTCTTGAAGCAGTCATTCTGAGGAGAGAAATAACATGTGTAAAAAATTATATGGAGCCCAAACCCAGAGCTGCTTTTTAGACATGTGTCCTAGTGAGCCACGGAAGGTATTTGAATGATTTAGTTGCAGCACATAAATAAAATATCCAATTAAAGAAAATAACATACCAAAGAAAAATATACACACACTTTTTAAGACTGCTTTGGGAAATGATTCCACTACACAGACACGTGCATTTTAAAGTATATGCCCTGCCTGATTCCAAAGGATTTGCGATAGCTTTGGGACTAATATTGGCAGATAGAACAATCTAGATTCAGAATTTTAATGGCAGTGTGGCTTCCTGCCTGCAGGCCTCCCATTTGCACAGCTACAGCTCCTTCCCAGGTTCCAGAACTGATACTCCTCTTACCTGGAGAGAATTAAAGGCATTCTCCTCACCTGGCAGCTGGGCAGAGCAATGTTAAGATGTCTTGAGGCCGTTCTGCTCATGCGAGGGACATGAGTAACCAGGCTCTTGGTTCATCTCTGGTGACCAACTCCTCTCCTTCAAACCTAACTGAAATTTTATTGCATTTCATTTTATTTTAGGTTTTAAGTATCTTTTTGAAGTAGGTAATCTTACTTACATTAATACAGAATTGTTTTACATCCTTAAATCAGATCCATAGAGGCTTTATTTTAGTGAATTATAAAGGAAATAAAAGGAAACTTGCGCGATGTTTTTCGTTTGCCTGTCCTCCGACAGCTCCGGGACCTGCTGGTAGCATGCTGCGGTTTCCCAGCTGAAGTTTTGTCTCTCAGTGCCCACCTTGTTTCCCGAGACTGAGCCCATCCTCAAAACCCTGTGTGACTTTCTGACGGACGGCTCAGGGACCTTCGTCCTCTCACTTGTCCTCTTGGTGGTGGGGCTTCTCCCCATGAGCCCCAGGCCCTCCTCCCAAAGTGGGAGAGCTAGAAGGAGACTTTGCAATGAGCAGATCTGCGTCTTACTGTTCTTAAAACCTGGACAACTTACTTAGCTTCAATGTCCCTATCTTTAAATGGGAGGAGTAATAATACCAACCCCAGAAGTTTCAATGAGGATAAAATGAGAAACACCTGCTAAGTGCTTCAGATGTGGCCTGATAGGTCGTGCTGGACACCAACCATCCATCTCCCAAATCTCTCCATGTTAACCCATGAGCAAGGTTTCCTGCAGGCCAGCTCTACTCAGCCCCTTTTCTGCCCCAGCTTCCCCTCTACTTCTCCGTGCTTAACTGTCCCATCCCACTCTGTTCCTCTCATCAGCACTATCTGAACCCCAGCGGCTCTGCCCGCTGCTCCTGCATTCCTGCATCTGATGGATGTGAGGGCGAATCTGAATCCCAGCGGCCGCCTGCGGCCAGGCCTGCCCCGCACCAGGCGGCTCTGCGTCTGACGGAAGTGATGGCGAATCTGAATCCCAATGGCCGCCTGCGGCCAGGCCTGCCCCGCACCAGGCGGCTCTGCGTCTGATGGAAGTGAGGGCGAATCTGAATCCCAGCGGCCAGGCCTGCCCCGCACCAGGCGGCTCTGCGTCTGATGGAAGTGATGGCGAATCTGAATCCCAGCGGCCGCCTGCAACCAGGCCTGCCCCGCACCAGGCAGCTCTGCATCTGATGGAAGTGATGGCGAATCTGAATCCCAGCGGCCGCCTGCGGCCAGGCCTGCCCCGCATCAGGCGGCTCTGCGTCTGACGGAAGTGATGGCGAATCTGAATCCCAGCGGCCGCCTGCGGCCAGGCCTGCCCTGCACCAGTCGGCTCTGCATCTGATGGACGTGAGGGCGAATCTGAATCCCAGCGGCCGCCTGCAACCAGGCCTGCCCCGCACCAGGCGGCTCTGCATCTGATGGATGTGAAGGTGAATCTGAATCCCAGCGGCCGCCTGCAGCCAGGCCTGCCCCGCACCAGGTGGCTCTGCATCTGATGGATGTGAGGGCGAATCTGAATCCCAGCGGCCGCCTACAGCCAGGCCTGCCCGGCACCAGGCGGCTCTGCATCTGATGGAAGTGAAGGCAAGACGGATGCCTGAGTGGTGACAGCGGGCAGCTTCCTCACAAGTCACTATGTTTCTCTTCTGTTGGAAAAAACAACACTTCAGATGTTTCATGACTTTTACCCTCTTTTTCATTCATTCTAAAAGTGGTGTCTCCAAGGATGAACAAGCTGGACACGGTCACCCTCAGTTTGCTTACAAGGTAGTGAGGGGTACTACACTGAATAGCAGTTACACATTTGTCATGTCAGGTCCCCCGATGCCCTGTTTTAACTTTTTAATTTATGTGGTTCTTCTACTTGGGCAGGTTACATTACCCGGTATCCCTCATTTTCCTTATCTGGAAAATGGGAATGATGACAGCCTGTACCTGCCGCTTGTCACACAGCCCCCCTCAGCTGGTCTCTTTAATGTAGGGAACAAACTTTGCAACCACAGGAAGAGTCCTGGATCAGATAATTCACTTTAAATCGTTAAAAAGTAGTGGTGAAAGGCCAGCACGCTGTAAATGCATGGTCATTAGTTGTTATTAATCGTGACAGTAAACCAAGGCTAATGAACGCATTGCGGCCCGGAGGGCTTGGCGGCGCCTGTGCAGCTTTGTCTCAGTAGAAACCTGTTTGCAGTGGACCTTAAATGTCGGGAGAGCTTTCTTCTTATTGGCAGTTCGTCCTCCAGGAGCCACCGAGTCCCGCAAGACGTCTGTCTCATTTTGAGCCCTGCCTCAGTACTCCTCGGAGGGTAAGGAGCAAACGGGCTGCGTTCGCTGCTCCGCTCCCTCTGCGCAGTGGCGGGAGGTCCACAGATAGCGTCAGGCTCTGACCGGCGACCGGTGGCCTTGAGCCTGTGTATACCTGCAGCAGTACTGAGGGGGGCTGAAAGAGGCTGAGAGAGGGACAGGGCTGCCAGAATGTGAAGGCTGAAGGCAGAGGAGCGTTGGACAAGGAAACACAAAGGGGGCAGGCGAGCAGCAGCCTGGAAAAGTGGCGGGGGGTGCAGGGATAGCATGGGGCTGGGGGTGGTGGCAGAGGGAGAGAATTTAGCACCAACAGAAACAAACGGAAAGGCAGAATCTTGAAAAATCAGAATGCACAGGCTGCTTGGGACGACAGGAGAATAAAAGAATTGAAAACAGAAATAAGGATGAATAAATCCAGTCCCAAGAGGAAAACACACATTCCTAGCTTATGCCTGTTTATGTAAACAAAGGAGCAAAGGTTTGTCTGATGGAAATCTCGGAGCTCCTCAGAAGTCACAGCTGTGTGCCCTTCTCTGGTGGTTTAGCCCTTCTCTGAATTATACTTAAAATGCAACAATGGAAAGCTACAGAATGTCTGTCTTGTAAGTTGATCTCCTGAGCCGTAACGTTTTAGATACTGAACACCACATTTAGATACAACATGGGAAATCATAGTATAGATAAAGACAAAACTGAAGTTATGCTCTTACGACTGTCTGCGTCACCTCTGTTGAGTGTGTTCTATGCATAGTGCCATACTGGTCTCATAACATCCCTGTAAGATAGATGGTTGTCTATTTTCACCAAAATAGATTTGGTGAGATCTCTTTCACCAAAAGAGGTTTAAGGACTGCCCAAATAATCCATGTTATTCACATAACTAGGAATGTTGTCTGAGTTTCCTGTTCCCTTCTTACAATGATTGCCTACTCTGTTCATCCTACAGAAACAAATAGACTAGGGGTTAGACCAGGGTTTTTCTTTTCTTCTTTTTTTGAGACAGAGTCTCATTATGTCGCCTTTGGTAGAGTGCTGTGGCGTCACAGCTCACAGCAACTTCTAACTCCTGGGCTTAAGCAATTCTCTTGCCTTAGCCTCCCAAGTAGCTGGGACTACAGGCAACCACCACAACACCCAGTTATTTTTTTTGCTGCAGTTGTCATTATTGTTTAGCAGGCCAGGGCTGGACTCAAACCCTCCAGCTTTGGTGTATGTGGCGAGCGCCCTACTCACTGAGCTACAGGCGCCGAGCCTAGACCGGGGTTTTTCAACCTTGAACCTATAGTTAAACTTCCATGGCACACTTAAATTATGTGTATCAAAAAACAAGTAAAAATAATAATATACTTACTGTGCTTTGATCTTCTTTTGAAAATAATTTAATTAATGATCTTTAAAAATTTTCGCAGCACGCCTAAGATCCTCTCATGGCACCCCAGTGTGCTGTGGCCCTCCAGTGGAAAATCACTGGGTTACACACACCCATGTTCAATCTGATCATGTGTTACCTTTGTAAACTGGAGCAACTAACCTGGCCTGGCTGAGATTCCATTTCTGTTTCTGTAATATGGAAACACCGTTACTTTCTTCCCAGGATTATCATGACTATTAGAGATAAAATATATGAAGCATTTGTAACAAGTAGATGATTAATAAAATATAGCTATTATTATTTTCATGCAATAGCAAATAGTAATATATACCTTTATAGTGAAGAAAAAGTATCATTGCATTAGCCAAATTGGAAGGGGGGAACAGCACGATTAAATTAAGGAAGGAAAGGAAAATAAATGAAAATCCATGCTGGAAAGATTGATCTTATGGTAATATGAAATTGTATTCCTTGATTACCCTGGATCAGAGTATCTACGTGGAAATAAGGTACCGAAGCAGGGTAAATCCAGCCCAGACTTCATGAAATGCTACTAAAATGGAGGTTTGGTATTCCTCAAAGAGGTCTTCAGCTGCACCTTAAGTTAAGGAAAAGAGTAAGGGGCATTCAGACTATAAAAAAAAGTTACATCTGCTGGAGCCTGCTTTTCTGATGGCCACAGACCTGAGAGTCAGCAGCAGTCCGTCCCCAAGCTCGTCGTCTCTACAGCCCAAGGACACAGTGGCCTCCAGTGTGTCAGCAGACAAGGCTCAGGAGGTGAAACCAGAAAGCAACTTTTCCTTGTTTATTACTTCACATTATTCAGTGGAATCCGGTCCTTCCCCATCCTAGCATGAATGTTCATGCAAGTGCATAACTTCTCTTAGGAAACTCCAATAGCCTCAGTTTACTAATTTGTACGTCTGACTCCATGTCACAGTCAGAGCTCCCGTGTCTCCCCAGCTGTGTCTGCTGCAGTTGGGGAAAGGCATGACTGGCTCCTCCTCTCTCCCTCACATGAGGCTTCTCCCTCTCCTGCCACACCTGAAAATCCTGTCTCTGACCCCGCAGCGAGTGGGGAGGGAGGTGCAGGAGAGTTCTCACTGCTCTGACCCCAAAAGGAGCTGGTGACTTTCTTTTTTTCTTTTTCTTTTTTTTTGCTTTCAATTTCAGCTGGCTTGTTCATTCTTCTTCGTTTGCAGTTTTTTTATTTTTCGTATTTTCTTTTTTTTTTTTTCTGTTCTTCCTTTAGCGATTCTCTTTCCCTTTGCCTCCCAAGTAGCTGGGATTACAGACGCCCGCCACAACGCCCAGCTTTTTTTGTTGTTGGTAGAGACAGGGTTTCACTCTGGCTCACTCCTCATACTGGTCTCGAACCTCTGAGCTCAGGCAATCCACCTGCCTCGGCCTCCCACAGCGCTGGGACTACAGGCGTGAGCCACCACGCCCACCCGAACTGGTGACTTTCTAACTCAGTGATTTCCAGCTGATGTGCCATGACACACTGGTGAGCCGTGACACCCTGGTGAGCTGTGATAGTGATGTGGTGTGCCTTGAAAATTATAAAAATCATTAATTAAATCATTTTCAAAAGAATTTCAAAGCCCAGTGAGTATATTCTTTATTTTACTCTTTTTTTTTGATCAACATAATTTAAGTGTGGCACAGAAGTTTAAGTATAGGTTCAAGTGTGCTACAAAATTAAAAATGGTTGAAAACACTGCCCTGTCTGGTCTGGGCAGATGTGTCGGCCTGGCACTTTCTCTTCATATGCACTTTGAGACACCCCATTCCTGGTGATCTCTCCCCTGCAGCTCCCTGGACGTGAGGACGTGCCAGTCTGGCTATTCCCGTCAGTCAGTTTGATGAGAGAGAATTTCCTCATAATGTTTGTGTGTGTTTTATTTTTGTGGATGGTAGAGTGGCTGAGTGTGCTGTCACCACCTCTGTTAACTATGAAAACGACATGACAAGGAAGCCAAGTAAACGAAAAATAAAGATAAGTGAATCTGAACAGAGACGCTACGGCTTAGAGGCAGTTTAGTGAAGGACTTATCAATTATTCTGATTTGTAAGAGGCTGTGACGACAGTGGCAGGTTGCCATCCTCTCAGATGAGGTGGCTCACCTTCCCATCAACTGTTCACAGAGAAACTCTACAGCAGTGGTTCTCAACCTTCCTAATGCCACTACCCTTTAATTCAGTTCCTCATGTTGTGGTGACCCCCAACCATAAAATTATTTTCGTTGCTACTTCATAACTGTAATTTTGCTACTGTTATGAATTGTAATGAAATATCTGATATGCAGGAGACCCCCAAAGGGGTCATGACCCACAGGTTGAGAACCGCTGCTCTCCAGGAAACTGTGCCCTAGAGACTTCAAGTAAGAGGAGAGAAAAAGGAGAGAAAGATCTAGAAAACCATTGTCTTAAAGAGGAAAGTTTATGAAAAAAGGAATGGCCATTTGAAAATGAGAGTTTGCTCATCTGTATCTTAGATAAAAAATCCTAACTACAATGGTGGGGGGGCACAGAGATCTTTCATTTTAAAATCCTTTCAAACTATTGTTAGTTTGCAACTAAAAATGATAAAACATTATTTATCAAGTTTTAAATCTTCACAAACCATTAGGCTGAACCAGATGAAATTCCAATTTCATAGATAAAAATGTTCAAATGTTAGCAATTTCATATGGTTTAGATTTTTTTAAACCTCTTTTATCACAAACACTGAATTCCTCCTTGTAGTCTAGAAATTTAAAAACATAAATTAGGTACTTTTATAATCCCCTGACTAGATCCTAGGCTTCTTGAGATGAAAAATGGTGTCTTGCTTATCTTTGTCCTCCCTGCAGTGCCCAGCACAGTAGTTGCTGAGAGAAGACTCATTAACTTATATCACAAACTCAGAGTCGCACTTGAACTTGAGCCATCATTATTAGCCACAAAACGTGCAGAATTAGACTCTTATCATGAACTTTCCCTTGATACTCTAAGAGGAAGGCAGAAGAAGTTTAAAAGTCTTACACATGATCAGCAACTGTAAGAAACTTTATACCTTTTTTCCCCCTTTAAATTGCCCAAGGAAGGGAGGGAGTGGAGGGGGGGAGAAGTGTTGGAGGGCAACTGCTCAGGGTGCAAAGAGGGTCAGCCGTGGAGGGGGCTGGGAGGCCAATTGCCAGTCCCAGACAGCCACCAAGCCCAGGGATGTGGCCAGAACAAGGTCTGCTTTACTGGGCGGGGCGAAAGAATAAGAGAAAGAGTGGAAAATCTAGAGGAATTGTACATTTCTCTCCCCTTGGTATCTTAGGAGAGATTATTTCTTGGTGATCTGTTCAGCACTTTAAAAAAATCTCCATGTACTGCCCCCCTTACCAACCCATTCACTCTCTTTGGTGTTTTTCTCATCTGGTTGGAAATTCCCAAGTGTGTTCAGGGCTTTGGTTCTAGAATGGGTGAACTCAGCTGGAATTGCAGAGTGGTCACCTGACCCACATTTGGAAAAACTTTTTAAAACCTAACTCCATCCTAATCTGTTAACTTGGACCCAGAATTCCTGGCAGATACCTGGAGCTTCTAAAAATCATAAGCATTTTATATTTTTGTGTTCCTGGACTAATTTTTTAAAATGCAAAAATTTGCATCTGGCATGTCGCAATCTTCTAAAGGAAGTTTTCCAGACACTTTTGGGGTTGTGATTTCTCAATAGAATAAACTCCTATGGTTTTGTAATAATCTGCTAGGTGGTATTAGATACTTCTCCAAAACACCCTCAAGTTTATCAATGTCCAGTTCCCCCAATGCAGAGATGATGTTAGCATTTAATTATAAATGCATTTGGATCCTCAGTAACTTGAAAGGCTTTTATTTTAGTCTTTGGGATGACACATAATTGTTAAAATAAGGAGCTAAGCTCTATTCCAGATGAAATAAATATTTATTGAAAATAAAGAAAATGACTTTGCTGCAGTAGAATGGCTGTAAACTGTACTCTGAAGAATGCCGAACCTGTTCATGTTTTCGCTAACACACTCTGGCCGTCGTGTCCAGCTCTGCAGACCTGGGCAGGAGCAAAGCAAGGATCACCCCAGCGCCAGGGAGCGGTCATGCCGTCCAACAACATTAAGTTGGTATTTTATGATCAGTGCCTTTAAACCCCATGAGAAATTTTAAATTGTAAATTGTCAGAGGCTTAACTGTATAGCTCCCAATTAAATGAGTGAGTTGTGTTTTCAAATACTCATGTCCTACTCAAAATTCCCTATAGCTTTTTTAAAAAGCTATAAAATGTGTTGCTGGCGACAGAATTCAGCTTAATAAGTTTCAGAAGGTTTTGATAGTTTATTCACACTTTAGCTTATAAAAGGTGCAGGCTAGTAAGCAAAGTCATTTTCCCATCTCCTCCATTACTGGGAAGGGCACAGAATCCAGCTGCATTTCATTAAGGTTGTTTTGGAAAGTTGAAGACAGCCATGAGCAAAAGAGGACTCAAAACTGAACACTTGGAACCCGAGGTTAAACACTGCGCATGGCTCTGTGTGCCCCTCTCCTTTTATGTCAGACTCAGAAATGATTTGAGGCCTCTGCTGATCTAAGTTGGTCACTGATGATTCAACAACGTGAACTGTTTAGACCTGCTCAGGACTCGCGGTGTCAGGCAGTTCCGCTTCATTCTGTCATGCAGCGGCCACTCCTGGTCACATACGTCCACCACGGACGCTGGCTTACAGCAGCTTCAACCTCTGTGAGTTCTCTTGTGACTCTAGTCCCACTGGAAGGCATTAGATTCAGTGCCAATCACCTTGTGGTCCTTTTGTTTCCTTGATAAGGAATTAAAAATGGCTTGGATCCTCATAGGAGTTCTGCGGAGCCCCCTTGACAATGGTGGCCTTGTGGCGCAGCGTCGAGGTCAGAGTTTTATAGAGCACCAGAAAAAAGTTGCTTGTAAAGACAAGCCAACACTCAGACTCCTCAGCTTCTTATGGGAGTGCTTTAACATTATGTACGTTCTTCACCTTCAACCCTTCTGTTCCAATATAAATACATCTGACACAGCCTCCACCTCTCATGAAGTTAGAGCTTTACAAACAGTGCCTTCTGAATAATTCTTATTTACCACCATTTCACTGACTCACTATTTGGGAGCCTAGCATAGGCGACAGTGAGCAGGCTGGGACATGCTTCGTGAACCGTGCATGATTTCCTGGCACCCTCCTTCATGTACGCAAGGCGCCCAGCTGCTTTGCAGAGAAGAAGTGGTAAACAGATAACCCTGTCTACTCAGAAAGCTGCAGGCCACAGTATTTGGAATGAGGTTTTCTCCTAGAAAAAGAAACGTCTAACAAAACAGCCTAAATTCTCCACGGTAGAAGACATCAGACGGAGCCTCAGTCTCAGGGAGGGCCTGTTTACTGGCAGGCAAGGGTACTAGGTGTACTCCTAAAACAAATATTAAGATAAATGTTCCTTTTTCTGTATGCTAGAAAATGAAACCAAACCAGGAAAAAGAGATTTGTGACTCCAGTTCTGCTTGATTATTTCCAGCAGAGGTCACCATTTTCTTGATCTACATGGGTTTCAAACATGGGAACTGTTAGGTGCTATAAATTCTCAGCTCCTGGAAGTGAGAATAGACCAGCAGACCCTCTCCAAGCCACTTTATTCTGCCTATGAAGAAAATCATTGTCTAGAAAATGTAGGTTGCTTGAGCAGTTTAAATTAATTATCTAAGCAAAGGTAAAATACAGCTCCTCTGAACAGTTACACACATATGCACACAGAATATTATAGTTTTCAAGTTATTTGGACTGCTTTAAAAGATGGCTTTTACCTTCTTTCAGACATTTAACACAATGCAAGAATCATAAATATTACTTCCATCTTTGCTGTATTGTGATTTTAGTTTTATCCATCCTTAAAATCAATTCGGTAGGCATTGGAAATGACTCGTGCTTATGCTGAATTCTGCATTTGGTTTCATGGGATCTAATATCCTTATGTGGCTGGGCAGAGTTGCCATGCCCTTTTGTTCCTCCATTTATGAACTTTTTAGAGTATATTATCTGGCAAGCATCCAGGTCTTAATTGTGAAGGCATTGAAACAATATTGTGTGCAGGTTGAACTGTAACCCTCTCAGAAGCCGGCACGATAAAGAAGGCATTGAGTGGTTAGCGTTGGAGCTCAATAGAAATAACTTCTCTGCGAGGACAAGGAAAGATGACCCTAAATAACACCTGGTGGAAATGTTGGAGAATGAATTTTTTTTTTTTTGGCTGGGGCTGGGTTTGAACCCACCACCTCCAGCATATGGGACCAGCGCCCTACTCCTTGAGCCACAGGCGCCGCCCTGGAGAATGAATTTTCAGGATCTATTTGTTGCTCCAGGTGTATTTTGACTAAAATGAATTAGGGTGAACTATGGATAAAGAGAGCTCAGGTCGTTCTTGCTTCTGCAGCGACTGCTCTGTGTGCGAACTTAGAGGGCTGCTGAGCAACTGTGAACAGCAGAGAGCGGCAGAGGAGCGTCTGAGCCCAAAGCTGCTGCGAACAAAGTAAGGCCGATTCTCTTAAGGTGCTGCTCAGTCTCCATTGACAGTGAGAGACGCTTTGAATTATGTTATACATGTATCTGTACATTTTCAGAGAAGGCATAAATAGCATCTAACCGATAAGCTATCAGACAGGCACACTAGTATTTATAGTGATAAACTGTTTAGTATAAGTTAAAGCTATTTACTTTGGAAGAGTGGACCAAAATCAGTAACAAATTCTGTGCAAGCCGTAGATCATTAGTAATAGCTATAAATCAAAGCAGGCCTCTGACGAGTTATGTGAAGAATCATCAAAATCACTATCATTTCAATTAATGCCAATTTATCCCCAATATTCAGGACATTGGCATCGGGTTGCCCATAAATGTGTCTGTTACTGATCACATAGTCACACTGGCCTTTGTGCAAACTGTGTCATGATTCTGATCTGATCTCCGTAGTGACTCCACGAGGGCAGTCGTGACGGTGGCCAGAACTCACGCAGGGTAGCGTGTGTCCCGTTCCTCATCTCTCTAACCACATGTCCAAATCCGGATGCTTGGATCTCTGTCCTTCTGTGTGTCATCTCATAAATAGAGCCACCATTCACACAAGCCAGAAAGGTCAGAGATACTGTTGGTCCCTCCCTCTTCCTTACACTCACAAGTCCTCTGGATTCCAATTCTGAAATCGTGTATCTCAAATCCATTCCCTTATCTCCAACTCCACTGTGACTTTCGCACCTGGGCCCCCATCATCTCACACTTACACCACTGCAAGAGCCTCCAGCTGGTCTTTCTCCCTCAAGCAGGAATGCGGTGTTTATATTTGAAAACATGGATCAGATCCTAGCATCTGCCCATGTGAAATCCTTCACCCTCTGCCCATCCATCTTGGAATGCAATCCAGACCTTGCCAGTGGCCCAGCAAGCCCTGACCACCTGTCCTGCCTCACTCTGTACCCATCCCACGTTCTTGTTCACTCTGGACCATCCTGCTTGATGTTGCCTCTGTCTGAAAGCTGGTGGTTTTGGAAAGTTACTTAACCTCTGGGCCTTGGTTTTCTCCTCTGTAAAATGGGGAGCTTGGTCCTTTCTAGAAATGAACTTTCTGTTTCTTTTGAAAAGGTAACAGTTCCCTTGAATTTATCTTTTAATACCTTCTACCAAGCACTGATCCTGAAATAGTATGAGGGGTAGGCCACACTGGAAAGCTGTTTTCCAAGTGTAGTGCAAGCATATGAAATGCTTTGAAATTGAGATGTGTATGTTAACCGGCAGTGTTTTCAATTAATAGAGGGATGTTTATACTGTGTGTGAAGCCTTAAAGCCTAAAATTACAGCAGGACAGGGGAATTCATCTTTCTTAGAAAGGAAATTTATGGCTCTTTGACCAGTTTCTGTTTGAATGCGCCAGTTTCATGTGGGTCGTCTCCCCATTGGTGTCTAACCTCCTTTATTAAAAGTGCATTTTCGGGGTTTACGCTGTTCTCATCAACAGGACATTGTTGCCAAGTTTCCAAGTTCAGATTGTCAGGCACCCAAACCAGAATTCTTTCATTGCCTATAGAAGATAATAAATAATTACATGCTTTCAAATCAGTCTACCACAGAAAATAAAGATGAATTTTTGAAATATGTGTATTTATAAACTGAGCCAACTCCACACCAGTTTAACCCAGTTCTGCACACTTTGCTCAGAGCATCTACTAGACGCCAGGAACCTACCACAGCGGGTTACATAATGAGTAGATCCCGGGCCCAGCTCGCAAAGGACTCACAGTCTAGTAGGAAGCGTCATATGCAAAAATGTCATGTCAGAAACCTGGCGGAATGATAGAGGAAGGTGCTGTGTGCTCAGGGGTAGCAAAGTGTTTGTCACTGTGGGGAAGTCAGACGAAGTGGGGCAGGTGAACAGTACTTACCTGGCAAAGAAGAAAACTGCATTCCAGGAAAAGGAGTCGGGTTTGCAGAGAAATAGGAAGTGCATCAGCAGTGTCCTTTGCACAACCAGTGGGCATTCAAGAGCATCTGTGGCCAGAGACAGGCTCAAAGGAGAGGCAAACACCAAGTCGTGAAGGACCCAGTATGCCCTGCACTCTTTCCAAGACGTTTGGAATATGACTAATAATAACAACGTTAGCTAATTTTGAGACCTCACTAAATCCACTTTATGTGATACAACTAATATAATCCTTGAATGGCTGATTGGATTCAGCCCAACTAAGCCACCCCTCGAGCCCTATTGCACCTCCAAGAGAAAAGAACCATAGAAATTGTATGACATTGGGCAAATTACTCAACACCTCTGAACCTCATTTCGCCATCTGTAAAATGGGCCTAACTATAGGACCTGCTCATTGTATTATATAAGAACTAAACAAGTTAAGAAATGTAAAATGCTTACATTTCCAATGCATAGCACACGGCCTGCACCTGCTGTTATTATCAAGTCCAATGTCATCGCTTTAACTTTTAAGATTTTAAGAAATGGAACACTATTGCCATATTTGCATTTTAAAAGGTGACCAAGAGGGCAAGATGAAGGAAGGCTGGTTATTGCCACCTCCAAGGGACACCAGTCACTTTGCAGTCAGTATGCAGGGTGCCCCTGGCACCTGTGCTAGGAGGCAGGTCTGAGCAGAATGAGACCAATAATCCAGAGGTGATGGAAACCTACATGGGGGGAGTAGAGAAGAGATGGTGGTGCTGGGTGTTGAGGAACTTCAGAGCGTGTTGGTGAGGGCACTGGAGACAGATCTGACTGAGGCCCAGGTTTCTGCCTGGGAGGCCGTGCTGATGGAAGGCATGGCGGGTGGGAATCAACCCAGATTATTACATGTTTCCAAATCCATGTCTCTAGATTCTTTCCAAAGGGAAAGCAATCATGATTTCAGATTAGTGACTTTCCCTTCCGTGAAGTGTGTTTTCATCCTGTCATGAGTGTGCATGATGGAGATTGACTATGGGTTGGGTGCTGGGGGTCAGGATCCCGTTTTGATTTTCCTGCTGTGGCCCCCTTCTGACTGGTGGACTGACCTTTTTATTTTTGAATTAATGATTTCAATAACCCCAGGCATCTTTTAAGCGACATGTGGCACATACAAATGAAGTCTCCTCATAGTTAGGGGAGAGTTCTTCATTTTGTTGATGTATGTTTAAAATAGCTCATCACAGGGCATGTGTGTGTAGTTTTAATGATACAGAAGAAAAAATATTATATCTATAGTATATGTCTGTTTATAAAGGTACACCTGTAGAACACCCTGAGACTGAAGAGACAGAGCCTGAGCTGTGTCACTGCACTGGCCTGGGAAACCTGCGCACCTGCTGCAGGGTTCGCACCTGCTGCCTTGTTCACATCTGCTGCAGGGTTCGCACCTGCTGCCTTGTTCACATCTGCTGCAGGGTTCACACCTGCTGCATTGTTCACATCTGTTGCAGGGTTCACACCTGCTGCTTTATTCACACCTTCTGCAGGGTTTGCACCTGCTGCCTTGTTCACACCTGTCAGTCTGGGAGAAGCCTCCCAGGAACAAGCAGGTGGAGTGTTGAAGGATGTTTTCTCAGCCACTTTTGTATCCAATAATGTATTTTCTACTTTATCTTACTGTTAACTACTCTCATAGAGAAACAGTCCAATAGATATACTGGCTGAACATAGTTTTAGGGAGTTTAATTTTGGCCTCTCTTTACCTTAAGTGTGGGTGCTTGCTAATTTATGCCCCATTTTCAGTAATGCTTCACTATTGGGGGTCAGAGCCAGAGAGTGTCAGTGCCTTGATCACATGCCAGGACCTGCCCTTTTACCTGACAGTGGTATCACAACCAAGTTTATCCGCTGCTTCTTCCTTTTTAACTTTTTTCTGGTTTTAAAGCAAAGTATGTTCCTTTAGTTTCCCCAAATGACTAATCACAGCGCACATCTAAGGATTAGGAAAACACTCTACAAGCAAACTTCAAAGAAATAAACCATCTATATGATTTGATACCTTTATAATGACAATAATACTGCCATTTACTGAGTCCTAACCATGTGCCGAGTGCTGTGAACTCCATATACATCATTATATTTGATTGTCACCACCACCCTGGAAGGCCACTTCCATTTCCACATGGAAGAAATATTGAGCTCCACTGTACACAACTCAGGCCTCACTCCCAGATACTGATTAAAATCTTTGTTAGAGAGGCTGCAGTGTCATCTGAGAGTGGGATCGAACACCAGGGATCATGGTGGCCAAGCTTCCTTGGAATCCTCTCTGGGCCTGTGAGTACCTTCCCCACTCTGTGGAGTCCTCTCTGGGCCTAGGAGCACCCTCCCCACTCCGTGGAGTCCTCTCTGGGCCTAGGAGCACCCTCCCCGCTCCATGGAGTCCTCTCTGGGCCTGTGAGCACCCTCCCCGCTCCGTGGAGTCCTCTCTGGGCCTGTGAGCATCCTCCCCGCTCTGTGGAGTCCTCTCTGGGCCTGTGAGTACCCTCCCCGCTCTGTGGAGTCCTCTCTGGGCCTGTGAGCATCCTCCCCGCTCTGTGGAGTCCGCTCAGGGCCTAGGAGCACCCTCCCCACTCTGTGGAGTCCTCTCTGGGCCTGTGAGCATCCTCCCCACTCTGTGGAATCCTCTCTGGGCCTGTGAGCACCCTGCCCGCACTGTGGAGTCCTCTCTGGGCCTGTGAGCACCCTCCCCGCTCCGTGGAGTCCTCTCTGGGCCTATGAGCATCATCCCCGCTCCGTGGAATCCTCTCTGGGCCTAGGAGCATCCTCCCCGCTCCATGGAGTCCTCTCTGGGCCTGTGAGCACCCTCCCCGCTCTGTGGAGTCCTCTCTGGGCCTGTGAGCACCCCCCGTTCTGTGGAGTCCTCTCTGGGCCTGTGAGTACCCTCCCCGCTCTGTGGAGTCCTCTCTGGGCCTGTGAGCACCCTCCCCGCTCTGTGGAGTCCTCTCTGGGCCTGTGAGCACCCTCCCCACTCCGTGGAGTCCTCTCTGGGCCTGTGAGTACCCTCCCTGCTCTGTGGAGTCCTCTCTGGGCCTGTGAGCACTCTCCCCACTCCGTGGAGTCCTCTCTGGGCCTGTAAGTACCCTCCCCGCTCCGTGGAGTCCTCTCTGGGCCTGTGAGCACCCTCCCCGCTCCGTGGCGTCCTCTCTGGGCCTGTGAGCACCCTCCCCGCTCCGTGGCGTCCTCTCTGGGCCTGTGAGTACCCTCCCCGCTCTGTGGAGTCCTCTCTGGGCCTGTGAGCATCCTCCCCGCTCTGTGGAGTCCGCTCAGGGCCTAGGAGCACCCTCCCCACTCTGTGGAGTCCTCTCTGGGCCTGTGAGCATCCTCCCCACTCTGTGGAATCCTCTCTGGGCCTGTGAGCACCCTCCCCGCGCTGTGGAGTCCTCTCTGGGCCTGTGAGCACCCTCCCCGCTCCGTGGAGTCCTCTCTGGGCCTGTGAGCATCATCCCCGCTCCGTGGAATCCTCTCTGGGCCTAGGAGCACCCTCCCCGCTCCATGGAGTCCTCTCTGGGCCTGTGAGCACCCTCCCCGCTCTGTGGAGTCCTCTCTGGGCCTGTGAGCACCCCCCGTTCTGTGGAGTCCTCTCTGGGCCTGTGAGTACCCTCCCCGCTCTGTGGAGTCCTCTCTGGGCCAGTGAGCACCCTCCCCGCTCTGTGGAGTCCTCTCTGGGCCTGTGAGTACCCTCCCCGCTCTGTGGAGTCCTCTCTGGGCCAGTGAGTACCCTCCCCGCTCTGTGGAGTCCTCTCTGGGCCTGTGAGTACCCTCCCCGCTCTGTGGAGTCCTCTCTGGGCCTGTGAGCACCCTCCCCTCTCCGTGGCGTCCTCTCTGGGCCTGTGAGCACCCTCCCCGCTCTGTGGCGTCCTCTCTGGGCCTGTGAGCACCCTCCCCACTCTGTGGAGTCCTCTCTGGGCCTGTGAGCACCCTCCCCTCTCCGTGGAGTCCTCTCTGGGCCTGTGAGCACCCTGCCCGCTCTGTGGAGTCCTCTCTGGGCCTGTGAGCACCCTCCCCACTCCGTGGAGTCCTCTCTGGGCCTAGGAGCACCCTCCCTGCTCCCTGGAATCCTCTCTGGGCCTAGGAGCACCCTCCCTGCTCCCTGGAATTCTCTCTGGGCCTGCAAGCACCGTCCCCACTCCCTGGAATCCTCTCTGGGCCTGCAAGCACCCTCCCCGCTCCCTGGAATTCTCTCTGGGCCAAGGAGCACACTTCCCAGCTCTGGCAGCAACTTCTGTGTTCCCGGCTTCCCTCTTAGGCCTGCTGGCCTCAACTCCCTTTCCCCCTTGGTTACTGGGACCATTGCTTTACCCTGCTGCCCTGGCCACAATTCTCCCTTCCTCCCTTCACATACCTTCTCCGCAGTCATTATCGAGCACGTGCTCCGAGAACTAGAGATGCAGCAGGGAGCACATAGGCCATCGTGAAGCTCTGTCTTCTGTGGAGCTGTTGGACACAGTCAGAAAATGGACACATAAAGAAATCAGCCTGCATCTTACTTTGAAATCAAGCCCTTTCCATCCCACACATGATGCAGGCTTCTGACCAGCCACATGTCCAAAACCCTTGATAGACTTCTCTCGTCGGCCACAGGCAATCTGTTCATCCTTCTGAGGCTGAAGGAATTCAGAAAGACATGGCAGCCCTGGCCTTGCTGCTCCTCCCTCCTGTGCCTGAGGAGGACAGGGCTGTGCAATTCCCACTAACTCCCCTCCTCTGTCAGTTTCCCTCTTTATTGTATATTTACATTCCCAGAACTAGCCAGCCATGCAGTCTTCATCACTGGACCCCATCTTTCTCAGATCCTTCCATTTTTAACTGAATGGAATAATTTAGGAGGAAACTTAAGGCCCTAATCTTAGTCCTTTCTGGCCTACAGCTCAGGTCTTTGAGCCCAGAGGGTCCCAACACATTCCTGGTGCTGTGGCCATTCTCTGATAGTACTGCAATGTCACTGTCCCCACAGACTTCTCACCTCCACGGGTTGTGAAAGGGAGAGGGTGTGACTGCCAGCCCCAACCCTCACTACCTTAGGGTAGGATATAGTAGAACCTTAATATTCTTTGAAAGGATGTCCCAACACTTTAGCAAATGTTCAGTTTTATTAAGGGAACTACAAGACATAATTTCTCCCATAAAGTGCAGTCAAGTGTTAGTGGCCTCTTCGGCCTGTAATGATGCTATAAATACTGCACAAAAATAACTGAATTTCTTCTAAGAATTGTTAATTATATACAACTTCTTAAAATTCTGTCCACCTCCAGTGTCAGTGCAAGGAGTAAACTCTCCTGTGGGAACCATTGTTCAGGTCGCATTTGCCACCCCAGGGAGTCGCAGAGCAGCAGCGGGGCCGGCCCAGCGCAGGCTGGCTGTGTGCGAGGCTTGGGCCGAGAGCTTCACATGGGCAACTAATCGTTCAGCAGCCATGTAAGGTGGGAGCTATTGTGACCCCCATTTTCCAGATGAGCACAGAGAGGTGATAGAATCTGCCCAACATTACTCAGCTATTAGATGGTGAGAGCAGGATTCAGGGTGAGGCTGTCTGTCCTCAGAGTCAATGCCACAATCTCAACTCTGTCCTCTCTGTCAAGGTGAGCAAACAAGCTATGATGAGGTATCACTGCTGGGAGGGGGCTGGGCTTGCGCACCTGTGGGTGCAGCTCTTCTACCTGCGATCCCCCGTGAAGGGGCACATCGTCACACATCACACACAGCGTTTGGGTCACCAGGAAACTCAGTTCTCTCCAGGCCTGGGGTCCGTTGACATCCCACCTTTCCTGAGCCCACCTTTTCCTATGGTTCATCAAGCTCTCCTTTCTTTCCACAAGATTTTTCACTATGTCAGAAGCGGGTAAAGCCCTGGGAGATGATACTTCTGATCAGAAACAGAACTGGGGGAAGAAAGCCACAACGTCCATGACACCAAAGGGGGAATGATTTTGTTTTTGACTCTGGAAGACAAGGGAGATGCCTCCTCTAAGGAATTCCCCTTATCAAAGTAAGGGATGGCCTGCCAGGGGGCATCACTTAATTTAAAGGCAAGCTCCCCCCAGGAGCAGCCACTGGCCTGGACTCCCAGCACTTTCTTTTCTAACAGCTTCTGCCATAAATTCAAATTTGCACAGGATAGAGTCTTAGAAACAATTAATTGTCTCCTTTCATATTCTTGAGCTTTCTCTCCTCTTTAAACTTTGTATAAATGAACAAATCACAACTATACTAAAGAAAACTGCCCATTTTAGAAAAACTAACAATTTGATTTTGATTGTCACCTGTCGTCTTCCAGTTCCGCCTCATACCATGAATGTTTTCCAGAATGGTCCTCACAGCTCTTATGCATCAGAGGCAGGTTTTCTTCCAGTGACACAACCCCCCAAATCTCAGGGGCCTTACACAGCTCAGAGTCACATCTCACTGACCCTGCATCACTAGCTCCAGTCAGCAGAGGGCTCTGCATATCGCAGTCCCTCCCACTCGGACCCAGGGGGTCAGATCGGATGATGACCCACACTTGCACCATCACGGAGGGGACAGAGAAGCAGCAAGTTGCAGACAGCCTCTTAATGGCTCTGCCTGCAAGTAACACCCACTACCTCAGCTCACTTCCCTCCAGCCAGTCACATAGCCAGGCCCACTGGGGGGGTGGGGAGTGTAGCTGAACACCTACCGTGTGTCTGGAAGGCCAAGAGATGGAGTATGTGAGAATTGCCTGTGAGTTCCATAAGTGTAATATATTGTGTTCTATCACAAACTGCAATTTACTAAGCCACTTCATGCTATTGGATATTTGGGCCTGAAGCAATGAGTTTATATGTAATTTTAGAGCATGTTGTTAAAGAAAAGATTATGCTATGCTACTTATTAAATCATAGTAAGGGGGACCTTATTCAGAAAATTGTGATAGGAACAGGGACCTGAAAGGTGTAAGGGGTGGTGCCCAGAGATGAGACGGCTGTGGAGAGGTTCAGGCCAGGTTTATTGAAAAGGGAGGATGACCCACCTGGGGACAGTTAGAGACTCTTTTTATGTGGGGCCATAGGGGTGGGCAAATTCTATAGCTTGCTACAAAACTTAGGGTCCTTGGGCATGAACTTCTGGTGGGAATGACTGGACAAAATGACCAGATCCTTTGTCTCTTTCTTCTTGGAAGGAGGGGGGGGGTGTAGGGCTGCATTAGACCCCCAAACAGGACTCCCACAACTGGGCCCTGCAGTGGTGGAGAAAGATGGGGCTCAACTCCGAATACATCAGAGGCACGTGGGTATTTATAGCCAAGGAGCGGGAAAGGGGGGTCAGTGGATGGAGGATCTCTCAGGGAGAACATCATGAACAAAGGGGATTCTGCCTAAACCTTTCTAACCAGATTCTTGCTGGAGACAGGCGGGTGATCAGGCAGGGGCTGGTGCGAGAGGAGGAACCGAATCAGACTCTGCGGACGGGAGCTGCTTCATAAACTGACCTAAGGGCATTCTTTGCTAAAACTGGATTTTACAACAAAGTGCACAGATGGGCCTCACAGAAGATTCAGAAGCCTGACTAAAGTTTAGCCAAGCAGAAAATCTTTGTCATATATTTGAATGTGTTTTGTGGCACCATCTTCAAGTAACATTTGGCTGTCCTGTGTGAGACGTCTTGCACGCACACACGCGCACAAGCCCCCAGACAGACACAGTCTGCTACTCCACACCAACAGCTCGCTCCTCACCACCGTCCAATTCTGTCTTGTGGCAATGCAGGTGTAAATCAGAGATCGCGTCACATCCACTTCTCTGTGGCTAGGTTTCTGACTATCGCTGTGCACTGTTCCTCTTTTGTGATAAAGAATTTGGGCGGCGCCTGTGGCTCAGCGAGTAGGGCGCCGGCCCCATATACCGAGGGTGGCGGGTTCAAACCCAGACCTGGCCAAACTGCAACCAAAAAATAGCTTGGCGTTGTGGCGGGCGCCTGTAGTCCCAGCTGCTCGGGAGGCTGAGGCAAGAGAATCACATAAGCCCAAGAGCTGGAGGTTGCTGTGAGCCGTGTGACGCCATGGCACTCTACCCAGGGCAGTAAAGTGAGACTCTGCCTCTACAAAAAAAAAAAAAAAGAATTTATAACAGCATCTGTCTTATGTGTCAGCCAGCTGCAACTGCTGAACACACTCACCCACATCCCTCACCTGATCCTTTGTCCTGTGCCCACAGATGGGAAGCCCAGACACCTGTGGAGCCTGGCTCCGTGATAGAAGCAAATGTAGCTCTGACCTGCTCCCCGTTGACGCAGGAGACATCCCGGGCTCTGACCTGCTCCCCGTGGACGCGGGCGTCCTCCCGGGCTCTGACCTGCTCCCCGTGGACGCGGGCAACGTCCCGGGCTCTGACCTGCCTCCGTGGACACGGGCATCATCCCCAGATCTGACCTGCTCTCCGTGGACGCAGGCGTCGTCCCTGGCTCTGACCTGCTCCCCATGGACGCGGGCGTCAACCCGGGCTCTGACCTGCTCTCCATGGACGCGGACATCGTCCCCGGTTCTGACCTGCTCCAGGTGGACGCGGGCGTCGTCCCCGGCTCTGACCTGCTCCCGGTGGATGCGGGCGTCGTCCCCGGCTCTGACCTGCTCCCCGTGGACGCGGGGGCGTCGTCCCCGGCTCTGACCTGCTTCCCGTGGATGCCGGCGTCGTCCCCGGCTCTGACCTGCTTCCCGTGGAGGCGGGCCACGTCCCGGGCTCTGACCTGCTCCCCGTGGACGTGGGCGTCGTCCCCGGCTCTGACCTGCTCTCCATGGACGCGGACGTCGTCCCCGGTTCTGACCTGCTCCAGGTGGACGCGGGCGTCGTCCCCGGCTCTGACCTGCTCCCCGTGGACGCGGGCATCCTCCCGGGCTCTGACCTGCTCCGGTGGACGCGGGCGTCCTCCCGGGCTCTGACCTGCTCCCAGTGGATGCGGGCGTCGTCCCCGGCTCTGACCTGCTCCCCGTGGACGCCGGCGTCGTCCCGGGTTCTGACCTGCTCCCAGTGGACGCGGGCGTCGTCCCCGGCTCTGACCTGCTCCCCGTGGACGCCGGCGTCGTCCCAGGCCCTGACCTGCTCCCCATGGACGCCGGCGTCGTCCCGGGTTCTGACCTGCTCCCTGTGGACGTGGGCATCTTCCTCAGTGCCTGCCTTCTCCCAGCCGCAGCCTCTGACTTTGTGTCTCAGACCAAGAATGTTCTTTGTGCCTGGCATTTAAAATGTCAGCAACAGCCCTCCCTGCCCAGTTGAGTGCCCGTGTTCTCAGCCCTAGCACAGGGCCGGGCAGCAGTCCATGTCCAAATGAGAACAGAGGCGATTTTAGACGTGAAAGGAGGAAACACTGACAGTTGAGCTGCCCTGTGAAGACGTGGCGTTTCCCGACTGTGAAGGGTGCTCTGTGAATTCAGGTCAAGATATTGTGGCTTTTGAATTGAATTATTGTGTATTAAAAACCTTCCAGATTTTATAACACTAGTGTCCAGCAGAGCCACCTGAACACCTGTTGCCCAACTACATTTCAGTAAAAAAGTGAATGGCTGAGAGGAGCTGGCTGAAGTCACATTGGAACCAGGAAACAAAGCTGATGGGAGTGAGCTGGCCAGGGGACAGACGAGGCCAGACCCTGAGCCTTGATGGGGGGCAAAGGACCTCATGGCTCAGAGAATTCTGGGACGACCAGGCCCAAACTGGCAACTCAGGGCCAGTGGAGAGAGATTCCAAGAGGAATCAGTAGCAGCTGTGGTTTCATGAGGACCATTTGTGAACTCTCAGAAGGACAGAGAACTGAACCACTCCCCGTGGAAGGCAGGCCAGGACTGGCAGGAGCTGAGAGACATTATAGGCTGTTTGGGACTGCCTGCATTCTGATTCTGGGACTGCCATTAAGTACCTGCATTCTTTATCAAGTTATGCTTGAGTTTCCTAATCTGTAAGATGGGATTAATAATAGTACCACCTCAGAGGAACATTGCAAAGATTAAACAATACATAAAAAAGCTGCTTGGAGACTACAAGGACTGCCATGTAGTGAGTGCTTTAGAAATGTTAGTTCTAGGAGGGGTTCTTAGGTCCCACAGGCGAAATGGGATGTAGGCCAACGTCCCAGAACTAGAGGTCACCTGGGGTCCCAGAGGTGAAATGGGATGTAGGCCAATGTCCCAGAACTAGAGGTCAGCTGGGGTCCCAGAGGTGAAATGGGATGTAGGCCAATGTCCTAGAACTAGAGGTCAGCTGGGGTCCCAGAGGTGAAATGGGATGTAGGCCAACGTCCCAGAACTAGAGGTCAGCTGGGGTCCTTGTAGACAAGAGCTGACTCAGAATGGAGAATCCGTTAGAAGGAAGAATGAAGCCATGGAGGAAAGACTTGGATTGTGTAAGAACATGCCTTTTTGGAAGCTGGTTAAAGGTGAAGATGATGGATAGCGGGGTGAACCTTGGCAACCCATACAAACTAAAGTAAGCCAGGAACAAAAGAGTGAAGATGCTGTGCTGAAGTATCAACAACAGCCAAATTCGTAGGAGAGCCCTCATGTTTTTGAGCTTTTATAGTCCACTTAAGTTACTGGGGTGTTTTCAACATGAGTCCCAGAAAGGGAAAGGCAAGAGCCAGGATGCAGAAATGATGTGGGAAGAGCAGCCAGGGAACCGGATGTTCTGCAGCTCGGCCTCCACCGCTCACAGAGGGCGTGCACACAGCAGGTGTCCGGTAACTGCGTTTTGAATGAGCACCCATCCTGCGCTAGACGGCGGTGATTCTGTGTGTGTCTTTGTACTGCGCTGGTCACTTAGTTACAGCCGCACACTCTGCCTTTCCGATCAGGACTCGTGTAATCAGTGTCATCCTCTGTGAGGATTTCTCCACTGTGGGACGGGATCTCCACTGATGCAGTTTTCCAAGTTACAGACTAAGTTAACACGGTAACATGGTGTTATTTTATCTCATATATTTACCTTAGACCATCCTCTGCTGGCCCATCCTTAGAAGCTCTCAAGTGATGGCTGCACAACCAGGTACATGTCATGGGAGATTAGAACCAAAAGATTCAAGGATCCCTTCTGACGCCGAGTCCACTGTTTTTGTTTTGTTTTGTTTTTTGTGACTCCCAGCTCCTCGAGGTTAGTATTCTCTTGGCAACCTGAGGTAGTTCGTAGTCACTGCCTATATTGCTTTTACATTGAAAACCAATTTTGTTTGCCTTGAACCACTCATTCAGTGAAATGAAAACTCAAGCCACTCAGCCTCCAACTCACGTAGAATGTGCCTGGCACTTAGGAGGCCAAGGCGGGAGGATGGCTTGAGCCCAGGAGTTTGAGACCAGCCTGGAAGACATTATGAGACCTTTTCCGTATGAAAAATAACAAAAATTAGCCAGGCATGATGGTGTGCACCTGTAGTCCCAGCTACTCAAGAGGCTGAGGTAGGAGGATGGATAGCTTGAGCCTTTGAGTTTGAGGTTGCTGTGAGCTATGATCACTCTACTGCACTCCAGCCTGGGTGGCAGAGTGAGACCCTATCACTAAGAAACACACACACACACACACACACACACACACAGAATGTGCCTGGGAACATGGATGGAAATTACAAGAGTATCATAAGGGCCTTTGGGCGATTGGAAAAGTTACTATTTTTTGGAAAATGTGAAGTCCTTCCTGGTATACTAAAATGTCTTCCTTTTCTATTCTGGAAATCTTAGACCTATTAGCTAAAACAATTAGCAGTTATTACTAATAAATTAACACTAAACCAGATTCAGCCTGTGATATATATATCTTCACCCTTCCGCTGACAGCTCCTGTGCCTAAAACCAAGCCAGAACTTCAACAACTAACAATAGGCAGAGAAATTCATGACCTACATTTTGAATCCTTACATGATGCACAGATAAAAATAATTTCTCTGCACTAATTAGCTTTAAAATCTTGGAACATAACAGCTTGGAGTCTTTTCATTTCTAAAATTGGTGCCCAGAACATTGCGAAGTGGCCTGCTTTAGGGAAACATGTTTTATTTTTAATTAATCTATCACTGAGTTTTTCCATGGAAATAATTCGATACAATTTTTATATTATTCTTTCTCCCAATTAATGAAAAGAGGCAAACGTAATTTGGGAAGGACAAATTGGTCACCAATTCTACACTCTCATTTCTAATTTTTAGTATGCATCTCTTGATTTCCATGTATTTGATTAACTGCTCCCGTTAACTATGCAATGTGGAACTTGAAAGCTGCATAGTTACTGCTTTTTGTCTTTATGAAATTATAAAGTAAAAATTTCTCCTCCCCTCACCACTGCTATCAGTAGTGTATTTTTCAGAGGGCAGAGCTGCGCCTGAGAGGGAGATGCAGATGACAGCTCACAGGTGGTTTACAGGAGAGACACCACTCGAGAAGCTCTTTTCCCTTATTCCTAAGAAAACCAAGTCGATAATCGTGGCTAGAAGAGAGTGAATTGGAATTCATTTCATGAAGAGACTTTTAATAACTGTGCCTTAGTTACTTATATTTGAAATACAGTAGAACCTCTATAAGTTGGCCACCCAAGGAACTATACCAGACTGGCCAATATCACAGGTGGTCAACATGAGGAACTAGGCCTACTGTACTGATATGGACACGTGGTGCATGTCTGGTCTGTGAAAATTAGGTCAACATAAGGAGGTGGTCAATGGAGGGAGGTAGTTAACTATGATCTACTGTAGTTCAGTTTAGTATAAGCAAAAAGGAAGGGTTGGTAAAAAAACCAGAATGTTCTTTTTTATTATTATTATTAAATCATAGCTGTGTACGTTAATGTGATCATGGGGCACCATACACTGGTTTTATAGACCGTTTGACACATTTTCATCACA
This sequence comes from Nycticebus coucang, assembly GCF_027406575.1. NCBI lineage: Eukaryota > Metazoa > Chordata > Mammalia > Primates > Lorisidae > Nycticebus > Nycticebus coucang. The sequence goes on from NC_069802.1 coordinate 3,549,705, forward strand.
CTGGTTAACATAGCCTTCCTGGCATTTTCTTAGTTATTGTGTTCAGACATTTATATTCTACATTTACTAAGTTTCCCATACACCCTTGTAAGATGCACCGCAGGTGTAATCCCACCAGTCACCCTCCCTCCCCCATCTTCCCACCTCCCTCCCTTCTCTCTCCCCCTTCCCCATATTCTTAGGTTATAACTGCATTATAGCTTTCATGTGAAAGCCATAAATTAGTTTCATAGTAGGGCTGAGTACATTGGATACTTTTTCTTCCATTCTTGAGATACTTTACTAAGAAGAATATGTTCCAGCTCCATCCATGTAAACATGAAAGAGGTAAAGTCTCCATCTTTCTTTAAGGCTGCATAATACTCCATGCTGTACATATACCACAATTTATTAATCCATTCGTGGATCCATGGGCACTTGGGCTTTTTCCATGACTTAGCAATTATGAATTGGGCTGCAATAAACATTCTGGTACAAATATCTTTGTTATAATGTGATTTTTGGTCTTCTGGGTATATTCCCAGTAGAGGAATTATAGGATTGAATGGCAGATCTATTTTTAGATCTCTAAGTATTCTCCAAACATCCTTCCAAAAGGAATGTATTAATTTGCATTCCCCCCCAGCAGTATAGAAGTGTGCCCTTTTCTCCACATCCACACCAACATCTCTGGTCTTGGGATTTTGTGATATGGGCTAATCTTCCTGGAGTTAGATGATATCTCAAAGTAGTTTTGATTTGCCTTTCTCTGATGATTAAAGATGATGAGCATTTTTTCCTATGTCTGTAGGCTGTGTGCCTGTCTTCTTCAGAGAAGTTTCTCTTCAAGTCCCTTGCCCAGCCTGCGATGGGATCACTTGTTCTTTTTTTGCTTATACATTTGAGTTCTCTGTGGATTCTGGTTATTAAACCTTTGTCAGAGACATAACTTGCAAATATCTTCTCCCATTCTGAGGGCTGTCTGCTTGCTTTACTTACTGTGTTCTTGGCTGTGCAGAAGCTTTTTAGTTTGATCAGGTCCCAGTGGTGTATATTTGAAGCTGCTTCAATTTCCTGGGGGGGGGGTCCTCCTCATAAAATACTCACCCAGACCGATTTCTTCAAAGATTTTCCCTGCACTCTCTTCTAGTATTTTTATAGTTTCATGTCTTAAGTTTAAATCTTTAATCCAGTGAGAGTCTATCTTAGTTAATGGTGAAAGGTCTGGGTCCAGTTTCAGTCTTCTACAGGTTGCCAGCCAGTTCACCCAGCACCACTTGTTAAATAGGGAATCTTTTCCCCACTGAATGTTTTTAATTGGCTTGTCAAAGATCAAATAATGGTAAGTAGCTGGATTCATCTCTTGGTTCTTTATTCTGTTCCAGACATCTACTTCTCTGTTTGTGTGCCAGTACCATGCTGTTTTGATCACTATCGATTTATAGTATAGTCTGAGGTCTGATAGCATGATTCCTCCTGCTTTGTTTTTATTTCTAAAAAAATAATGTCTTGGCTATTCGAGTTTTTTTCTGATGCCATATAAAACGAAGTATTATATTTTCAAGATCCTTAAAGTATGATAGTGGAGCTTTAATAGGGATTGCATTAAAATTGTATATTGCTTTGGGTAGTATGGACATTTTAACGATGTTGATTCTTCCCAGCCATAAGCATAGTATGTTTTCCCATTTGTTAACATTTTCAGCTACTTCTTTTCTTAGAGTTTCATAGTTCTCTTTATAGATATCTTTCACGTCCTTTGTTAGATAAACTCCCAAATATTTCATCTTCTTTGGCACAACTGCGAAAGGAATAGAGTCTTTAACTGTTTTTTCCACTTGACTATTGTTGGTATATATAAAGGCTACCGATTTATGAATGTTGATTTTGTAACCTGAGATGCTGCTGTATTCCTTGATCACTTCTAAGAGTTTTGTAGTAGAATCCCTGGCGTTTTCCATATACACAATCATATCATCTGCTAAGAGCAAAAGTTTGATCTCTTCTGACCCTATATGGATACTCTTGATTGCCTTTTCTTCCCTAATTGCAGTGGCTAAAACGTCCATTACAATGTTGAAGAGCAGTGGAGACAAGAGGCAGCCTTGTCTGGTTCCTGATCTGAGTGGAAATGATTTCAATTTAACTCCATTGAATACGATACTGGCTGTGGGTTTGCTGTAGATGGCCTCTATCAGTTTAAGAAATGTCCCTTCTATACCAATTTTCTTAAGTGTTCTGATCATGAAGCGATGCTGGATATTATCAAAAGCTTTTTCTGCATCAATTGAGCAAATCGTATGGTCTTTGGTTTTTAATTTATGTGCTGAATTATACTTATAGATTTACGTATATTGAACTAGCCTTGAGACCCTGTTATAAAACCGACTTGGTCATGATGTATAATTTGTTTGATGTGTTTCTGGATTCTGTTTGTTAAGATCTTGTTGAATATTTTTGCATCTATATTCATTAGTGATATTGGTCTATAATTTTCTTTTCTTGTTGAGTCTTTTCCTTGTTTGGGGATCAGGGTAATGTTTGCTTCATAGAACGTGTTGGGTAGTCTTCTTTCTTTTTCTACATTTTGGAACAGGTTGAGTAATATAGGTACTAGTTCCTCTTTAAAGGTTTGGTAGAATTCTGACATGAAGCCATCTGGTCCCGGGCTTTACTTTTTAGGGAGATTTTGTATGGTTGATGCTATTTCAGAACTTGATGTTGGCCTGTTCAACATTTCCACTTGATTCTGGCTAAGTCTTGGAAGGTGACGTGCTTCCAAGTCTTGGTCATTTCCTTCAGATTTTCATATTTCTGAGAATAAAGTTTCTTATAATATTCATTAAGGATTTTTTGAATTTCTGAGGAGTCCGTTGTTATTTCGTCTTTGTCATTTCTGATTGAAAAGATTATAGATTTTACTCTTTTTTCTGGTTAGGTTAGCCAAAGATTTATCTATTTTATTGACCTTTTCAAAAAACCAAGTTTTTGATTTATTGATGTGTTGTATAATTCTTTTGTTTTCAATTTCATTTAATTCTGCTCTAATACTGGTTATTTCTTTTCTTCTACTGGTTTTGGGGTTGGAATGTTCTCCCTTTTCCAGTTGCTTGAGATGTCCCATTAAGTTGTTAACTTCCTCTCTTTCTGTTCTCTTGAGGAAGACTTGCAGTGCTATAAATTTCCCTCTTAGGACTGCCTTTGTGGTATCCCAGAGGTTCTGACAATTCGTGTCTATATCTGCTCAGCCAGGCCGCTGTGCTCTGCCTCTATTCAGCAAGGGGAGGTGAGGCCTGACAACCTCAGGTGCTTGATGGAGGCTGCGGGTGTTCACTCAGTTCCAGCCCCAGCCCTGATTAATGTTACTGACAGAGCAGAACAGAACAACTTTGTGGGAATTTGTTTCTGTCCCTGCTAAATTTCCCTGCAGAAGAGAAGCTGTTTTGAGTTCTCAGAGCCTGCACCTCAGGCCCTGTCTTTGCTCTTGCAGGTTTGTATTCAGTTAGCTGTCAGTTCTAGCCACCTGTCTTCCTTTGTCTATAGGTTGACAATCCCCTCAGGGCCGGGTGTGTCTTAGGCTCAGTAAAGCTGTCCTCTGGATCAGCCCCGCCCTGGGAATTTCCCAGCTCTGTGTGTGTGTTTTCTAGTCCCCATGCTCCACCCAGGCCGGTACCACCTCAGGCAAACCCTTTACTCACGGGGCCTGTGTTTCCGTCCCAGATATGTTCCACGATGGTTGCCACCTGAGAAGATGCCCGGTCTCCTCTGGTTGCCCAGGGAGACAGGGGGTGTGGCTTCGGAATATCTGGACGTGAGCCCTATTGTTGCCAAAAATGGCTGCTGCTTTGCGCCTTGGGGCACCGCTGCTCCGGTGTGGTTCCCTGTCAGCCAACCATCCTCTCCTCACTCCCATGCCGCAGAATCAGCACTGACCAGCTACAGTCTCGGCCCTGTGCACACCCCTCGAGAAATCATCCAAGAGTCTGGACTCCTGGGGGACAGGCCTCCAGACCTCAGAGTGAGAGTTGGAGAAAGTGTTGGGAGCTCAGAATTGCAGGTAGAGAATATATACAGTTGTATACAGTTTTATGCCTGGCAGGAGAACACCGTGGCACCCTAGTAGGGGAGGTAGGTCCAGTTTTTAGAGGATCTGTCCCGTGGAGTGAGTGTAGTGGGAGGACCTTTGAACTCTGCTCATTTGTTTGTGGGGCACTCTGAGCTGTTCTCATGGGGGAGGGGACTCCCATCTGCTTGGTGATGGATTTTATACCTTTTGTTTGTATCCTTGGGGTCGCAGCTTGCCTCAGCGGGGTTGATGTGTATTCTTCAACCTTCTCTCTTGGTGCAGCTCTAATCTACCAGGTTACTTGCTAAATTTCTGTCCTTTAACTCTCCTTCTGGACGGGAGCCTCTGTGGAAAGCTGGCTTCAGTCAACCATCTTGTCTCCGCCCCTCACAACAAATTCTTAATGCCAAGGAATTACATATTTGTGAACATTTTTTAGTAGTAGAATGAGTGACCCCAAATATTCTTACTGTTCCTCTGACCTTAGGTTGCATCAAAAGAAAACAACACCAGCAAAAATAATGACAATGGAGAGACATATTTTATTTTTTTAACCAGAAAGCAGATGAATGTAAATGGCCCCAATAGTAATCTCACTTGTAATTTTTTTCTTAATTAATGACCAAGATATTCTAATAAGTTGCAAACTTAGGAAAATATATTTGTTCTTTTTAATAAAGGGTAATTTAAATGCTTTAGTAGTCACGGAGTACTTATAAAGACTCAACTTGGTAAAACTTGTGTTTGTTTAGTAATTTTTCATTTAAACAAAGCCAGTATTTGTGTGTGTTAGGAGAGAGGGTGGAGAAAGAAAAAACCAATTAGCTGATGTATAAACAAGTCACTTTTGTGTGGACTTGAGAGGCCTTGGCCCTGCTCTCCATTCCCTCTCCTTTGGGGATCTGATCCCAGCTCAGAACTTGAGCTATATCACCCGTGGAGAGAATTAATTTGAAAAAGAAAGATTCACAATGACCATGATAGTAGAATGATGGATAAGCTGTCCCGGGTGAAAGGGATTAGACTTCTTTTTTTTTTGCAGTTTATGGCTGGGGCCGGGTTTGAACCCCCCACCTTCGGCATATGGGTCTGGCGCCCTGCTCCTTTAAGCCACAGGCACCGCCCAGGGATTAGACTTCTTTTTAGAGGCAGTCAAATTCTATCCTGGGCAGAGCCAGCTGGGGCAGAGCCTGCCATGGATCAAGGCACAGGGAGGGAGAGGCAGAAAGACAAAGCTCTCGTCTACTTTCCTGGTCTATCTTGTGAACACATCACTTCCCCTAACCTGTTCCTGTCACACCATTAATACAACTATCATTTTAACACATTACTGTGGGAGGACAGCCACATTTTGAGGATGTGACCAAGGAGAATTACCTCTGCTACCCCAGTCCCTGCCCAGCAAGGCTTTTCCTAACTGTATCACCTTTGGGAAGAACAATAGATTGAATGTAAAGAAAGACCATTTTAGCTCAACATCTACACCAGTGGTTCTCAACCTTACTAATGCCTCGGCCCTTTAATACAGTTCCTCATCTTGTGGTGACCCCCAAACATAAAATTATTTTCATTGCTACTTCTTAACTGTAATTTTGCTACTGTTATGAATCGTAATATAAATATCCGATATGCAGGATGTATTTAGGCGACCCCTGTGAAAGGGTCATTTGACCCCCAAAGGTGTCACAACACACAGGTTGAGAACCGCTGGTCTGCACAGAATGTCTAGGTTAAAAGAAACCTGTGATCATCTTGCTCTACCCTTATCTCATGTCTGGGCCGTTACTAAACGTTTCCTTCTCATCAGCTTTTTCTTACTCAGAGGCATCCATGGCATCTCTTGCCTATAAGATATAACACAAGGTGGATATAAAGTCTGCACACGAGCTCTATGTTCCCCTCTATAAAGTTCCCACTGGTATCCTGCCTTCCTGCCTCCCCTCCCATCCTCTGCCAAGTGTGGCCCCATCTCATTCTTTCAGCCAATCTTTCACCAACTTCGACCAGCGAGGTTGATTTTCCTACCACTCCATGAACACCCTGACAACATTTCTGCCTCCAAGTTACAAATGATAGCTAATAAAGTCAAGCTAGCTTTAAAAAGTAGAATAAAGGCTCAGCGCCTATAGCACAGTGGTTGTGGCACCATCCACATACACCAATGTCAGATTCTAAACCGGCATAGGCCAGCTAAACAACAATGACAATTGCAACAAAAAATAGTTGGGCATTGTGGCGGGTACCTGTAGTCCCAGCTACTTGGGAGGCTGAAGCAAGAGAATTGCTTAAGCCCAAGAGTTTGATGTTGTTGTGAGCTGTGACTCCATGGCACTCTACCAAGGGCGACATAGTGAGACTCTGTCTCAAAAATAAATAAATAAATAAAAAGTAAAATAAAATTAGCTGCTCATGTTAAATGGAAGGTCTGGGGATCAATGTGGCTCCCTCAGCCTTTGTCCTCAGGAGTCTGTCTTTTTCTGGGGCCTGCTTTCCTCTCTGCTGGCTTCCCTCTCAGGTCCTCTCCTCCCTGTATGAGAAAAATGGTCACCAGTGAGCTTGGGATTACATCCTCTGAGCAAGCAACCCCAGAGAAGGCAGGAGCTTCTCTTTACCCACAGTTCCACAGTTCCAGCAGAAGTCTCACGGTCATGTGTCAGGCAGACTTGGACCACGTGTCCATTCTGAACCCTTACAATGGCCAGATGGGTACAGTGCTGAGTTGCAAGATCAAGTTCTGAATCAGAAGAGATGGGAATAAGGTTAAGGAAAATCAGGGTGCTCTTATCAGACAGAGCAGAAATGGAGACTGCAGTCATTCCCTACCCTGGAACGCTCTGCCAGCTCTCCCCAGTCTCCCCTCCAGGGTCCCGCTCAGGTTCTGCTTCACCAGGCTGCCATTTGGTAGCCAGACTACTCACCGTGACCTTGACTTCCTACCACACTTGCTTCTTGGAGCATTTGAAGCCTCTAAAACTAGGTGCTGGGGTCCTGAAGGCAGGGCCACGTCACCCGCGTCTTGTCGTCTTTGTCCTCCTAGCACCTGGAGCTGTGCTCTCAGCACCCGAGGCATAGTACACTTGTGTTGTTGGGACTTTTGCTAATATTGGCGTGTGTGCGTGTGTGCGCGTGTGCGTGTCAGAGAGAGGGAGGGACGCTTGGGGACAGAAGACATGCATCTTGTGGAACACGGCAGGAAGCCCTGTGGCTGAATGGCCAGTGCCAGGGACTGGCCCTCTGGGCAGCCAGGACGAGGCCTCAGACAGGGAGATTTGCACCCTTATGTGATGTGTGGGCGGTGAGACAATGAAGGTACAAGGTACTGGGGCAGCTATTTTGTCACTTTGACCTCCATGTTAACAGGAAGGGATAGAGCCAGAGGTAAATTAGAGGAAAGAATACAGATAAAGGGGTAAGATGAGTACTTCCAGAGGAAAACAATAACATAAATTAGGAGGAAACAGTCAAGACCATGGCCAAAAGAGACAAGACCTAAATTTGTCAGTAAAAATGAGTCCAATTTTCTCTCCTATTGTTCGGCGATAGCCCAGTTTTACCTGTTTTCCTCTCTGCGTGTGCACTCGTGTTGTATCTGGGCTCTGTCTCCCTCCCTCTCACACACCCTGTCAGTGTCCTCTGATCCAGCGACCATTTCCTCAGTAATTAGTTCCATATGTTTAGTCACATCTATTTGTGAAACAACTTTAAGAAAATTCTTTTAGCTAAGGTCGTGTCATCTTGTTTTTACATTCCTTTTAAATGGGTGGAATTTGTTTGGTATGGTTTAAACATTTTAGAGAATGAAGAATTTGCCTGTGTTATTTATAAAGCAAAGTCTAGTGTCGTATCAAGCTGATCTAAAGAAGATGCTCTAGATGTCTGGGTTAACTTTGGGCTCAGTGAAAGAGAAAGGCTTATACTCTTGAAGAGTCTCTAACAAAGGGAAGCCAGGGGCCATGATAACAGCGCCCAGATGAGATTTAGAAGCCATTCTCGAAAATGCTGAAGAATTCCCTGTGGTTCTTTTTCCAGAGACAGATTCCCGGGCCTCGTCTCCAGGAATTCTGATTTTATAGCCCAGAGGTGGGGCCCAGAGTAGCACCCAGGTGATCCTGCTGAGTACGGTCCACACAGCACGCTTGGGGGACACTGACCCAGCCCAGCCTCCTGTCCCTCGGCAGGGGGAAACTGCAGCCATAGGTGTTTCACATAGGCTCGTTTCACATCACACAGCCGTGGTAGACTGAGACTGGAACCGAGGTCTCCCACCCCCCACCCCCCAGCCAGAGCTGCCCCCACACTTCTCTTGGAAGAGGCATCACAGCACAGTGGTTGTTCAGAGTCAAGAGTTAGACAGTCAGTTTTCAAATGCCAACTTGGCTGCCTCTAAACCCCAAAACCTTATGCAAATTACCTTCCATCTCTAAACCTTCGTTTCTCATTCAGTTCAATGGGGCCGTAAGTGACCTGCACCCGAGGGCTACTGGGAGGGTCAGACACAGTAATGCTGGGAAGCACTTTGCGTGATGCCTGACACGTCAGTTCAGGTTCATGCTTAAGGATATTATTGATCAGCTTACTGTTCTTATTTGAACTTGAACTTTATTCACGTGTAGAGCTTTTCAAAGAGTACCAAAGGCACTAGAGATGGAACGGCAAGACACCTCTCTGAGCTATGCGCAGACAACTTTTATCAGCTGTAGCCACACTTTCCTCATGCAGGTCTAGCACTGGGTGGCTAATGAGGGACTCACCTGTCCCCAGGTTGGAGCCACCCCTCTGGGAGCTTTTCTTTCATCCTGGGGCGGACGTGACGAAGGCTGTCTGTACACACAGAGATGTCAGGTCTGAGGGTAAGCAGACAAAAGTCAGCTGTTAGGGGTGGGGGTAAAACCATAGTGAAAGGTCAGTAATGAGAACTCCTTACACATAAAATGTGCCACCATGTGTGGAAGGTTGGTCCTGAAAGGAACCTCAGTAAACATCTTGTCCTGCTCACGCCCCTCCCCCTGTAATAAGTGAGAAACGTACCTGGTTCGAGCTGGATAAGAGCCCAGTTAGTTCCCTTCCTGACCAGCCGGCCTGCTGGTTTCAACAAAAGGGCCTCACAGCTCAGTCAGGCTGTAATGTGGAAGCAAGTTCATAACCCGCGTTAAAGACCAGGATTGAATGTTTATCCTGGGTGCATTTTCCACTCGGACTTAAAGTGTCATTGTTTTCCCTTCTCACTTTGGGGAGTAAAAACAGCCCTGCTTCATCTGAAGGACCAATTTTGATTCACTGAGAGAAACGAACCTTCCTTCCTTTGTGTCTGACTGTATTTCTTGCACACAAAGAACGTGTGTTCCAGGGAGTGCCTGGAGATGGCAGCTGGGATCACAGTCATGTTTTCTGTTCAGTTACACAAGGGGGCCATCATCAGGCTTCATGGAACATGAACCCTCTTTAAAAATAGCAGCGACCAGCTAGTTAATAAAAAACAGCTCTTGCTGAGTCTTGCTTGAGTGGTTAACTTAGATGTACATTAACAAATGAAAACATAAGTGTAACCTCGTCCAGATGAAACACATCCCTCTACCAGGTTCGCTTCTGCAGCAAAACCCACTGGTCCAGCACTTAGAGTTCTGTGCTAAAGTCTTGCCTCTGTGGACAAAATCACACAAAGATTAAGTCAGAAAGCCAGGTGCAGGGAGGACACTTTTGCGGAGATCTCTTTTGCTGAGAGCCTCCCTCTTTTTCTGTGGTTGTGGGGCCTGGTGTGCTTCTGCCATTGTGAGGCCTTGGAAGAGATATGAGTGTGCCTGGTGAGTGACAGCCACTGGAGCCTTTGTGAGGGGTCACTGGGATTTGTGACAGCCCATAAACTGCCACGTCAGGAAGAGCCACTGCTATTCTCAGCGGTAAGAGTCGGCGGCAGCTGCCAACATTTTTTTTTACTCAGACCACATACAGCTCCTGTCCTGCTGACTCTTTAAATGTTTCTCTTGGAGTGGCAGATGGCGACAGTTCTCCAGATGTTAAAACTTCCATGCACATCTGATGTTTGTGCGGTGTGCCGGGTTATCTGTTAAGTAGAATCGCAGCCCAGCACTCGCAGGCCTAGCGCTCGCAGACCCAGGTGTGGGGCTGCACGGGCACAGGGCAGCTACGCAGGGCTTGAGGCGAAGTGCCCAGCCCAGGTTGCCTTCCTCCATTTCCAGCCCTGCTCCTCTGGCGCAGTTGTGACACTTGGCATTTGAGGCCCAGGGTGGTTTCTGGAATTGTGGGGTGCCTCTGACCTATTTGCCCTACTTTCTTACTGACTTTGCCAAAGCATTGAAGACCTGGGTTACATTGAAATGTGCCCTCCTTACTCCCAGCTGAATTCTGCTAGGATTTCAGCAAGTCTAGCCTGGGCATCTCTTCTCCTTTGGCCACCCTCTGCTCACCCTGAGGCAGCTCCCACACTCCTGCAGAGGCTTGAGGGGTCTAGGACAAGAAGATCCCTCTGTGCTATGGCCCCACCCTCAGCCTCCTTCTGAGAACCTTTCCTGGGGAGGTTTCTCCCTCTGCCTCCACCTGACTGTATGCAAACTGCCTATCACAGTATGTCTCCTTTTTTTGCCTGCAGAATTGGGCTGCTTGGATTTCTGTCTAGGCCCTTACTAATTGAAATGAGAGGAAGAAAGTTCCTTCTTAGCCATGAAGCTGAGAAAACGTGCTCACGAGTGCTGTTGGCAGCCACGTTTACACTGCATAGAAGCATCCAGTCTGCAGGAGGATTAAGCTGATCTCCTGGCTGGTGGGTTCCAAGGTGGTAGTTTCACTGTTGCAGGGCCCTGGTGACTACCTGCCCTTCCTGAGCTTCATTCATAACTTGAGCCAAGAAATTTTCCTCTTGTCCTTAAGATAATTTAGGCTGGATTTTTGTCACATGCAATTAAGACCTATTTAAGGATGCCCCTTGACTTCTGTTATGAAGCCACTTCACTCCCCTCTGGTCCCTCAGCAGCATCTCCTCCGGGGCCAGGAAGTTTTCCTTTTGAGTTTGACAGGGGGTTCTGGGCCTCTGGAGGGAAGGCAGCCCCTGCTATGGGGATGATGGTGCTTTAAAAACTCCAGAGATGGCCTCAGCCTTCTTCCAGATTTAAAGCTCTGGCTGTGGAGAACTTTATCCCAAGGCCCCTCCTATGACATTTCAAAGACCCCAAAGGTAGTCTTTATTTCATCAACGAATTTGAAGTCCCCAAAGTGAAGCCTCCATGGTTTTGTTGGCCACAGCAGCAAATAGCTCAACCCCTGTGGGGCCCTGGGTTAAGGTCATTGATCACCTTCTGTCTGGGAGGTGTCCCACAGCCGAATGGAGCCTCACCTGGAATCACAGCTTTCTACCTCAGGCGATATAATGGGGTATTTTTTCAGCCCTAAATCATGTCCCATAGGATCATCATGAAAGGCTAATGTTTTCCTATTTTTGTGTATAAATATATTATTTTTTTCTGTTCCAAAGAACAGTAAAGGTAAAATCCACTGCCAGGGTCTTCTAGGTTATGGAAAAACTAGACCAATTTTTAGGGGTGGGGACTTGGGGTTCAACTGCCTGTTCTCCACTTACCAGTGGTGTCCCTGAAATGAAGCACGTAGCCCTTCTGTGCCTCAGGCCCCACACATGAAGACTGCAGAAAGTATTAACACCTGTCTTTTTGAGCCACGGGAGCAGTTAGATGCTATAAAGGGTATGAAGTGCTTGTCATGGGTACTAACACACTAGTCATCATGTAATAGATATTGCAATAATAATAATTCTTGTTTTGCATGGAGCCTGTGGGATCCATTTCTTGTATTGTAGTCTTCTTTATTTTCTGGTGGGAAATGGAACTTCACATGATTGGTAGAAAGAAGACCAATGGGGTATAGGAGGGGAAAGATGCTGGTGTGGCCTCTGGCTTGTAGCACTGGGCAGAAAGCAGTGCTGAGCACCTGCTGCCTTGAGCCCTATTGTCCAGTGCAGCGCAGGGGCCTGCCAAGAACTGTCAGAACAGATACACTTAGTAAAGGTGAGGATGCAGAATCAACACACACAAATCAGTAGCATTTCTATCTGCCAACAGTGAACAATCTGAAAAAGACACCAGGAAAGTAATCCCATTTACAGTAGCTACAAATAAAATAAAATGCCTAGGAATAAACTTACCCCAAGAAGATCTCTACAGTGAAAACCGTACAGTACTGATGAAAGAAACTGAAGAGGACAGACACACAAAATGGAAAGATATTCCAAAAATAGAACTACCAGTCTCATTGCTGGGTGCATCTGCAAAAGAAAGGAAATCAGCGTATTGAAAAGAAATCTGCACTCCCATGGTTACTTACAGCACTATTCACAATAGCAGAGATTTGGAGTCCAACCAAATGCCCATCAATGGATGGATGGGTAAAGAATTGTGGCACATCTACATGATGGAATGTTACTCAGCCACAAAAAGAGTGAAATTCTATCATTTGCCACAACGTAGACAGAAGTGAAGTGGAACAAGCCCAGCACAGAAGGATGAACGTGTGGGAGCTGAAAATGCAAACAATTGATTTCATGGAGATAGAAAATAGAACCATGGTTACCAGAGGCTGGGAAGGGTAGTGAGAAGAAGAGGATAAAGTGAGAATGGTTAACAGGTGCAAAAAATGGTGAGAAGATAGAATGAACAATATCTAATAGCACAGGAAAGCGGCGCTAGTCAGCACTAAGGTGAGGTATACTTGAACTAATGAAGTAGTGGAATTGAAATGTTCCAAACACAAAGAAACGCCAGGCACCCTGACTGATTATCACGCATCATCGGCCTGCATCAGAACGTCGTATGTCCCCTTTAAACATATAAAGCTATTAAGTACCCATAATCATAAAAAATAAAACATGTTATTTATTTATTGTGATACAGAGTCTCACTTTCTCTCCCTCAGTAGAGTGCTATGCTATCACTGCTCACAGCAACCTCAAACTCTTAGGCTTCAGCAATTCTCTTGCCTCAGTCTCCCAAGTGGCTGGGACTACAGGCGCCCGCCTCAACGCTTGGCCATTTTTTAGAGACGGGGTCTTGCTCTTGCTCAGGCTGGTCTCAAACTCCTGAGCTCAGGCAGTCTACCCGCTTCGGCCTCCCAGAGTGCTATGATCACAGGTGTGAGCCACCCTGCTGGGCCTTTAAAACAATTTTTTTTAAATGATACAAAGTTTTAGAATGAGAGGGAGAATGTCTCAAGGAAGCATCTTGGCACGCCAGCTGCCACTGTGGAAAGCCAGCCCCTCTCTGTTCCTGTGTCCTGCTAAGCAGGGCTGCTCTGTGGGAGAGGGGACGGAAGGTGACGCGTGGAGGTGGGAGGCAAGTAGCCTCCAGATGGAGAGGAAAGTTTGAAGAACAGGGTACAGCGTGGGAGGAGCTTGCCGTCAGCAGCAGGGTGGTGGGCTGAGGTTCTCTTTTGAGATCAAAAGGAGCAAGAAAGAGAAGCAAGTGATGAGGGAGGAGAGTGGCCTGCAGATGGGGGCGGGCTCATGGGGGACACAGCCCTTCCCTGCCTCTGCGCGGCCAGAGAGAAGCCCGCCTCTTCTGCAGACCCGCCAGCCCCGGAGCTGGGCTCTGTGCTTCCCGGACACGATTAGCTCCTGCACTGAATGTGTGCACTTCTTTGTTTTGATGTGGCTATGTGAGCCATGTGATTTTATTGACGCTTCTTCAGGCTCTGCATTCGTGATTTTTGCGTGACTGCTTGTCCCTTTTTCTCGCTACTTTTCTGAGCCTTTGATCTGCTTGCCCGTGTGTATTAGGTTGAAGTGTACGAGACTGGTGATTTTCAGCCATTTTTGACCTACCAAACCGGCAAATTCATATAGTTCACCGAATATTTTCAAGTTGAGAGTCTAAGTGTTAAGTTCCCAAAAAAGGCTGGGCTGTAGTCACCTGCCCTAAGTACCTGCCACTGAAAACTCGTTTGTAGTGACAGGAAGCAGGCTCACTGTGGAGAATGGAGAACGGATGTGAGACCAGCTCAAGCTTAGACAGCAAGGCCTGTGCCAGACACTGCTCTGAGCTGCCCATAAGCCTCACAGCAGCCCCCTGGCATTGGTACTTGGCTTATCCCCTTCTGCTGTGAGGGCACAGACAGAGAATATAGCTTAGCCACAGTTACACTGTGAGCGACTGTCAGCACCAGGATTCGAACCCAGACCACTTGGCTCAGGAGTCCATGGCCTACAAAATTGTGTGACCAAACAATCCAGTAGTCAGCAAGGTCGTCCCTGTCTTTCATGTGCACTGCTGATGTCATACCAAGCAGACACTCTTGCCTGGCCTTTTCATTTTGGGGTATCTTGGTATTGTTAGTTTGGATGAAGCCATTTTTCTATATAAACTGTAAGAAAAATCCATTGGTATTAATAATTATGTGCTTGATTAATCTCCCTTTGTATTATACACCATCTTCTTCACCTCACACCCGTGCAGGTCCTGACCCTTTGCAAAGCATTTTCATATTCATGTTCTCCTTCAGTCCTCACAATCCTTGTCTGGATCAGGAAACTAATGCTCTGACAGCAGAATGAACTTGCCAATTCACACCTGTGACTCCCACCTGAGATGAGAAATGCCTGCTTCATTGCGAGGCCGGCCCCTAAACTCTCGGTGGGGAGCTGCCAGGGGCCCATGTGCCCCACTCCACTGCCTGCCCCTGGTGACTTCAGCGAGGCGGTCCAACCTCCCTGAGCTTCTGTTTCTGTATTCTTAGATTAGGGTGCGTGTCTCCAGTGCTGTCCCTGAACATCTTTATGTAGTAGACACAGTCAAGGGTCCTCCCTCTTTGTTCTACTTGAGGCTGGCTGCCTTGTGCTACCCAAGTCATGGTCATTGGCGTAAACTGACACCAGGTCTGTAGGGTTTAAAATACAGCAAGCTAGACACACATTCTCCACTACTCTACAGTTGGAAGCTCCTGTGGCTAAACGGCTGCTTCTAGAGCATTTCACTTGTCCTGTGGAGACAAGAATAGTAACCCTCTCAAAGGTGCGTTGGGAGGGCTGCAGGAGGCGTGCGCGGAGCACAGGACCTGGCTTTGAAGCTGCTCAGGCATCCTTGCAGTTGGAGTTAACAGTTGTTACTATTATTCTTTGTTGCTCTAACAGGCCCTTACAGTCAATCCAGCCAACACTGTAAATTGCAAGTCCCAGGGGACATTATTTTGAAACACTTTTCTGCTATTCTGTAGCTCCTAAAAAGATATGTTTACTACATTTCAAGATGCTAGCTGCCATTTTATCATGGGTTGCCTACTATTGGGTGACTTCCCGAGGGAAGAGTTAGGTCGCATGAAGATTTCTATTTTTAGCTGGGAAAAGTAAGGGAGAGTTGAAGTAACATTTTAGGGAGTGAAAGGTTTATCCTGTGTCTAATGGGCCTATTTCCAGCATGGATCCCCTCATCACTAGCAGATTGTAAAGCTATAAACCTTCCTGGTCCACACTGAATCCCGAGCCACATACCAGGAGAGAAAAAGGCCTGCAGCGATATGCTTCTGTCACCAGACGCTGCCGTGCGCGGCCACTACCTACCTCAGAAGACACTTTAAAATTAAACCCTGCAGTAATAATGGAAGTATTAAAGTCTCTGTGCAGTATGTGTGCGAGGGAGCAGACCAACTTTATTCCAGAGGAAAGTTAAACTGGTCTTGTTTGACTTGTTTGCTTTGTTTCTCTCACAGGCCCTGTCAGCCTTTCAGAGACGCCAAGCCTCAAGCTGCTCCCTCAGGGGGAGGAGACCCCAGGGGAGGGGTGACGCCCTTCCATCTGGGCCTCACGTGGGACCACTGGGAGCAGGACTGTGAGAGATAAAGTAGCAGTGCGGCCTCTGCATCCCTTCTGCCCCCAGTCCAGGCTCCTCCTTCCCCCCTGGCATCTGAGTGCATCTCCAGGTACCACCTCTGTGGACAGATGTCACTGCCTGTCACTCCAACCCCTCCTTCAGGGGTTTGTCCTTAAAATGCTGGTTACCTGGGGTCAGAACACCTCTTCCTGTGCACGCTGTTAGGATGCGTTGTAATAACTCGGCTCCCCTTTACAACCCTCTCTTGTCTCCTCTCCCGTCGCCTCTCGTGGACTCACTGGAAGTACAGACTTTCATCCTTTGGTTTAGGGCATAAAGTAAGCCAGGCCTGGACTGCCACAATGCCAGAATGCACACGATGTCTCTCAACGTTGGTGCAAATCAATCAAGGGCGGGAGGGAGAGAACGAATGACTCCATCAAATAGTCAGTCAAAGCTGCCTCGTAGAGGGGCTCAGTCCTAAACCAAACCCATCTATTACGGGTTGATTTTTACCAGTGTTGTGGGCACCAATCTTAGGATAAACATTTAGGTGTATACCAAATGCATCTTTAAATTTTTTTCCTCTCTAAGTTCCTTAATTTAGATATTGTGCTCCCACTTCCTGGGTGGTGAAAACTTGCTGTCTGGCAATTCCGGTCCTTCCCCTTTTCCCAGGGCTGTGTCTAGGTTCTGGAGGCTTCGGCTCTAGGGAGCTGTATCTGTTCCTGTTTCTAAGGCACCTCCTGACACCCCGTGTCCCACTGACCCTCTTCTCTCAGTCTGAAGATCCTGCTGGGCCATCCCCAGTTCCCTTCTGAATGGCCTCTTCAGGTCCAGCTCACTATCTCCCCAGTCTCTTTCGAGCCTTATGCAGCCCTTAAGCTAGGGGAGGCCCGGGGCCTCTGAGAGTCTGCTCCAGGTCTGTCTTCAGGCATGCCACACTGAGCCACCTGCCGTGCTGGCCCATGGAAAACCCTATGACTTCATCTGACACCTGAAACAGCCACTCCTGCTTCGGGCTTCATTCAAGAGGTGAACCATAAACCCCCTTCGCTTTATAAACCTACAGACATGTCTGAAAGTTCTCCTGTTACCCCAAGGCTTCGCTGCAGAGATGTGTAGGGAGCAGGCCCCCCTTTTCTTAGAATCTATAACCTTTGCTTATTCTTTTTTCCCCCCTTCTCTCCTTCCAGCCTGACCACCCTCAACACCACCCACCCCCAACCTAGGGACCTTTCTACAGCCTCGGGGGCAAGAAGAGTACCTTTCCTCTTCCAATTCCCTGAGTATCCTCAGGGCCTAACTTTAAAAATTTAACACCCAACTGAGAGAAGATAGGTTCATAGTCCAAGGAAATGTAATTCTTACATATATATGAAATTTAGCCTATTACTCTTGTCCCCACAAAAGACATCTTCATTTGTCTCACACCCTGTTCACTAAAATCTCCCGTCCTCCTGTGTGTATAGATGTGTTCACTGGTGCCATCAGAACACCCTGCTGCCCGCCCTTCAAACCACAGGCGGCTTTGCACAGCGCATCTGAGGTGCCTGCTGCACTGCTGGGCTGGGGCTTTGCACAGCGCATCTGAGATGATGCCTGCTGCAGTGCCGGGCTGAGGCTTTGCACAGCGCATCTGAGGTGCCTGCTGCACTGCTGGGCTGGGGCTTTGCACAGCGCATTTGAGATGATGCCTGCTGCAGTGCCGGGCTGAGGCTTTGCACAGCGCATCTGAGGTGCCTGCTGCACTGCTGGGCTGAGGCTTTGCACAGCGCATTTGAGATGATGCCTGCTGCAGTGCCGGGCTGAGGCTTTGCACAGCGCATCTGAGGTGCCTGCTGCACTGCTGGGCTGGGGCTTTGCACAGCACATCTGAGGTGATGCCTGCAGCAGTGCCGGGCTGAGGCTTTGCACAGCGCATCTGAGGTGATGCCTGCTGCAGTGCCGGGCTGAGGCTTTGCACAGCGCATCTGAGGTGATGCCTGCTGCAGTGCCAGGCTGGGGCTTTGCACACACATCTGAGTTGATGCCACTGCAGTGCTGGGCTATGGCTGCCCTGCATGAGACTCTTGCCAGAAACTGCACTTCCCTCTACTCTCCCAGATTTGCACCAATGTTCGAAGACATCTTGTGCATTCTGGCATTTTGGTGGTCCTAGCCTGGCTTACTTTCTGCCCTAAACCAAAGGATGAAAGTTTGTACTTTCATTGAGTCCACGCACAGGCAGGTCTGGCCCCTGTGGTTCACCATGTATTTCTTCATCCTCTAAGAATGGGAAACATCAAGACTTCAGGGTGGTCACAGCACACTACCGTTCTTACATCACTCTCAGTGGACTGGGAATTCATTTCTCCGTGCCGTTCAGGAATCTTGTAGGGGAAACTCTACAAGAGTTGCCTGTGGGTACCCTGAAGGAAGACAGCCTGTGGAGAAAGGAGTTCAACAGAGAACACCTGTTGGCTAAGTCAAAAATGAAAATAATGACCTCAGACATCAAAAGGGAAAGCGGCTGGTTTCAGAAACAGCTGAAGCTACAAATGGTTTCTGGAGATGAGCGTAGTGCACCCAGAGAGGGGAGCCCTGGGCGGTCTTGAGTTCCTGGGCTCTGAACTCTGAGCCATATTTTTATAATGTACATACTGGAAAAGATCCCACTGTTAAAATGTGAACATAAAAATAGAAGTATTAAGTTTTTTAAAAGTTTGTGTGTGTGATAGTGTGTGTGTGTGAGAGTGTATGTGTGTCTGTGTGTGAGCGTGTGAGAGTGTGTATATGAGAGTGTGTGTGAGTGTGCATGTATGTGTGCCTCTCCGGGAGTGTACGTGTGTGTGAGTGTGACTGTGTGTGTGTATATGAGTGTGTGAGTGTGTTTGTGTGAGACAGTGAGTGTAAGAATGTGTGTGTATATGAGTGTTTGAGTGTGTCTGTGTGTGTGCATGTGAGTGTGTGTATGTGTGTGTGTGTGAGTGTGACTGTGTGTGAGTGTATATATGAGTGTGTGTGTGTTTGTGTGAGAGTGTGAGTGTGTGTGTGCGCGCACAGTAAACTGGTATTCGGATGGCATTTCAGTGTCCCGTAAGAACTTATGAGAACATGGGACACCAACAAGGTCACATTGCTTTTGCCTGGGGCCCATGGAGACCTGGGGGCCGAGCAGCGTCTGTAAAATCTAGTCTTCTGGCTACCTGTCCTGTTTCTCCTCCAGAAGTCTTTAAGCTCAGAATTTTAATTCAATCTGATGATGCTAGAATCTTTTTAAGCCATCCATGAGATGCCTGCTTTTAATTAATTGGTATTAAAAGTGCCTGTGTAGGGAGAAGGAAATAGAAGGCAGGATGTGGGAGAAAGAATGTATATTACGACCCTGGAAATAGCCACATAAGAAGCATCAACCCGCCCATTGCTTTAAATCCAGCCTGTCCGCCCCCATGAAGTTTCACCCTGGCAGGAAAAGGGGTCCAGCGGTTCTTCTGCCTGTGCTGGTGAAGCCATTCTCTGGGGTTACTGCTTCATATAAGTAAGTAGGAGCTGGAAACGATCACAGTATTTCCACATGGGAAGGCTTGGTTACCACGACGAGACTTGGTGTGCCCAGCACCAGCGCTGGCTACACCTGCGTGCCGTGCTCTGCGCGAGTTAAGCTGCTCTCCCACTGACGCCTTAGTGTCTTGGAGATCACCTTAACTGTTGTATTTCTGTCTTTACCAAAGAGGAAACGGAGTCCTAGGGTTCAAGAATCTGTCCCAAATTCCACAGCTGGGAAGTCCAGGTCCTCTGACTCAAAATCCCGTGTTTCTTCTGCGGACTACAGCTCCTTTGTGTGACTTCATTGTTTTTTAGGGAATGCGGGCTTTTGAGAGGGTGATTACATGCTCCAAGGGGGTGAAAGAGGGGAGAGAAGGCATGGTTTCCAGGGCGCTTGCTGTGTTCTGGGCAATAAGACCTTTTCTGTCATGTGATCTCTGCTTTATTCACAACACTACACTCACCTAAAAGTCGCAGCCTCTGCCATGTCCCTGATTTTTCGTGTGTGGATTTGTTTTCATATGTGCCTTCTGCAGCTCACACATTTCCCCCTGTGATTTGCCTATTTTTCTATGTGGCTGTCTGTATTTTTCCTCTTGCTGTGCTGATTGATGTCCGTGTGTACTTACGTAATCCTTTGTCGGTTTTTGTTACAGACATCGTATACTAGCTCGAGGCTTCTCTTTTCAGTTTCTTCATGCTATCTTTCGATTTAAAAAAAAAATCAAAGGTTTGGTTTTTTCACATTTATGTCTTTAATACACCCGGATTTTTTTCATGTAATTCATGATGTAGGGATGAAGTTTTATGTTGGCTTTGTCCAAACACCACTTGCCGAGTAGTTCATGCTCCCCGACTGAATTCCAGCGCCACCTTGGCTGTATGCTACCCCTCCGTGTGTGTGAAACTCTTGAGGGGCTCTTTGTTTTCTTTCGTTCCTCTATTTGTCTATCCCTGTGCCAGTACCATGCTGCTGTAATTACTGTGTGTATGACGAGTCTGTTCTCTTCAGATCCGGCTTGATTATTCTCAGCACCATGCTCTCCCACAGGCATTCTAGAGTCAATTTTTAAATGTCACACACAGACACTCTACTCTGTGGTGTTCAGTGAAATTGTACTGAATCAGGCTCGGTGCTCGTAGCTCAGTGGTTAGGGTGCTGCCGCATCACTGGGGCTGGTGGGTTCGAACCCGGCCAGGCCAGCTAAACAACAAGTACAACCACAACAAAAAAATAGCCGGGCTTTGTGGTGAGCACCTGTATTCCCAGCTACTTGGGAGGCTGAGGCAAGAGAATCACTTAAGTCCAAGAGTTTGAGGTTGTTTTGAGCTGTGATGCACGGCACTCTACTGAGGGCAACATAGTGAGACTCTAATTAAAAAAAAAAAGAAAGAAAGAAAAAAGAAATTGTACTGAATTAATCGATTAATTTGGAGAGAATCTGCATTTTAACTTAGTAGTCCCTGCTGGAACCCTTGCCGTAGGTGTACGAAGGCCAGAGCTCGCTCTCAATAATGAAATGACTCCTGGCTTCTGCCTGGCTGCTCCCCTGTGAATGGAGAGCTCTTTCTAAATGGTCATCCTTGACTGAACATTGAGTTCATTACAGCAGATATTTTTCTTCATGGTGAGCTGAGGGGAGAAATGATGATTGTAATGTAATTTTGCCAACATTTTCTTCTAGCTAAGTGATCAAATATATATAATTAGGGAGAAGAATACAAGGGCCAACCTGATCAGCTGCCACCACTGGGTTCCCGAGCTACTCTGAACGAGCGCTCACCTACGCCAGGACCCGGCCCACAGTCTGCACAGGCTGGGATCTGCCAGCAAGGCAGTGTCTTCAAGCCTGCTGAGTTTGATATGGCCCAGCCAATTTCATTCTAGAGATTACCTTTTTTTCCTGACATCTACTTTCTGTTCCTCTTAGCTTTCCAACCATAAATACCTAAGCCTCAAAGAAAAACAATCCCTGAAATCTAAAGAGGAATAATGATAATCCTTTATTCTGGAAGCCTTCAATACTGGTAAATGGAGGTTTTTAAAGGATGAGAGCCTATATCCTTTAACTCTTAATATTTTCAAGAAATTAAAACAAGTAGCTATGTTATGGTAAACTATAGAAACATAAATAATATTTTTGGTTAGGGAGATAAAAATTGAAGTGATTGCTCATGATTTTAATCATAACCACTGTCATGATAAATCATTTGTATTT
Organism: Nycticebus coucang; assembly: GCF_027406575.1. Lineage (NCBI taxonomy): Eukaryota > Metazoa > Chordata > Mammalia > Primates > Lorisidae > Nycticebus > Nycticebus coucang. The sequence goes on from NC_069802.1 coordinate 3,571,319, forward strand.
CCAATTACAGAAAGATGCATCAGAACTATAACACTCCTTGTCCTTTGTCAAGAAGGAATACCGAACTTGAAGTATATGCATTAAACATGGGGTTTTTTTTAGAAGAAGTAAGGGGGGCAAATATTCCTAATCTTCTCAGAGATGGAATACTCTAGTTTTTGATAATTTTGAAACATGGCATTCCTTATTCTTCTAAAAGTATTCAATGGAATATAGTTATTTTTTAAATGGAAATTTTTTTAATCTTTTGTATGAGATTTTGAAGATATTTTTGACATTCTGAGACAAACCTATGATGCCCCTGGCTGATAATTACAGCTTTAAAAGATACATTTTTTTGGTATGCCAAGAAAGAAAACACAGCTGGCTAACCATCTGAACCAGCCGTGGCACTAGGCATGCAGGTCCCAGGCTCCACTCCAAGAGACTCACTAAGCTGTCTGTGACTATTTCAGATGCCTTTGAAGAAAGCATCTTATTCTCTCAACTTTTTCCAAGTAACCTGTTTAATTTTTCCATGATAATTAATTATTCTAAATTCACATGCTTTTATTTTATCCTGTAATTATTAGATCCAGAAGATGATTTTTAAAAGGTAAAGCATTTGCTTTTAAAATTCAGTTAACTTAAGAATAAAAGAAGAATAAGATTGAAAAAAAAAGTTTGATGTATATATCCCAAACTCATTATTTCTTCTTGAAGAAAGAGAAAAGAATATTATAATTCTCATGGGTCTTTTATAACTAAAACTTTGGAGAAAGAGAATAGAGTTAAATTTAAAGCCAGTAAAAGAAATTTGTGTTATTTTGCATAGCAAAATTCCTGGGCTTGGACAGGAATATCTGATAACTGAAGCCTGCCAGAAGGCTGTGTTCTGGAGGGAGATGTAACTTTCTATTGATAAGGAATTCTGTTGCCGTGGCTGTCCACTGGTGATGGTGATGGTGATGTTGTTTTAATCTGAGTGTTTCTTGGCCTTGATTGTAGCAGAAGTGAGACTTATTTTCCCATGGATTAATGCTGAGCACTGATGGAAAAAAATTGTGAAAGGTTAATGTTCTAGCCTCATATTTATGGCATTACAAAGATATGGGATGATTTTTCCCAGCTAAGTTTCAAATGTTTGTGTTGAGGAGGAGAAGATGAAAATCTTATAAATCTTATAAATATAAAGAGGCAACCAGAGTTTCTGGAATAGGCCTTTAGTTCTCTAAAGGGAATTAAGTTCAATGTATAATTAAATAGGATTCATAATGCGTATACCATATGAATATAGTGTCCTTGAACAAAACTTAAACTATATAGGTAAAAGCATAAGCCCCTCTTGCTGCCCCGTTTTCTAATCCCCTCTTCCTTTCATAAGTCATCCCATCATCAGTTTGGGTAAAATCTTCTGTCCTCTTCTAAGTATTCACACACAAATGTATATTCAAAGCAATGCTAAGAAGTGCATAGAACTCCGTAAGCAAGTATGACACCACATTCTGCACACTGTTTTCCAATTTGCTTTGTTTCCTTAATCCATCTCAGAGCTCTTTTCAGGTCACCTTCTGTGGATCTTCTTAGTGGCTGCATAATATTCCATATTATTAATTTAACTGTTACCCATTGACGGAGCAAATGGTCAAGAAATGGCTGCTGTTAGGGTGGACACAAGAATGTTAGATTTACTTTGAGTAGCAGAGAGACATTGAAAAATAACAGGGGGGATCCTCAGAGGCAGCCCCCTCCCCTGTCCACCGTGACCTAGAGGTTGCCACAAGGCTACTGTAGCTCTGTCCAGGAGGGTGTCTCTGATCAAGCATTTAGGCCACAGCGCAGACAATCAACTGAAATGTATTTAAAACTAGATTAGAAAGCTGAAATCACTCGTCTGCGAGGCCAGCCAAGACCCACGGGAAGACAGACTAGCTAGTAATGTCCTCGAGAGCAAAGTGCAGACGATACATGTGTCATTAGAACAACAGAGATAAGTGCTCAATTTTTTAAAATAAACATTGTGACATCTATCTTTTTACTGGCATGTATTCTGAAGGACTGGAACGCTGCAGTTACATGTTACTCCTTTTTGGTCTTATGATTTCTTCCTGTAGTGATTAATCCTGCTTATCAAGCTTCATAAGTCCCAGTCCGAGCATGAGGAGGAACATTTCTAAGACCTGGTTGTTACAAAAGCAATGTCATTGTCCATGTCCTCTCCCCCAGCTCAACATTGCTGCAGCATGGCAGTATCTTTTGAAATGAGATAAGCAGTAATATGTCATTTGTGTGAATAAAGAAATAACAAAAGAATTCTGAATCTTGGTCCACGTTGATATAAAAAAGCCCTGAAGGGTCTTAATGCTATAATTATACTAATCCAGATTCAAAGAGACAGAATGTGTTTAAAATTACAAGTGTTACCTATCATTCAGTAAAGGCCATTCAGAGTATTTTTAGTTCTTCTTATCCTTGTCAATTTCTAAGGCTTTATCTGCTAAATAATTGTGTGTACTTTTGACATTTTGATGTCCTGAAGCTTTTATGTTTAGGCTTTCATTTCATTAGATTGTTTGGTAAATAGAATGTTCCCAGTGGGCTAAAAATAAAGGTATACCATATGTCTGAATTCATCCCTCCCACATGGTTCTATTTTAGGCCCCTTGACGGTTGGGAGGAGAGCAAGGGAGCCAAGTGGGATCCCGCAGACCCGTTGAGCTCAGTGTGCGATGGTTTGAACGTGTCCCCTCCAAAATTCCAGTGTTGGCAGTGTGAGGGTGTTAAGAGGGAAGGGCGTTACGAAGTTATCGGTCCGTGAGGGTTCCTCCCTTGCGAATGGGATCAGGTGCCCTTCTAAAGGGACTGGGTGAGGAGTTGGTTTCTCTTGCCCTCCCCAGGACAAGAGAGGGGAATTTACAAAGTTAGGAGGTGGGCACGAGTTACCCACTGCACCGTGAGTGCTTGAAGACCATGTTAATGCTACACAGTAATTAAGCAGACTTCTGGTCCTGCCGCGTGGAGAATTCACCACCAAGGCCTCGCCAGGCACCTTGAGCATGGACTTGCCCACCTGCAGAGCTGTGAGGAATAAATCTCTGTTCTTTATAAATTAGCCAGTCCCAGGGACTCTGTCATACCAGCCCAAAACAGACAAAAACACAGCCCTAGGCCAAGCCTAACACCTACCTTCAACAGGGCTTTTCTTTTTTTTAAAGCCATACTTACTAACAGAGTTCCTTTAATACAAGATGTTTAGAATTCAGCACATTCCGTGAGATGCACACTTGTTCCCCAGTGCCGGGGAAGCAGGGGCTGCAGCGCCTTCCTGTGAATTCAGCACATTCCGTGAGACGCAGACTTGCTCCCCAGTGCCGGGGAAGCTGGGGCTACAGCGCCTTCCTGTGTCCAGTCATTGGGCTGCTCCACACCCTTGTTTTTTTTTAAATTGCTTTACCATTTTAAAAGATTTCCTTTAGTAGTAACAGTGTAATGTCAAATTCATGTGGTATCAGATTCCTCTGCTTAATGTTTTTCTTTTTGCTTTTCCATTCCAGAGCAGATTTATATAGGTCATATCCTCAGCTATTTATATGTTTTGCTATATAAGCAAATCTCATTTTGATGAGGAATATTCTCTTATCAAAATGCTCAGGATAATTAAAATATTTCCAAGACCAAGCCACTACACCACTCATTTTGAGTTGCGTTCATTGGAATGAAATACTTCCTCCTTGGACCTTGGTCCTCTTCCTTAAACACCTCTCCCTCAGGGCATTGCCCCTTAAGAGTGCTAGCTAAAGGTGACATTAGCAAAGCTGGCTTGCCCTGAGTGTCAGGCACTGTTTCAAGACCTTTCCATGTATTGACTCATGTACTCACTCAACAACCCTGCAAAGGAGGCACTATTATCCATCCATATTGACTTGATGGAGTCCAGAGAAATTCGGTGACTTGTGCAGGCCCACACGGTGAGTGCGTGGCGGGTGGGAACCATACCAGTGTCCCTGGCTCTGGAGCCCTGGCTCCTGGGAGCCATACGATGTCACCCCCTCTAAGTCCTCAGCTGTAGTTGAGAGGGCCTCATCACTCCAGATCAGCCCGTGGACCCTCTCGCATAACCTTAGCACTGGAATCAGAACTCTCAGCACCCTTTCCAACTTCTCCATCCTGTCCTGCGGCCCACCCTCCTCCTGGTGTTTTGGCTAAAAACTAAGAAGCCAACCTTTGGCTAAATCTTCAGCAACTTGCGCTCTTCCCATTCCTTTTTCTTGGGTAACCGCCTTTCCACCATCTGAAGTCAAGATCTTAGTTCTTCTCCTTGGCTTTCCGTGCTCTCTGGCCCTTCCACGCGTAGACACTAGAAAACTGTTTCCTGTCACGTACCATTTTCATCAAACTCTTGCCCCCAGAGAAGAGAGCCTTCCAGCTAAAGAACTGGAAGCAGCTTCCCTTCTGAATATAGTATAGCAGCTGAGTATCTCAAATCTGAAAATCCAAAATGCTCCAATCCACAACTTTTCAGTTCCAACATGATGTTCAAAGGAACTACTCACTGGAACATTTTCAGATTTCAGATTTCGTATGGGCTCCCCGCCCAGTGATGGAAAGGTTAGGCTCAGCTTGAGGGGCTGATGATTCAGTACCGTATTTCCAGGATCTTTGAGACTATTGGGCAAACACCTAAGCTCCTGGGCAAAGAGTTCAAGATGCTGAGCATTTAGTTTCCAGCCTCTGCTATATAGAAAGACTCACCAAAGGAGCTGAAACAGATGTGAAAAAACCATCTGCCCTATCTGCTTTGCACTGCTCTGTTTTTATTTATAGCACTTGTATATTGGTTGTTCACTGTGTTAAGAGCCATGAAATAGGAATATTGTCTTGTTCATAGTTACATCTTCTAGAAACTGTACCTGCTGCATACTCAGGAGATGTTTAATTAATTCAGTCAGCTAAAAATTGCTTCCTGCAACTATGCTGAGAAGGGCTATGAAGCTAGTCCCATTTCTGCAGGAAAAAGTGACAGGACTTAGCAATATCTTTCGTACGTGTAGAGAGGCAGTCTCAGCACCTAGGCTGTAAAACTGCTATTGGGGGCTGGGGAATAAAGGGGGATTGCATGGCAAAGGTGACATCTGAGCTGGTGTATCTAGAAGGAGGGTTTATCAGGCACAGAACCTGGAAGGGCGTCTGAACAGAGAGAAGAGCACACTGAGTGTCTCACCACTCCTCCCCAGTGGGAGGCGCTCACTCCTCCTTCCACAGAGCAGCACACCCTCTGCCACTTGAAATGCACCCCCCCAACCCCAGCCCAACTCCTTATCAGCTTGTGTCTTCTCCACCTTAGTGTTTAGTCCTACAAGAAGTCCCTTTGCCTATTTCTACAAAACAGATTAGTCCCCGGGTGCATCCTCAGAGAAGGTGTGGCTGGGGATGCTGGGCACCCACCTGCAATCTGAACTCATAGAAGCAGTGTTTCCCACTCCCTGCCCTCTCAGCTGGGTGCAACTTTCTAGCGCAGGTGGAATTCCTGGATCATCTTCTAATCGACCTGACACACATCAACCTTTCCATGGTTAGATTGTCAAAGTGTCTAAGACAGGGCTGGGGCCTCTAGTTTCTAACCTAGGGTTTGTCTCTTTCCCTAGACCCCATGGACCTGGATTAACGCCTAGCAGTCCCTACTCTGAGACATTCCCACTCAAGAAAGCCATTTATTTTTTAATTTCTAAAGGTCCTTCTGAAGCTCAGCATTGAGACCTGTATGCCTGAATGTAGTCTGAACAGGCCTGAGCCGTCCCGGGGCCATTACTGGCTGTAAAGGGCCTCAGATCTCTTGATGTTCAACAGCCCCTGAGCGACCTTGGGCCCCTTCCTCTCTCCATGACTGTCCATTCTCTGCCAGGTGACCAGAGGCATTTATTGAGTGACTGTTGCAGGTCAGGCCCTGTAAAGTTTTGATGAACATGACCATGAGTCACAGACAAGCAGGGAAGACCAGTGAGCAGCTGCCCCTTGGTCCTCCTGAGTTGAGGGTGCCAGCCGTCCCCTGGGAATGTGTGCTCCCTGCCTCAGCTTAAATTCCTAAGCTAGCTGGGCCCGGGGATGCTATAAACAGCAGGGCAGAGCTGCTTCTCTTGGCTTTCATGGGTGACTTTGATGTTATTAGCTACTGGCCGCATGCCGCCATAGTTGTGTGTGCCAGGGTGAGACATAAGGCACACTCTCACCAAATGTGTGCAAATCTGGACAGGCAGAGAATTACAGTAATGGCCCTGCTTAATTGGCTGCTATTCCTCATTTACTCTGCTAGCTTTCCTTTCTACATTTTGTTTTTCTTACTCCATGCCTTTGAGCGTAGGCCTGAGTCCAAGCCCATCCTTACCCTGGCCAAATAGCTGTTGTTGCACCATAACGAAACCACCACTTTACTTGTACGTAGACAATACTAGAGTGTCAGTTCATCAACTTAACTGTCTGTTCAGTCTGAGGATCCTAGCACTTGCTGACCTGAAGCTTGCTGGACGTGCTAGGAGAATGACTGAGCGCCTCTCACGCCTGCAGCCCCACGCTGGGCCCTTAGAGCACTCTAGCGGCATACAATTTCTAAACTGCTTAGTATCATCACAAAATTCAGACAGACCCGGATTTGAAGCTCATCTCTGTCACTTGCCAGCTAAATCACTTTGGCTAAGTCACCTTCCCTCTCTGAATATCAGTTTCCATCTGAATAAAATAGAGATAATACTTACTACTTAGTGTTACTAAGATTAGGTGTGATAACTTGCAAATACCTAGAATGTAATAATTGATTAAAATTTGCCTTTCTTTTCTAAACAGCAACATAGTTTCTATGTTTTCTTCTTTTCACTATAATTTGGAGGGCTGGCATTTATATCAGTTAGGTCGCACTAATTACAAACAATCCCAGAATCTCAATAGTTTAGGACAACAGAGGGTGGGTTCTACCCTGGGCTTTGTGTGTCCACCTCAGATCTGGGGGTTCTGTTACAGAGTCAGGGGCTCCTGGCTGTCAGGATCACTGAGGCAGGTAGAAAGGGAAGTTGTAACTTGGACCAGAAATGGCACATGTCACTTCCACTCCTATTTTACTGCCTGATTCAGGGTCCTGCCTCACTCTGGGAAGAGTATAATCCTACCACACACCAGAAAGGAGAAAAATTGGATATTGTTGAACACCAGTGGCTACCCCAGCAATCTTTAAGATGAGCTGATTTTGAAGTACAATGAAATCTTAACTAATTTAAGTTACTTTGACTTACATTGAGAATGAAGGATTGTTGTACAGATGAGTAAAATCAGTAAAAATCGTAATGGCACCTGCTTAGCCTTCTTGAGAGAACCAATTATTTTAAGAATATTAAGTGTTAGTTATTAATTACAGGGCACTTGAGCTACAGTCCAGTCTCAGATGCCCACCGAAGGCAGTGAAGGCTGTGCTTATCAGCACATTACAGACCAGCTCTGGTATCAGTCTGTACTTGCAGGTAATGAAAGTATGTTTCTTTCTAAATGATCCATAATTTAGGCTTATCATGAGTTAGGCTGATCTTTCTCCAAGCTATTTATTTAAATTTGGACTATTTTACTGTATTTATACTGTATGTTTTATCATAATCATTCAGGTAAAAAGATAACATTTAGGAGAGTGGGCTCTGAGTCCAGGCGGCCTGTGTCCCCAGATGGTCCTGTATTAGCTGGCCGTGTGGCGTTGGCCAATTACCTGACCCTTCTGTGTCTCACGTTCTCATCTATGACATGGAGGTGATGACAGTACCTACTTTGTAGGGCAGTTCTTTTTTTATTTTTATTTTTTTTTTGGATTTTGGCCGGGGCTAGGTTTGAACCCGCCACCTCTGGCATATGGGACCGGCGCCCTACTCCTTGAGCCACAGGCGCCGCCCTGTAGGGCAGTTCTGAGGATTAAATGAATGAATGAATGTAAAGTCTTAGAATAATGCTTGGCATGTACTGAGTGCTCAGTAAATGTCTACCAGTATCATCATTTGTTGGCAAAGTGGAGAAATGCAAAGGAAGTTTGATGCAGGCAGAAATTTTTATGTTTGTTTCCTGTTCTCTCCCATGTTTAGAATAGTGCCTCATGGCAGCCACTCAGAAATATTTGTTGAGTGAATCAGTGTGTGGGCTCTACTCTTGTGAAACTTAAAAGTCATCCTAATCTTTGATCCCTTTCTTGCAATAATAAGGGAATTTTCTCCTCCTGAAGCTCCCTTGACCAACCTGAATTTCTAGCATCCAGAACAAACTCGTTCCTCAGCTGAGGGTTTTCATTTTCCCTTCACTTGCCAGCTTACTTTCAAACAAATTCTGATAGTGACCCTGACCTCAGGCTTCGCTCGCATCCCTCCCCTCTACACCCTCACTGGTGACTCTGACACCCGGCACTGAGCCTCTTCTGACAGTGACACTGATCTCAGGCTTCGCTCGCATCCCTCCTCCTTATCCCTCAGCTGGTGACTCTGGCACCCAGCACTGAGCCTCTTCTGACAGTGACACTGATCTCAGGCTTCGCTCGCGTCCCTCCTCCTTACCCCTCAGCTGGTGACTCTGACACCCCAGCACTGAGCCTCTTCTGACAGTGACACTGATCTCAGGCTTCGCTCGCGTCCCTCCTCCTTACCCCTCAGCTGGTGACTCTGACACCCCAGCACTGAGCCTCTTCTGACAGTGACACTGATCTCAGGCTTCGCTCGCGTCCCTCCTCCTTACCCCTCAGCTGGTGACTCTGACACCCCAGCACTGAGCCTCTTCTGACAGTGACACTGATCTCAGGCTTCGCTCGCATCCCTCCTCTTTACCCCTCAGCTGGTGACTCGGGCACCCAGCACTGAGCCTCTTCTGACAGTGACACTGATCTCAGGCTTCGCTCGCGTCCCTCCTCCTTACCCCTCAGCTGGTGACTCTGACACCCCAGCACTGAGCCTCTTCTGACAGTGACACTGATCTCAGGCTTCGCTCGCGTCCCTCCTCCTTACCCCTCAGCTGGTGACTCTGGCACCCAGCACTGAGCCTCACACAGCAGTGATGAAGTCAAGCTAATGTGCCAGCTTCCTCCTGTAGCAATTTGGACGGTTGTGGTGTTATATAACGTGGCTTTCTGCCTCACTGAGTCCCATTGTGTTCTTATTGTCAGAGGGACAGGGAGACCTTGACAATGGGCGTCTGTAGGCAGCTCCTTCAAGTCGGCCTGCTTCTCCCCAAAGTCCTCACATCCCACCACAGTCCACTCACTGGCATGAGAAGGTACGGCCCTACCTTCCTTTCTAGTCTTTATCTGGTGTGCTCTACCTTTGCTCCTTTGTGGATTCTTTACAAGGCCCCATATGACCTGGCCCTGCCTGTCTCTCTTACCAACTCTGTATCTCCTCCCTCCACCACCCCCCACCGTATGATCTGGCCCTGCCTGTCTCTCTTACCAACTCTGTATCCTTCCCCCACCCCACCCCCATATGACCTGGCCCTGCCCTTCTCTCTTACCAACTCTGTATCCTCCCCCCCACCCACCTACTTGGCCACTTGGCTTTTCTGGAACGTCCTAAGCACATTCCTGCCTTTGGGCCTTTGCACTCGCTGGCCCTCTGCCAAGAAGGCTCTTCCCCGAGTATCTGCACTGTTTATCTCTCACTCCCAAAAGATCTCTTTTAAAATGCTGTCTCTTCCAAGAGGCCTTTTTTCGCCATACCTAAAATATCTCCTACTTCCATTTTTCTTCTGAGCACTTGTCTTCAACGACCCATTATGAGTTACTTATTTGTATATTTACTTACATATATCTGTTTCTCTCCACTGAAGTACAGGCCCCAAGGGTGCAGACACCATAACTTCAACGCCTGGCCAGTAAGTAGCACTCAATATTTAGAAAAGGAAGAAAGATCAGCTTACAACTAGCAAATAGATGAACTGATTCAAAGTTAACTTACAGGAAAAGACCGAGTAAATAATGCAGCTGACAGCACACTGAAGTCGCAGAATTGAAGGTGATCAATGAATGACTGAGATTTGAGAAGCATGGATCTGGCAGCCACAGTGTCTGTGAGCTGAAGGGGGCAGAGTAGCAGAGCGCTCTGGTGTCAGCTTCTAGAGCCAGACTTTGCGGGAGAAGAACAGACAGGGCAGGAGCAGAAGGGCCGGCCTGACATTGGAAGCCCAGCAGTGGTGCTCACTCAGGTGGCTGACTTTGTAATAACAGGGAGGAATGTTATTCACCTTTTAGTGGCAGAGCAAAATGTCAGGTCTTCTTCTCTCTAGAAATACAGCCTCGCTGTTGGCCTGATGTGGAGAGAGGAGAACTCCAGAGACCACATTGCAGGGTGAAAAGTGAAATTGCTGAGGTCAGGAACATAAGGCTGAGATTAAGTGGGGGAATAAATGACACCCTGGCTACCCAGGGGCCAAAGTGATCAGTACTTGGGGCAGCCAGGAAGAAGAGGATGAGATTGGTGTGTATTTCTCTTCAGAGTTAGAAGCTTTTTTTTTTTTCCAATTAGACACTTAAATTATAGGCTTATTGAAAAATCAAAATGAAATAGAAATACATGAAGTATAAAACAGAAGTCTCCCATAATTCCAGCACAAGCTTTAACAATGAAACATGTTTGTTGCGTTCAACAACGATTTCTGTGCACCTTCCATATGCCAAGCACAAGCGCTGAGGTTCAACAGAGAGATCTCTGTCCTCACTGAGCCTGCACTTGACTGCTGTGCGATACAGTGTAGTGGCCACTAACCACATGTGGCTCTAAATTAATTAAAATTAAATACATTTTAAAATAGAATCCCCAGTCACACAGGCCACATTTTACCTGCTCAGGAGTCACATGGAAATCTAGCGGCTGTTGTTCTCCACACTGTAGGCACAGAATGTTTCCAGCACTGCACGAAGTTTCAGCAGACAGTTATACCCTGGGGCAGTGATGTTCAACACAGGTGTGCTGTCAGAGGATCTTAGGTGTGCCGTGAAAAATTTTTAAAGATCATTAATTAAATTATTTTTGAAAGAAGTTCAAAGAATGGTAAATATATTCATTTTTTTACTATTTTTTTGATCAACATAATTTAAGTGTGCCAGGGAAGTTTAACTATAGGTTCAAGTGGGCCTTAAGATTAAAAAAGGCTGAAGAACACTGTTCTAGAAGACTAATGACTGTTAACAGTTTATAATACATTACTCTGTACTTGTATCCAGAAATACATGTGTGTGTGTGTGTGTGTGTGTGGTGTATAGCACGTGCACGGCAGTCTATACATATGTACATGTATGTGTGTACCACGTGCATGGCTCTGTACATATGTACATGTATGTGTGTGTACCACGTGCACGGCTCTATACATATGTACATGTATGTGTGTGTACCACGTGCACGGCTCTATACATATGTACATGTATGTGTGTGTACCACGTGCACGGCTCTATACGTATGTACATGTGTGTGTGTAGTGCATGCATGGCTCTATACGTATGTACATGTATGTGTGTGTAGCACGTGCATGGCAGTCTATACGTATGTACATGTATGTGTGTACCACATGTGTGGCAGTCTATATGTATGTACATGTATGTGTGTGTACCACGTGTGTGGCAGTCTATACGTATGTACATGTATGTGTGTGTACCACGTGCACGGCTCTATACATATGTACATGTATGTGTGTGTACCGCATGTGCGGCAGTCTATACATATGTACATATATGTGTGTACCATGTGCACAGCAGTCTATACATATGTACATGTATGTGTGTGTACCACGTGTGCAGCAGTTTATACATATGCACACGTATGTGTGTGTACTACGTGCATGGAGGTCTATACGTATGTACACGTGTGTGTGTACCACGTGCGCAGCGGTCTATACATATGTACACGTATGTGTGTGTACCACGTGCGTGGCAGTCTATACATGTGTACACGTGTGTGTACCACGTGTGCAGTGGTCTATACATATGTACACGTATGTGTGTGTACCACGTGCACGGCAGTCTATATGTATGTACACGTATATGTGTGTACCACGTGCGTGGCAGTCTATATGCCATCTGCATGTCTATTTGTATTGTTTGGCAACCTGCTCATTTCACTTAAAAATCTAACATGGACACCTTCTCTTATCAATAAATAATAGATCGAACACATTCATTTTTATCCTCCTATTGATGACTATTCTAATTTCTCACTATCATAATTTTATGAACATCCCTAAGACTTATATCCAACCACATTTTGCAGAGTGCAGTGAAATAACACACGTAACCTGGTGAGCACATGGGAAGAGTGCAGTACATGCTGAGTGAGGCTCTACACAAGTCCCTGGAGGTGGTTTCCAGGAGCTAAAGCTTCCAGAGCTTTCCTGCCTAGATCTGGCTCCAGGGCTTTTCACAACCTGCCTCAGAGAATGTATAGCCTCAAAGCACAGCGAGCAGTTTCCCTAGCCTATCTCTATTTCTCTGCCAAAGTGACTGAGCACCAGGCACTCCCAAAACTGTGCGCACCACCTCCCGCCCTGTTGCTGGATCCGGGTGTGTCACATGCCGGAGCTGCTTCCACAACCAGAACTACCTAGCTGGGTCAACCCCAGAGGAACTATACAGGGCACTCCCTACAAAGATCCAGCAACAATAGAGTAATCCCGCTGGGGTCTAATCTTGGAGAGACACCTCCCCAACTCTGAGGACGGCCAGACGCAACGGAGAAAAATAATCATAAGGCAAAATCAGCAGAAAAACTATGGAAGTATGAATAATCAACTCCCCCAAGGATCAATGGGGCAGACACAGCACAAGATCCCATGCACAAACAAATAGCTGAGATGTCAGAAATCTAATTCAGAATCTGGATAGCAAATAAGATTGAATTAGAATTCCAAGCAGTAACCCAAAAGATATCTCAAGAATTCAACAAATTCAAAGACCAAATGACCAAAGATTTTGACACATTGAGACAAGAAGTTGCAGCCCTCAAAGATCTGAGAAACACAGTAGAATCCCTCAGTAACAGAATGGAGCAAGCAGAAGAAAGGATTTCTGACATTGAAGACAAAGCTTTCCAACGCTCTCAAACTTTCAAAGAGGAAGAGAAATGGAGGGCAAAAACAGATCACTCTCTCAGAAAGCTCTGGGATAATTCAAAGAAAACCAATATTTGTCTTATAGGGATCCCCGAAAGCGATGAAGTGGCTTCAAAAGGCACAGAGTCTCTTCTCCATGAGATTATGAAGGAGAACTTTCCAGACATGCCAAGAGATTCTGAAATTCAGATAGCAGACAGTTTCAGAACACCAGCACAACTAAATCCAAATAAGACATCCCCCAGACACATCATAATCAATTTCACTAAATTTAATATGCAGAAGAAAATTCTGTAAGCTGCCAGATGAAAGAAAACCATTACCTACAAGGGGAGGAATATTAGAATAACTGCAGATCTTTCTGCTGAAACCTTTCAAGCTAGAAGAGGATGGTCATCGACTGTTAATCTCCTAAAACAAAATAACTTTCAATCCAGGATCCTGTACCCAGCTAAACTGAGTTTCATTTATGATGGAGAAATTAAGTACTTCAATGACATTCACATGTTGAAGACATTTGCCATAACTAAACCAGCTCTCCAGTATATTCTCAGACCTATCCTCCATAAAGACCAGTGCAATCCTCCGCCACAAAAATAAACCCACCCAGAAAACTTTGATCAAATTCCAACTTCCACAGTCGCAAAAGGATTAAAAATGTCCACCAGACTCTCAAAAGCCTTATCAATATTCTCAATTAATGTGAATGGTTTAAACTGTCCTCTTCAGAGGCACAGGTTGGCTGACTGGATACAAAAACTCAAGCCAGATATCTGCTGCATACAAGAATTGCATCTTACATTAAAAGACAAATATAGACTCAAGGTGAAAGGATGGTCATCTATATTCCAGGCAAATGGAAAACAGAAAAAAGCAGGCATTGCAATCCTGTTCGCAGATGCAATAGGCTTTAAACCAACTGAAATAAGGAAGGATAAGGGTAGACGCTTCATATTTGTTAAAGGTAATACTCAATGTGATGAGATCTCAATTATTATTATTATAATAATTATTATTATTATTTTTAGAGACAGAGTTTCACTTTATGGCCCTTGGTAGAGTGCAATGGCATCATACAGCTCACAGCAACCTCCAACTCCTGGGCCCAAGTGATTCTCCTGCCTCAGCCTCCAAAGTAGCTGGGACTACAGGTGCCCGCAACAACGCCCGGCTATTTTTTGGTTGCAATTCAGCCGGGGCCGGGCTTGAACCCGCCACCCTCGGTATATGGGGCCAGCGCCCTACCAACTGAGCCACAGGCGCCACCTGAAATCTCAATTATTAATATTTATGCACCCAACCAGAACGCACCTCAATTTATAAGAGAAACTCTAACAGACATGAGCAACTTGATTTCCCCCAGTTCCATAGTAGTTGGAGATTTTAACACCCCTTTAGCAGTGCTGGATAGATCCTCCAAAAAGAAGCTAAGCAAATAAATTTTTGATTTAAACTCAACCATACAACACTTGGACTTAACAGACATCTACAAAACATTTCATCCCAACAAAACTGAACACACATTCTTCTCATCAGCCCACAGAACATACTCCAAAATCGACCACATCCTAGGCCACAAATCTAACCTCAGCAAATTTTAAAAAATAGAAATTATTCCTTGCATCTTCTCAGACCATCATGGAATAAAAGTTGAACTCAATAACAACAGGAACCTGCATACCCATACAAAAACAAGGAAGCTAAACAACCTTATGCTAAAAGATAAATGGGCTATAGACGAGATTAAGAAAGAAATCACCAAATTTTTGGAACAAAACAACAATCAAGACACGAATTACCAGAACCTCTGGGATACTGCAAAGGCAGTCCTAAGAGGGAAATTTATAGCACTGCAAGCCTTCCTCAAGAAAACGGAAAGAGAGGAAATTAATAACTTAATGAGACATCTCAAGCAACTGGAGAAGGAAGAACACTCCAACCCCAAACCCAGCAGAAGAAAAGAAATAACCAAAATCAGCAGAACTAAACGAAATTGAAAACAAAAGGATCAATAAATCCAAAAGTTGGTTTTTTGAAAAGATCAATAAAATAGATAAACCTTTGGCCAACCTAACCAGGAAAAAACAAAGAGTAAAATCTCTAATTTCATCAATCAGAAATGGTAATGATGAAATAACAACAGACCCCTCAGAAATTCAAAAAATCCATAACGAATACTACAAGAAACTCTACTCTCAGAAATATGAAAATCTGAAAGAAATTGACCAATACCTGGAAGTACGCCACCGACCAAGACTTAGCCAGAATGAAGTGGAAATGTCAAACAGGCCTATATCAAGTTCTGAAATAGCATCAACTATACAAAATCTCCCTAAAAAGAAAAACCCAGGACCAGTTGGCTTTACGTCAGAATTCTACTAAACCTTTAAAGACAAACTAGTACCTATACTACTAAACCTCTTCCAAAATATAGAAAAAGAATAATATTACCCAACACATTCTATGAAGCAAACATTACCTTGATCCCCAAACGAGGGAAAAACCCAACAAGAAAAGAAAAATTATAGACCAATATCACTAATGAATATTGATGCTAAAATACTCAATAAGATCCTAACAAACAGAATCCAACAACACATCAAAAAAATTATACGCCACAACCACATGGGATTTATCCCAAGGTCTCAAGGCTGGTTCAATATACATAAATCTATAAATGTAATTCAGCACATAAATAAACTAAAAAGTAAGGACCATATGATTCTTTCAATTGATGCAGAAAAAGCTTTTGATAATATCCAGCATCCCTTCATGATCAATACACTTAAGAAAATTGGTATAGAAGGGACATTTCATAAACTAATAGAGGCCATCTACAGCAAACCCACAGCCAATATCATATTGAATGGAGTTAAATTGAAATCATTTCCACTCAGATCAGGAACCAGGAAAGGTTGCCCATTGTCTCCATTGCTCTTTAACATTGTAATGGAAGTTTTAGCCATTGCAATTAGGGAAGAAAAGGCGATCAAGGATATCCACATAGGGTCAGAAGAGATCAAACTTTCACTCTTCGCAGATGATATGATCGTATATCTGGAAAACACTAGGGATTCTACTACAAAACTTTTAGAAGTGATCAAGGAATATAGCAATGTCTCAGGTTACAAAATCAACACCCATAAATCTGTAGCCTTTATATATACCAACAATAACCAAGCTGAAAAAAACAGTCAAGGACCCTATTCCTTTCACAGTAGTGCCAAAGAAGATGAAATATTTGGAAGTATACCTAACAAAGGATGTGAAAGATCTCTACAAAGAGAACTATGAAACTTTAAGAAAAGAAATAGCTGAAGATGTTAACAAATGGAAAAGCATAGCATGCTCATGGCTGGGAAGAATCAACATTGTTAGAATGGCTATACTACCCAAAGCAATATATAATTTAATGCAATTCCTTAAAGTTCCATGGTCATATTTTAAAGATCTTGAAAAAATAATACTTCATTTTATATGGACTCAGAAAAAACCTCCAATAGCCAAAACATTAATCAGCAATAAAAACACAGCAGGAGGAATCACACTACCAGACCTGAGACTGTACTATAAATCGATAGTGATCAAAACAGCATGGTACTGGCACAAAAACAGAGAAGTAGATGTCTGGAACAGAATAGAGAACCAAGAGATAATCCAGCTATTTACCGTTATTTGATCTTTGACAAGCCAATTAAAAACAGTCAGTGGGGAAAAGATTCCCTATTTAACAAATGGTGCTGGGTGAACTTGTTGGCAACCTGTAGAAGATTGAAACTGGACCCACACCTTTCACCATTAACTAAGATAGACTCTCATTGGATAAAAGATTTAAACTTAAGACATGAAACTATAAAAATACTTGAAGAAAGTGCAGGGAAAACTCTTGAAGGAATCGGCCTCAGTGAATATTTTATGAGGAGGACTCCCCAGGCAATTGAAGCAGTATCAAAAATACACTACTGGGACCTGATCAAACTAAAAAGCTTCTGCACAGCCAAGAACATAGTAAGTAAAGCAAGCAGACAGCCCTCAGAATGGGAGAAAATATTTGCAGGTTATACCTCCGATAAAGGTCTAATAACCAGAATCCACAGAGAACTCAAACGTATTAGCAAGAAAAGAACACATGACCCCATCTGAGGGTAGGCAAGGGACTTGAAGAGAAACTTCTCACAAGAAGACAGATGCACAATCTACAAACACATGAAAAAAAGCTCATCATCCTTAATCATCAGAGAAATGCAAATCAAAACTACTTGGAGATATCACCTAACACCAGTAAGAGTAGCCCACATAACAAAATCCCCAAACCAGAGATGTTGGCATGGATGTGGAGAAAAGGGCACACTTCTACACTGCTGGTGGGAATGCACACTAATACGTTCCTTCTGGAAGGATGTTTGGAGAATACTTAGAAACCTAAAAATAGACCTGCCATTGGATCCTATAATTCCTTTACTAGATTTATACCCAGAAGACCAAAAATCACAATATAACAAAGACATCTGTACCAGAATGTTTATTGCAGCCCAATTCATAATTGCTAAGTCATGGAAGAAGCCCAAGTGCCCATCGACCCACGAATGGACTAGCAAATTGTGGTACATGTATACCATGGAATATTATGCAGCCTTAAAGAAAGATGGAGACTTTACCTCTTTCATGTTTACATGGATGGAGCTGGAACATATTCTTTGCAAAGTATCTCAGGAATTGAAGAAAAAGTATCCAATGCACTCAGCTCCACTATGAAGCTAAATTATAGCTTTCACATGAAGGCTATAACCCAACTATAGCACAAGACTATGGGTAAAGGGCCAAGGAAGGGGAAGGGAGGGGGGAGGTTATGGTGGATGGAGGGTAATGGATGGGGCCACACCTACGGTACCCATTTAGAATGGGTACAGGCGAAACTTACTAAATGCAGAATACAAATGCCTACATACAGTAACTAAGAAAATGCTATGAAGGCTATGTTGAACAGTTTGATGAGAATATTTCAGATTGTATATGAAATCAGCACATTGTACCCCTTGATTGCACTAATGTACAGCTATGATTTAACAATAAAAATAAATTAATAATAATAAAAAAGAACAATTACGTGTTTTGAATGTAGTTGTGTGTTGCATTCTTGACCTCCTCCTGGACACATGGCCTGAATGGAGGTGCCAAGCCCACTGCAGCCCTGAAACCTGTCTCCTTTATGAACTCAAAATGAAACCGTTGTGATGGCGTAGAGGGAAACACATGGCTGTTCATTAAGGCTGGTCCTGAGCTAGCTGTGTAGTTTTTTCACTGGATGGGAGGCAGGGACTGGGAAGAGAAACAAAGGCAGTTGTGTGATAGGGGGAGAAGAGAGAATCCAGGGGCTACCAGCCTGGCCCATCTGGGTTGGTCATTTTTTCTTTCCTTGTGGAGGTCTGTCTTAGTTTGTTTTCTGTTGCTATACCATAATACCACAGACAGGATAAATTATAAACAATAGAAATTTATTCAGCTCACAGTTCTGAAGGCAAGGAAGTCCCAGGGAATGTGGTACCAGCACCTAGTGAGAGCCATCCCAGGTCAGAAGGTAGAAGCAAGCGCCAGGGGTACCAGGGGTGCCAGACTTGCATTATAACAACCCACTCTGAGGATTACTGACCCCCTCCCTGAGAATGACATTAGTGCATTCAGGACAGCTCAGCCTTCAGGACCCATCACCTCTGATTAGGCCCCACCTTCCAACTCCGTTAGACCAGGGATTAAGTTTTCAACACATGAACTTTTGGGAGACACATTCAAAGCATAGCAGGGCCCAGAAGATATTCTTACCTCTTTGGAGTTTTAAACTTTAGGGTTTTTATTTTTAGAAATAAAACTTTGGAGTTTTTATTACTCAATCCCTTTGCTCTTTCTGGGAAATGAGAAGCTATGAGCTTGCTCAGCTATTCAGTGTGTGTGCCGCCTTTAGACCACAGAGCCGGCTGGTACTCATCAGCCCTTTGACCCGCCCAATCCCCCGTCCACAGAAGGGAAGAGCACCACTCACTCCAACTCACCCTCATGACGCGTGGTGGACGTGGAGTAACTGTGAAGACAGCTGTGGACTTGAAAATGTCCCTGCACAGAACTGAGTGAAAGCTTAGAAGCCCTAAATCTTTATGGTGATTCATTTTTTGTCACGAGTTTAAATCACCCTGTAGACAATGTGATGCCTCTTGGTTCTCACCACCAGAGGTTGAAGGGAACGGGTAAGAGACCCCCTAGGAGCCTAAGTCTGGTTGGGGTTGGGTCAGATAAGGGCTCCTAGAAGGCTGTGGACAGCGGCCCTCTCTACCCTGCGGGGGAGGCTTGCTCTGTCCTCAGGGTCAGGGAAGCAGGGACAGCTGTGCTTTCTAGATGGTGACCCTGTTTGTGATCCTGCTTTGAATGTTCAGGTGAAAGCAGCAGGTGTCTGTCAGTGTCCTGGTTCTCCCCATTTGTTACTGGTGTCCCCCCTCAGAGCTTATTCTTACCTCAGAAACAGATAAGGAAAGGGCAGTGTTTTTACCCGTCTCGTCCTGGCCACAGCCCACTGGCAGCCCTCTCTGGACTGGCATCCCATCTCTGCATCAGGAACAGCTAACCCCACACTAATTCATGCTGCCTCCAAAAGAAAATACACAAAAGAGATAAGGGGCCTCATTTAGAGGGAGCTTAAATTTCAGGCATAGTGATACTGGCTCCGTTCAATGGAGATTTATAGCAAGAGGTGCAGCAGGACCTTGGGTGGAGGCAGAGAGTGATTTGTGTGTGTCAGGGGAGGAAGAGCATAAGGGCCTCATTTGATCTGTCTGCTACTGGAAGAAAAATAAACTCCAATTGCCCTCCTATTCTTTTAAAAAAACAAAAGGAATGAAAGAAACTTTAGGCCAATAAGCTTCCCTTTTATTTTTCCCTTTTTCTCAAATAGATCAGAAAATGATCCCATGTCCTTAACCACCTTGCCTTTCCCAAAAATATGAAAAAAAAAAAAAGACACTGCTGTCTCCCCATACTTACAGAAACTCATGATAGCAAGCTCAGTAAGGCTGGAGCTCAAGAAATACAATGAAAAAGAAAAGGTTTTAAAGTACTCTTCTAAATGGCAGTGAGAACAAGATGCTGGAGAGGGCCAGACAGTCATCTGAAAGGCTGTTAAATATGCTCTGACTGGGACTTCTCATTCCATTCTTCTCTACAAATGGACAATTAGCCACCGCACAGGGCTGTGTAGTTAGCAGACAAGCTGTACTCTTACAGAAGCATTAACTTGTAACCTGGTACGAAGGCATTTCCTGGTGGCACATCCTAGCCAGGAATGAAACCATATCATTCCTACACTCTTTATTCCAATTTCTTTGACGTTTCTAAAATAAAGTAGAAGCTTATCTCTTTAAAAACATTCTCATGTGCAATGGGCCTTTGGTAATATTTTTGAAGCCAGCAACCATACTGGACTTGGGCTAAGATTCAGGGAAGAGCAGAAATAGTGGCGGGAAGGACACAGTCCTCGGCAGCTTCCTCCTAGCCTGCACCTCCAGGAGCCTGCCAGGCGCGCCTCCTGGGGGAGCTCCACGGCCTGTGCTACTGCTGCGTAGGGTAAAATCCACCATCACCCCCCACACACACACATCTTGGTGCTGGAGAATAGGGTAAGACAGTGTGGTGGTCGGATTATGGCTCCTGGAGGGCAGGAAGAATCAGCCTCCAGCAGGGCCAGGACTGACATGGAAGGGGCATCTGGGCTTCCATTTCCCTCTCTCTGAGATGTTGGACTGGCCCATTGTTTCCGAAACTCTGTGCTGGGGGAATCCCATTCCCTGCCAAAACGAAATGAGGGCAACCTTTTACCAATTCAAAGAAAATAAAGTCAGCAGGTCAATTTTCTTCCTACCGTAAGTTTCCATCCATCCTTTGCGGTTGCTTCATCTCTCATAGTACCGCTTCCCGACACCACAAAGAAGAAGGAAATAGTAACATAAAAACTGCCAGCTGTGCTCAACTCGTGCGCACACTGTGGAGTTCCCTTTGTCTGCCTTGTTTTCCCCTAGTTCAGAAGATGGAAGCAGCAGTGATCATGTCAGACTCCTCCTCTGAGGTGCAGCGCAGCTCCCAGCCCCCCCACACCTGACAGCTTCGGAAAACACCCAAATCCAGACAAGCCCCCAAGTCAGCTCTGAGAGTCCAGCAAAGCATTTTGAGTTATTCAGAACTACCAGAAATGTCAACATGCTTTTGAAGGGCTTATTGTAGCATAAATGGCAAGTTTATAATTCAATAAAATGAATTCAACAGAATAAAAGCAATGCACCATTTAGGAAGCACTGTCGGGAGATGTGCCAGTTTGAGAACTTGGCCGTGATTACTGGCAGGAGCCTGCGCGCCACTCTCCTTTGGAAGGGATGGTGTGTGACTCTGAGCCTGGTAAGTGTCTGTGTGGGCATCTCCCCACTCATGGCAGATTTCGTTGCTGGAAGAGGGGCCCAAAGTCTAGATGCTATGAGAGAGATCTGATTTTCCAATAGTGACAGGCTGATAATAGAAGATTATATAACTAAGCAAAAATCCCATGCCTACCTTTTTTAAAAAAATAGCCTCAAACACTGTGTCTCAGTTCCTCTGGCCCCTGACCTTCAGGGTCTCCGTCTGCAGCGTGTTTAGGCTGATCTGGTAGACAACAGAAGGACCGGCCGGGGAGATTGTATTAGTTACTATGATCCAGCAGCACAACATTTTCTATGAAATCCTGATGCTTCCCTTATTTAGCCCATAAAAAGTGAAACTGCTTTAAAAAAAAACATTTAAAGAGGTTTATTCTAAGCCAAATTTGAGGACCATGGCCCAGAGCCACGCCCAAGAAGCCTCAAGCAAGTGGACTCCTGGTGGTGGGGGGACAGTTTGGTTTTATACATTTATACATTTTAGGGAGACAGTAATTACATGTGAGGTCATAAATCAAATGTGGACAACACATTGGCTTGGCCCAAAAAGGCGGGACATCTTTTTTTATTAATTTTAGATTAATACGAGGGTACGATTAAGTTTGCATTTGTTAGGAAAATCGCTGTTGTAGTTGTGTCTCCCAACTGTACACACCTAAGGAAACTGGTTCTGTGCAGCTGTGGCAGTCAGAAGAGCTGCTCCGGGAGAGATTTTCACAGACGGCTCAGAGGAAAGTTCAGAAATAGCTGGGGTGATTTTATTGTTTCTGGGATCCTCTGGGGTTGTCTGTTTTCCTGCCCTCCTGACATGGCCTGAAGCAGCACAGATGTCCAGGATCAGGCGGCAGGCTGCCTGCACCCCCACCAGGGTTTCTGCTTTCTGGGCCTCTCTGGCAACTTGACCTGGCACCTGTGAGGCAAAACTGCCTTTAAAAATGTGCAAACTGGGGATCATATTCCTGATGGTTTTCCTTTCTTCGGAGTTCCCTATCACCGGATTCCCTACAAGAAGCCTCAGAACTGGGCTCATGCAACTGTGTCGCCGTCTATCCTGAATGTACAAGTCTTCCCACCTCCGCCACACATCCAAAATCTGCCTAATAATAACAGACGTCAGCTGTCATTTATGCCTTTAATCAGCTTTGAATTTGCTGGAGGCTTTAGAAAGTAGTAGAACTGGTTTTTGTTTTGTTCTATTTTTTTAAGGTGATAGCTGATAGGTATAAATGATTCTACACCTGTAATCCCAGCACCATGGGAGGCCCACGTGGATGGATTGCTTGAGTTCAGGAGTTCAAGATCAGCCTGAGTGAGACTCCCATCTCTAAAAATAGCCGGGCATTGTGACAAGCACCTGTAGTCCCAGCTACTCAGGAGGCTGAAGCAAGAGAATCACTTGAGCCCAAGAGTTTGAGGTTGCTGTGAGCACTCTACCAAGGGGGACAGAGTGAGACTGTCTGTCGCAAACAAAAAAAAAAAAAAAAAGATTCTCTGGTATATAAATTAAAAAAAATACCTATAGCAAACTCCCATGAACCCACCCTATCCTATCTTTTTACACCCCCTTTCCAGCCTTGCACCCTGCCCATGGGCAGCCTCTGCCCTCGAGTTTGTGTTTATCATTCTCTTTCTCTTTAGAACAGTTTTGTCACATATGTATTTAAGTCATGTAGTTTAGCTTAGTTCTTCTTATTAAAGAGACAAACAGAATTTACCAGCCAATTGAGGTTGCTCCTCTCAAGCAGCCTTTTTGGGAGTTTTAGCCACTTACTCGTGTAGGCTGCGATTGCTCAAAAACATCTGGGAGCCCTTTGTTTGAAATTTCCTGTAGAGATAGTTTATCAACAGCCCAAGAAAATCAGTGCTGTTGCTTTATGTCATGTTTGGTCTGATTCAACTATTTTCCCTGTAACCGCTTTATTTTCCTGATTCAAGAAATATTTATTAGGTGTCTTCAGAGAGCCTAGCATTGCACTGGACATCAGCAGTGTGGCAGGGGCGTCTGGAGAGCTTCAGGGGGCTTGTCCCGCTTCCCCTCTCCCATCCTCCTTTGTCATTTGAGTAATAGCCGTAGGCCACTAGGAGACTCCAGGACACTGAGCAGGATTCAGTGGACCAAGGGGCCAGGGCTCAGCCAGGCTGAGGGCCAGCGGGCAGACTTCTGGGTCAGCCCTTGTGGCCCCTTGTGGCCTCACCTGGTGCTTCTGGCTCTGACTTTGGTAGGCCGCCTTCCGCAGCATCCGGGCATGTTTATATCCTCACCTTCACACCTGCTGAGGGGCTCTGCTGGGATGAGCCTCGAGGACCCCACATGAAGGGGAAATCGGCCCCGTCAGAGTTCAAGTCTGACAACCCAGATTATAATTTTTATGTTAGAAGAATTTAAAGTCACACTAGGTTAGTAAGCATGAAATTGATGACATATATACAACTGCCTAGGCGTTTTAAATATGGAACCTCAAAAATGTGTATTTATATATAATGAATATATCTAATATGAATGAATGTATCTATGAATAGATCTAATAAATATAATGAATATAAATTTGTGTGTATCATACACATAATTCGTGTGTTCTAAAGCAGCCTCTGTATGATGCCATCCCCAGAAGAGCTAACTGTCTGCAGTCCTTTCATATGATAAGACTAGGGCCCCAAGTCTGAGCCCCTCTGTGTGGAGCAGTCTCTGTGCGCCTGTGAGTGCCCACTCTTCCCAGCTGCGGGTCACTCCCCAGGGTTAGCCATATTGGCTCTCAAACCTGGGTATGCCAGTTATACCTGTTATTAAGTTGCAAAATTTAATTAGATGCTTTTAATGTACTTATGAACTATGAATTCAAAAGGTTTTGTGAAAACCTAATTGAATGGTTTTGAAAGACTCAGGAAATTTGACTTATTTTTAAAAATGCTTTCAGAATTAGTAAAAGTGTACAAGATTTAAGAAAAAAATTAAAATCTAGAAGAATTCTGCCCACAGCCTGTGCTGCAAGCATCTCTAACTTTTCTGGTTCCACTTTTTTTTTTTTTTTGGAGACCGCCTCAAGCTGTCACCCTGGGTAGAGTACCATGGTATCACAGCTCACAGCAACCTCCAGCTCTTGGGCTTAAGTGATTCTCTTGTCCCACCCTCCCAAGTAGCTGGGACTACAGGCACCCGCCACAACATCCAGCTATTTTTTGGTTGTAGTTGTCATTGTTGTTTGGCAGGCCCGGGCTGGATTGGAACCCTCCAGCTCTGGTGTAGGTGGCTGGCACCTTAGCCACTTAAGCTACAGGCACCAAGCCCTGGTTCCACTTTTAATGGACTGTGAAATATATTGGAAATACTATGTGGTAACTAATGTTTTCTTTAAAAAGAACTCTGGTCTGCAGATAGTACTCAAGGAAAAGACTTGTTCTTTCATCGAAAGATTAGTGAATGAGAGTACATTTATGTTTTAATTTAAAACAAAATTACATGAATAGGTATTTGCATGTATGGGTAAATATATGTTTGTGGATATATGGGTGGATGGATATAGGTGTGTGAGAGAGAGATTGGTTTTTCATGACTTCCCCTTTTAATGACTTTTCTAATCATTTAGTACCAAGAACGTTTGAAAAGAGGGCTTCTATTGTCACTTACTTGCGTCACACACTACCCAGCGCTGCCCTACTTAAGGGTGGTTTTATACAATTTGCATCACTAGAAGATTTCAGATGTGAAGCCACTTGCTAAGGTTTATTTGGTTTTTATTTTGTTTAGTTTTGTTTTCACTTGCCAAACATTTATTGAGAGCCATGAGAAAAGACTCTATTTTTAAAACACTCATTTGAAAAGAGAGAAAAGGCTTGTCACAGGATGGATGGACGAGGGAGGTCCTGACCCCCAGTGAGCTGCTCTCTGGTCTCGTCACACCCTCCAGCAGATCTTTTCTCTAACTGCCCCAGGAGCCCACAGAGGCGGCCCCCTGCTGCACAGGACTTGCTGAGAGGCAGGCAGGCGGGGGTGCAAAGTAGAAAGTGGGCCTCATGTTCCCCAACTCCAGGCCCCCCCAGAGTGGGGAGACCAGCCTTGGACCAGCCTTCTCATTTTCTCCATGGCTGAGAAAGTGGCCTCGTGACCAGTCTTAGTGTATTTTTTGACCCAGGCTTTTCCCAAATACATGTGAAGGGCCTGAGAGGCCTTTAGAAATGTGAGGAAAGTAATATCAGTAAATGGAGAGACATTTCAAATCCTACTCTAACCAGGCCCTCCTGCTCCCCAGCTTACCTGGTCACACAGTGAGAAGCTTTGTGGTTGACCTGTGTATGGCGTGTGTGTGTGTGTGTGTGTGTGTGTGAAGTCCTCATGCACTTATAAAAGCTACTTCAGCTTTAGTTCAGACTGAGGTACCCTTTTGATGCAAGAAGCTTTATTTTCTTAAATACTGAAGGAATATAATCAAACTTGCGAAAACCAGGTTCTTGTGAAAAGTTGCTCCAAGCACCAGCCAGCTTCCAGCCTGCTCCCTACGAGAGCCAGATAGCAGAGCAGAAGTAGGTCAGCAGGGTGAGGAGCACAGCTTCATTCCAGCCGGCCCAGGAGAATTGCTGCGCTATTTAGTTTTCTCTCCATTTTAGCTTTGTTGGGACTGGAAATGAGGCTCCCTGCAGTGTGCAGAGCCCTGGAAACCACCTTCTCCCTCTGCTGAAGTGAGGGAACTCAGAAGTGGGGAAGGGGGAGCGGAGGACAGAGCTGCAGACATCGCAGTCCTATTTTGTTGCTCTGAGAAGTAACTAGACCCCTGCCCAGGAGATGCCAAGCCCTCCTAAGAAAGAAATAGCCGGGGCATGAGTCATCCCCCCATTCTGGAAGAACACAGGGGTGCCCTAGGGGATTGGGGGCCTCCCTTATCAAGATGTGGGCAGCTGAAGTACACTTGGCTGAAGTCTGGGATCAGCTTCTGGTTTATTGTCTATTTAACTAAGTTAAATGAGAATTGCCTGGACTTGTACACTTAGAAGTCCTTTACAAAAGGCTGTTATCTCATAAACTGGCTTAATGGAGCAGGCTGTCAGGGGCTTAACAGAGGTAACTGAATACAGCACCTCGCAGGGCAGAGACTCAAGGGAGGCAGCACAGCCAGGCCCCGGACGCCTCACACCTTGGGGTCTGGGGTCTAGCTGCAAACCACACTATTAGCATCAAACTCAGGGACAGGCCCAGGTCTTCCCAAGAAGGAAGGCATTTGCAACTCCCTCCATCTTAAAAACGCTTCAGTTTTAAGTTAAATTCATTGATATGTGTGGTCTTAGCATACAGGAAAGATGAGGGCACAGTGTTTAACAGGACCGGCTTCGGAATTAGACTGAAGGGTTTGAATATTAGCTTTACTGTTGACAAGGTGAGCACACTTGTCTTACTTACCTTCCGTGTGCTGCAGTTTCTCCTTCTGCAAAAGGAGAGTGATACTAGTACCTGCCACGCTGGGTTTCTGTGGAGCTAAGTGAGGCAATATGTATAAACCTCCTAGAATAATTCCTAGCACAGGACCTTTCGGTGATTATTGGTATTACTGTTACCACAGAAAATAATTCATCCCATTTAATCCTCGCCTTCCCTTTTATCTAGTGATTTCAGAATGCATTTGGAATAAGCTGCATTCACAGACGAGATTGGAATGGTGGGAGGCACTGTGGTTGGAGTGCTCGGGGTTGTAATCAGAGGGGCATGTGAGATGGTGATGTGATTTTGCCCAAGTATTTATCCTTCTGACCCAGATTTCTAAAAGGTGCATATATGTAACTTTCATTATAGGGTTTGAGTAAATGAATGTAAATCATTTTTTTTTAGTGCAGATTGGTGTGATTATGAAAAATGCTTAAAGATGACAAAAATGGTTGCCCCTTAGCCAGGTTTCCCCAAAACACATACATTGTAGAACACTTGCTCTGAAGATAAAAGACAAGTTGCAGAGAGTTGATAATTTAGACGGAAGTTGCCCTTGTATACTTGGTTTAAACAAGGGATGTGATCGACTATTTTTCAGAAAAGTTTCACTTTATTTGTGAATTTACAACATTGTATTTTCCTTCCAGCCCTTCCTTTGACAGTCTCATTTTTCTGTTGGGTTTGTTTGGGTTCAGTTTACCAGCAGTGTAAACATTTCTGTCACACAACTCGCTCCACAGTTGGCCTAAATCTTTGCATTTATACAGCCAAATGTGCTCAAACAACCAGAGAAAGCCCTCAGACTAGAAGAGACAGAGGCAGAGAGACAGTGAGAGAGCGAGAGACAGCCAGCCAGACAGACAGACAGATAGACAGACAGACAGACAGACAGACAGATTGAGGTAGGAAGAGTTGGAGGACGCGGAGACTGCCCAGCCATGACTGTCTTCAGAGTCCAAGGACACAGAGACTGCCCAGCCGTGACTGAGTGACTTCAGGGTCTGGACAATGTTGCTGACGGAAGTGTGGCTTCCCCTGCTCCTCACCACCCCCATCCATAAAAGGTTGGTTATGGGCACTCTGGTTGTTTGAGCACATTTGGCTGTATAACTGCAAAGATTTAGGCCAACTGTGGAGCGAGTTGTATGACAGAAATGTTTACACTACTGGTAAACTGAACCCAAACTGCCTCATTCAGGTGATGTCACAATCAATGAGTTGATATATCTGATATACTTAAGAGAATCATGAAGACACAGTTTAAATCTTTTTTTTTAACTTCTAATTTATCCATGATTATTTCTCTTCTGAATGAGCTTCTACAAAAACAGAGAACAAGTCTATTTATTATAAGCTTCAAAAAGAAGTAGAATGCTTGTGGAGAATGGTCTTCTTGTCAGGCCCCTAGAGTTTTCCAAGCTCTGAAACACACCACGTGCTCTGCTAGCGTGGTGGACAGATGCCCATCCTAGCAAGTCCTGTCACTGGAGCCACTCTCTAATCTCTCTCGTTCTTGTTGTCCTACTTCATGAAAACGGTTGGTGGGACTCAAGCAAGGGAGTTTGATCCTAACACTCGCCCGTGTTTCCCTTTGTGTCTCTCTGTATTTTCCGTGTTCTGAGGATCACAGGCCCTGGGGAGCTTGCTTGCTGTCAAATTTCTGCAGTCCAGGGACGGAAGCCAGTGGCTGCCATCCCAGGCAATTTCAAGTCCTTCTTCTGTGGAAGGCGTTTGTGCTCAGTATGTTCCATTGCTCCTGGATGACAGAAACAGCCCAGTTGGTGAACAGCCAGGGAAGAAACTGGGTTAAAAAAAAAAAAATCCCAACTGTGTTACATCGAGCTCAAGCTGTCATGATGAAAACTTAATTTAAAGACTCGCTCACTCAAGAAAATATCTCTGGGTTATTTCAGGCTGCAACTCGTCAATTAACCTGACATTTCACAAATCCAAAATTGCCACAGATGAACTCTTTTCTTCGCTGCGGGATGTAGCCAGAGCTCGGAATCTCATGAAACAGTTTAAGTCTGTGTATGTTCCTGGAAATCATACCCACCAGGCAAGTATAGAAGTTTTGAAGTAACTTTCTTATCTGTTGTACGTTTCCGTTTCCACCTCTCTGAAATGAGGGGCTGGTGCTAGATGAGCGCCACATTCCCTTTAGTTCAGAGTTGTGGGTTCTACTAAATCTGAAAGCCTCTCAACCCACGTGTACCCCAAACTTGATGCAGGGCACGAGCCCCGAGGTGGGGCCACCTCTCAGACTGGGTCTGCCACACACTCTCTTTACAGCCTTGGGCAAGTCCCTTGTCCCGGTGGGCCCCAGTTATTGCAGGTACCAAAGGAGGAGCCAGCCTTAGATGCTTCCCAAGTTTCTGGGTATTAGCCATCTATAAACGTTTTGAACAATTAGAATAATAAAGGTACCTGATACGTATGAACCCTAGGACAAGGGGAAAAGTTTGGGACAAGAAAAACATTTGTTAAAGTTTCCTCCCACCCCACCCCCACCTGCTTTCTAAGGAGGTAGGAGTATCTGAAAAGGGTGTTTTGACCATTGAATGGGAAGATGGTATAAAATTCCAAGATGAAAGAGATCTTTTTTCTTTGAAAACTCAAAGGGGAAAAATGCATAGAAAGGCCCAGGCTGGGTGCAGTGGCTCACGCCTGTAATCCTACCACGGAGGTAGGAGAATCCCTTCAGCTTAGGTGTTTGAGACCAACCTGATCAAGAGTAAGATCTCGTCTCTACTGAAAATAGAAAAAGTAGCCCAGAGTTGTGGTGGGCACCTGTAGTCCCAGCTACTCAGGAGGCTAAGATAGGAGGATCGCTTGAATCCAGGAGTGTGAGGTCACTGTGAGCTATGATGCCAGGGCACTCTAGCCTGGGTGACAGAGTGAGACTCTGTCTCAAAAAAAAAAAAGAAGAAGAAGGAAGAAAAGAAAGAAAAAGAAAGGCCCAAAGAGAAGCTGAAGGAGTAAAGAGCCACTGAGGCTGTGGAGTCCCTGCTGGACTCAGGGTTCTGGTGGCCAACGGTGACGAGCTTTCAGGGAAGAACGGGTGCTTCTGATAAAAAAGACCACTAAGCGTGGCCATGGGGAATCTCCCTGTGAAAGCTTTGGTGAAATGAACTTTCTGTGCTGAGGCTCTTTGGATTGCTGGATGTGCGTTAGTGGGATGGTGGCACAGTGAGCAGTCCAACTTCAGGATGCTGACCCTTTGGGGGGCGTGTGGACAGGAGTTAGTGCTACTCCCACAGCCTAGAGAAATCCAGGGTGCAGGTTCACGCAGCAGCAGACACTTGAAGAGCATTTCTACATTTTGTTTTTCCTTTGATTCCCAGACCAGGTTAAGCCAGAGAAGCATATTATCCCAATGTCCAGGAAGGGCCGTGACATACCACACGCACACAGGTGGGCAGGGGCAGATGCCAGGCCCTTGGTGCCACCCTAAAACCTCCTCTCCCTCTATTCTGAGAGGCTCTAGAAGTATTGACTGATGGTGCTGACGGTCATCGGAAATCACCCACCAAGATACTAATGACCTTAGAAACTGGACTCAACTTAGAAACACTGAAATGCTCACCCTCCCCCCAAAGATCTAAGAACACCACACAAAATACAGACAATAATCAGAGAACTAATCACATGTAGTTTTTTCATTTAAAAAAATCAGCAATCTTAACTACTGTGGCAGAAACTAGTTCTAAAGACATGACAGAACTGGTGATATATGACGAAATTTAGACCAAAGTTTAAGAAGCAAGCGGCGCTGTACATGTGGGTGGCAAAAAGAGAAGGTGCCGCGGAGCTGATGACATCTTTTCCATCTTATGATCACCATGGTGACCGATTTGGCCGATTTCATATAAACACACGTTAACTATTGAGCAGAATAAGGTCCATGAGAAGTTTCTGAGACCTTATCTCCCTCCTGGCAGCCCTGTCATTTCTCCAGGCCTAGAACCCTGCCCTATAGCCTTTGGAAAACGAGCTCTCCCCAGGTTGCATATATCCCAGGGGCAGGATGATGTGTGCTTGTTGGGAGTATCAGATAAACGATGATACAGACATGCGGGGAAATGCTGTGCAGCCATTGAAATGAATGGACTAGATGTATTTGGCCTGGGCAGGGGCGGTGCAGGAAGCCTTGTCTCAGGCTCCACTTCTTGGGAAACTCAAACTAAAGCAGTGGTTCTCAATCACTCAGGTGGGGTAAAAACATGGTATAGCTCATTCCTCAAGGCATGATTCTATTTTTTAAAAAATAGAATATGATTTTTAAAATCATATGAGCTTATATGTTTAATGAGTCTTTAAAATTTTAGAAAAATTTTGTCATGTTGCCTTGTGGGAGATGGGAAGGGTTGGATGGGGAGAGGGGCGCGAATGCCCGGCTCTGCATTTACAGGCACAGGGCAGACCTTCTGATGGGATTGTGGGCGTGTTAGTCCTTTTGTGCTGCTATAAAGGAATACCCAAGGCTGGGTGATTTATAAAGAAAAGCGCTTTATTTGGCTCATGGTTCCACGGGAAGGACAAGAAGTATCA